>NC_133664.1:75697846-76297846 GCF_037893015.1 Macrotis lagotis | reverse complement strand
TCATCTCTTCCATTCTCTTGCTCCTTCCCCCTCCCTCCCACATAGCTGCTTTCATCTCTTGATCTGAGATTTGCTTTCTCTCTAATAGATCTCAATCTACTTGAACATCAGAGACCTGGAATTGGTCATCTTGATCAATCTAATTCTAATAATATGATTTATAGTTTCCATAATGTCAATTAATTTTGAGAGGCAGCACTGAATAAGAGATTGAAACCAGATCTCTATTTATGTCCTGCCTCTAACAAAAATTCTTCAGAAGATTCTGGGCAAGATAAAAATGTTATCAATGTTCCTGGAAATTCTGTAAGGCAGAGTTTCTTATTCTAGGTTTTGGTCTATGGATAGATTTCAAGGTTCCAACCCATGGATGTGAAAAACTATTTATTTTTCTTAATCTCTAAAATTCAGCATTTCCGTTTATTTTTGAAGACATTATTACTGGGAAAAGATACATAGACTTCACTAAACAGCTAACAGGCAGCTAAGAATCACCAGTCTATGTTATTATGTTAGAAAGAAGATGATGACTTATTTTGGAAGAGGGTGTGCCACCAAAAAGATGTTTCTCATATGATCAAACTATAGACTTAATCCTTTCTCCCTAATAGAGAATCCAGTCTTGATTTTCACTACTGCTCAGTACTGGAATATAGAAGAAAGTCTGAAGACAGAGAGAACTCACAGAATGTCCTAGCACCAAAGGTAGATTTGTGGATGTTGTAAAGCTGTGAAACAAGATGATTATTACAGAAGAATCTGTCATTTTAATTACCTAATTTTATCCAAATCATGAGCAGCTAAATGCAGCAGTAGATAGGGGAATAGATGAACCAGAAGACTCATGATCCCAGGTCCATGCGAATGCTCTAATAAGCCCCATGGAGATAAGACTAAGGAGGGACAAGATAATTGTGTTCAAGTAACTCTTGGAAGGGCAATAGGTGGCCCAATGAATAAAGTACTGGCCTTGGAATCAGGAAGATTCATCCCCATGAGTTCAAATCTGGCTTTTGACACTTACTGTCTGTGTGGCCCTGGGCAAGTCATTTAACTCTGACTGTTGGCACATCTGTAAAATGAGCTGGAGAAGGAAATGTCAAAACAAGAAAATCTCAAAAGGGTTCAGAAAGAGTCAGATATGACTGAAAAACTACTAAATAAGAACAACAAAATCTGAATCATTGGTTAGTTCATAAGAGACAGCGAACAAATGTCTTCTTACCCAAATTCCTTATCGTATACATGAGAAAAGTTTAAGTGACTCATGTGAAATCATCTTGCTGGCATGGCTTGAGGCCTACTCAACCTAGATCATCTTATTCCAAATTCAACATAATTCCAAATTCAGTATAAAGACTATCTGTAAGTCATTTAGAGAAGTTCCTTACATGAGGCCCAATAAATCAATCTAGGTCATGAATAGTTGATCTAAAGTCAATTTGACTGTCTTCTATTTTCTCTGTAATGTATCAATATCTGTCTACTGGACAGAAAGTGAGACTGGTAATGTAGCACAGCCCTCCCCCACTCAAATCCAATTCACATGCATGTCATGGTATCATCTCTCTGATGTCATGGTCTTCTTTGAAAATGAAGGACAAACATCAATTATCAAATTACTACTATTCTTATGATGATATTAATTTAAACACAGATATACACACACATAAAGACACAGACACATAAACACACATACACAGAGGTATTCTCTTCTTGGTTACCCCAGAGGCAGGCTTAATTCTTCAGTTAGCCTGGTTTGATCCAGAACTAGACTGTTTTAAGCTGCTGAAAGTGCAGATTTTTTACCTTATTTGCATACCTTAAAGCTTCCAACCTCCTCTTCACCAGTGCTGCAAAGGTGACATTTTCTATAAAGTTTTATGTTCCTAGAGGACAATGTCGCAGACAGCCAAGAGTGATTGAATACCAGTGGTTCTAACTCAAACTGCCATTTGATTGTAACTATCCTATTGGAACCCTATGAGCAGAATACAGATAAAGATCCAGGCGTGTGGTTGGAGACTGCATAATATAAATATTTCACCTGATTCTGGTGCTTTGATAAGCCATACCATGAATTCCAATGGGAGAAGCATGTCTTAACTACTACTTAACATCAAGTGACATCTAAAGAGCTTGAATATTCTGTTTCGATTGATGTTGTTGCTTACTTAAACAACAAAAAGAGACAAGGCACAGATTTCTAATATAAATGAACATTTGAGGAATTGAACATAAAATGTGGAGGAGGCTAGGAGGAGAAGAAGGTTTTTGGTGTTGTTGTATATAAAAGATAGAGATGCAAGATACATTTTAAAATCCTGCCCTCTGTAAAGTAATCCATCCTGTGACATGCAAATAATAGAGCTAAATAATAGAACATCTATTTCCATCTTAAGCATAATGTTTTCAGGTTGAAAAAGATCAAGGTGCAGGTTGGGCAGCAGCAAATAAAATCAGAGTAGGATTTAAAAAAAGCTTTATTTCTGCCTACTTGCTAGAGGTACTGTCAAGATCAAATGAGAAAATCTAAGTAAAGAGGAGAAATCCCAGGTTCCTGTGTTGCTCTATGCAAATCTGATTTGTCATTTTGATAACTATTATTAATATTTGTATTTTTTCTCAAAGGGCCATGCTCCATTTAGTTTATCATCAGGATGTTTTGGTCTATCACCTGAAGTGTGTGACAAATCCCAGATCCTGACTCAATAGATTGAAAAACCCTCATTTCATGGGTGAGAAGCTCTCCGGATTATCATCTTATTCTTCTTTCTGAATCCCTGAACATGTTCTATGACTGAAAAGTTCATATGCAAAATGTGCCTAAGGATTTAGTTGTCATATTTTTGTTTAAATTTCCTTTGTACTTTACTCTTATTTTGAAGTATTTCTTTTTTTTCTTTTTCTTTACTATTGGTACGAATAGTACAATTGATTGATATTTCTTAAGTGTTATTCATATCTCAATTCTGATGTTGTAAGTTTATGTTTATAAAATTTCCCTTAGGACATAATACCTATAAAATATATAATATTCAATAACATTGAAAAAAGCTCATCTGATAAATCTTTTTTTTTCAAGGCCCAAAGCCAAGTTTCCACAGTTCTGGCAAACCTGAGCACCGAGAAAGTCAGACCTGTGGAGAGGAGGTAATCCAATCCTTTGTGAAGACCAAAACTGTACTATTTATTGAGAATTCCCAGATCCTCATTTCTTTGTGGGTATGTGTGGAGACTTCAAACAGAACAATAACAGAGTCTGGAGGGGGGAAAAATGTGAAATGCAAATGCATCAGGAAGGAAGGTCACAGAAACCAATTATAATAATACTATTCCTATCTGGTATTCTGTCATTGTCAGGGAATGAAGACTTCCAGATAGTTCAATCATATTAATTTAAGAACCAACATTGTTGCATTGAAACTTTTTTTTATTTTTTGGGTGAAATATTTCCTCAAAAAAAAAAGTAGGAGCCTCTCTTCTGAAATCTGGGGTGTGACTTTAAATTGAACTTTTTTCTAGATCCTTCAACATCAATTATGGTTCCATGCTATACTATTATAGTGTCCTTAGCACTGATTGATGTATCCTTTATTAACATAAATGACTCCAGACTGTTTGGGTTTTATTGTTGTTTTATCTTATTTTTTACTTTGTGCTCTGATTTCTTCCTTATCTTGCCTGACATATCCTGATTCTGAGACTATGCCTATTTCTAGAAACTCTCACCTAGTCTTGTTTTTCTGCTTCTAATTCTACTGTAGACTAGATCATCAATATGTTAGACTTGTAACTAATAAAAGCAAACATTTTTTAAATAAAATAAAATAAACAACTAAAGGTTTCAACTATGAGTCTGAATCTGAATGAGTTTACATGAGATTTAAAGTACAGACAATCATATTCTAGCTCAAAAGGAACAAGCAAATCAGTGAAATCAAAGTCCCATTAAAAGGAGTTAGATTGGTAAAGAGGCTAGAGTGCTTGCCTGGATACAAGAAGATCTGAGTTCAAATGTAGCCTCAGATAATTACTGTCTGTGTAAGCCTAGTGAGTCACTTCCTTTGTGGCCCTTAATGCCTCATAATACAATAGAAATAATAATGAAACCTAATTCCTAGGATTGTGAGATCAAATGAGATAATATTTGTAAAGTACAGTAGCTGCTTAATAATTCCTTCCTTCTTTCCTTCCTTCCATCCTTCATTCCCTCTGTCCCTTCCTTCCTTCCAAAGGAGCATGTTAATTCAATGTTTTACTTTAAGATTCGTAGGATTTTTTGTTTTGCTTTTGTTTTCTGAAATTTTGTAATATCTTTGCTCAGACATCTTTTGTCTGTAATGAAAGTATTTAAAATGAATTTTTATCTCTAAAGTGTTATATTAAAATTACTTTCAAGAATATAAAGGACAGGAGCTTGGTAGATATGAGCAGGCTACAACAGATAAGCAATGAAGAACTCTGGAGGGGAAAAAAACCCTAGTTTTTCAGGGAACTATTTCGTAGCAATAGAAGATGAGTTGATCACATGGCAAGATAAAAAATGATATGTAGACAGCCTGAAATTCTCCAATGGCATCTTTTCAAGATGACAGACCCCCATATTCTGACAGATATACAAACACGCCCCTATAGGAAACTTATGAAGATAGAGATAAGAGTTGTCCAGATTGGGCTGGCACAGATTTGATGTCAGTAGCATTATTGGAAATCACAGACTCATTTGTTCCTGCACTTGGATAAGATATTTGATGATGATAATGATGGTGATTCCAGAAAGTAAGTTATGTTTCAATTAGATAGGCTACTGGATAAATGAAACTTTATTGTAATCAGGTTTTATTCATCTCCTTCACTCTATGTTATTAACTCATTTACAAATGGAGGAAAAGAGCAGAGGTTAAGATTTGTTGGATTTAGAAAAACCACATCAGATATACCCACTTCCCAATGTAGTTGTAAGACACAAATGAGATAATTTATATTTATATTAATTATATATTTTCAATGATTTTAAGTCATTGCAATATTGTAATTATTTAATGAGTTTTATTTTTACTTTATCTTTAAATCAATTTTAATTATTTACTTTATTTTTATTTATATAATTATATTAATTATAATATGCTTTTTATAGTACTTAGTACAGTGACCGACACATAGTAGGTGCAATATAAATATTAGAATTGATGATAATAAAGATGGAGGACATTGTAAAAGAGGAATAAAAATAGTCAAAGAATTTCAAATAGAAAAGTTTATTTTTCTTAAACCTCTCCCTGTTTCTATAAAAATATGAAATATAAAATATATTTTGTAGATTAAAATATGTATGTGCATATTTTTGTACATGCTTCCTATTCCATAATGATTCTATAACAGATGAATATTATATATATATTGAATCATTACCTTTATGAGACATTATTATATGTTGATTAAAGCATTGAACTTAGAGATAGGAATACCAGGATTTGCATCATGCAGGGATTTTTAATGGCTTTTTTTTGCATGTGTCAAGGATTCACTTGGTAATCTGATGAAGCTAATGGACTCCACAGATTAATGTTTTTTTAAAAATATAGGATTTCAAAGGAAAACAATTTTTATATTGAAATATTATTATATATGTATATACATATATGCATATATGCACAAACACATATATACATTAATTTATATATGCATGTATATGTAATATATAATTAATGTATATATTAAATATTAAATGATATATTAAAGTCTTTGGACCCTAGGTTAAGAAATGTTATATATTTACCATATGCTTTCCTTACATACTACTGTAGGCAAGATGTAGGTACTATAAGCAAGATGTAACTAAATTATATGCAACTTCAGTTTCTTAATCTATAAAATAGGAATATTAATGACTATGACACAGCTCATAGGAGTGCTTGTGACCATCAAATCAGATTTCATTAGGAAATATTTCTAAATCTTATAGTGTTACATAAATGTCTTTTAATTTTATTTGATATAAAAGAACTTGATCTAGAAATAACATAATTTGTTTATATGCCAGAGACATATACTATCATTTCTTTTTTTAGAAAGGTTATATTTACTTCGAGTTTTACAATTTTTCTCCCATTCTTGCTTCCCTCCCCCCCACCCCATGCAGAAGGCATTCTCTTAGTTCTTACATTGTTTCCATGGTATACATTGCTCTCTGTTGAATGTGATGACAGAGAAATCATATCCTTAAGGAAGAAAAATAAAGTATGAGAGCAAAATTACATAAGATAACGTGTTTTTTTCTAATTTGAAGGTAATAGTCTTTGGTCTTTGTTCAAACTCCACAATTCTTTCTCTGAATACAGATAGCCCAAAATTGTCCCTGGTTGTCTCACTGATGGAGTGAGTAAGTCCAGCAAGGTTGATCATCACCCCCATGTTGCTGTTAGGGTGTACAATGTTTTTTTCTGGTTCTGCTCATCTGGCTCAGCATCAGTTCAAGCAAATCCTCTTAATTTCCAATTCATTGCCACCACAAACAGGGCTGCTATGAATATTTTTGTATAAGTGATGTTTTTACCCTTTTTTCATAATCTCTTCAGGGTATAGACCCAGCACATATACTATCATTTCAACCAATTTTGTGATTTGAAAAAAACATTAAGCAATAAAATATCTCAGGACAGCTTCAAACAAAATGTTCTGGTTTTGCTACTGGTCTAAAACCAAAGGATAAAGAATATCTTCTCTTTTGATTCTGATTTTGGGACTATGTCTTGGTGTTGGTCCACTCCCATTATAGATAATTCTAGAATGAATCATCCAATCATAGCATTTTCATTCAGTAAATTGTCCTTTAGCACAGTGTGAAAAATTTTTGGTAGAGACTAAGTACAGATAGATAAGATGCATGTATTCAGTTCAATCACAAAAATCAACTTGTCAGTTTTCTAGCAAACATTTAGCTTTTCAGTGTCAATCTATTCTCCCCCCAAGATAAAAAATTACCCCCAGGCTTGATCTTTGAGAAAAAGTGAGGTCTTTTCTGGTTGGATTCCAAGTGAGACTTCTGATTTCTGCCATTAATTCTTCTCTTTGAACACATATACACTGGTTGCCTAAGCACTATTCTTCTTAAACCATATTATCCCTCAAAGTTAGCCAGCAGAAACTAGTCTGAAATACTATTCTGTTCCACAGTAACTGAATCCCATCTTTCTGTCTCTGATCCCAGTTATTCTATTTTCTTCTTATCCATTTCTTGGAGAATCTTTAACCCAAATACATATTTGTCCAAAGTCTCTATTTCCATTAAGAATGCCCTTCTCCCAGACAGGATCATCATTAGAATATATATATATATATATATATATATATATATATATATATATATATATATATACACATATATATATATATATATATATATATATATATACCCACATATATATGTGTGTGTGTGTGTGTGTGTGTGTGTGTGTGTGTGTGTATGTAAATGGAATTCAGGGAGCTGTTTTTCACAATTTGTTTTTTAGCTTTATGTTTGACTCGATATTTTATAAATGTTAATTTTAATTGATAAAACAAACATTTTCATAACAATATAATAAAATTATTATATATGATATTTCAAATCTACTACACAACTTGTTATTCCTTTCAAATATGCAACAAAATTATCAAGAAAATTTCCATTTTTTCTATTTTTTCTTCTCAACCCCATCTTAGATATGGATACCGTTAGACACAACTGAGTGAGAGTTAGACACAACTGAGGGAGTATGTGTGTGTGTGTATACAATTATTCTATACATCAATTTATTAATTCTATCTTTGGATGCAGATACCATCTTCATATGCCACTATGTTAGTAATTAATTTCATTATTCACTTTTTCTACCTATTTTAGATCAGTAGATAAAAGCAGGATTTTCCTTTTCTATATTTGGCATTTAAGTTTCAAATCTTTAATTCTTTTCTTAATGCAAAGAATCAGAAGAATGTGTCTGCCCCTTTATACATAGGGAGAAGTATAAAATTGAACTATTTATAAATGTGAGGGATATGAGCTTTTATTGACCAGCTCTTTTACAGGTTGTTCACCTTGATTTTGTGAATCCTAAGAACTTAGATCTATGACTAGAAGAAACCTTAGAAATCATTTAATCTGCCTCCTCCTTTTCATTTCATGGGTAAAAGAAGTGAAGTCACTCAAATTTCAAGTATCATAATCAGGATTTGGATCCAGGACCTCTATTATTAAAGCATCAGTTCTTTACATTACTTTCTAGAGAATGAGTGACTTTCTCTAGATCACAATAGGTGGCATCTTTGCAGGACATGATTTTCAGTGTTTTAACCATTGAACATAGAAGAACTTTCTTGAATTTAGACAAAAACTGTTTTTGCATTTGGTTCTCTAGTTGTAGCCATGATAATGATTAAGGCACTTTGCCATATCTATGTCAATCTAAGACTACTTATCTTAGTGTATGGTCCATGGAAAAGAATGATAGGCTCTTAGCTCTTTTGTCCCTTGTGTTGCTAGGCCTTTTTGAGAAGAAACCAATAGAAGGGAACAGCATCTTCCTTTCAGAAATAGGCTTGTCTTAACAGTCTGAAAAAAATGATTTTTTTTGAAGAGTTCAATGTCTACCACTCAACTATGCATAATAGAATAGCTATTGAGTTTTATTTATTAACTTTTTGTTTCTAAAGAACAAGAGAAAACATCAAGCTTTCCCAGAAGAGCGATTAGCTAAAGCATGTTTAAGCTTTAAAATAGCTAATGATATTTTGTTTTAATTTTTTAGGCTCTCTTCCATGTGGCAACCTAAAGGTTACAGGATGTGGAATACTATGAGCTTGTAATGAACTGAAGCAGGGTCTCTGTGACCTAGGAAGGCAAAGGAAATGATATCTTTTATCTTTCCAATAACCTCCTCCTCTTAATGTTCTCTGATTAGTTTGTAATCCAGGAGCCTGGTTCAAATGGTAATGGGGTACATGTGTTTTGCTACTGAAGAGCATAAAAAAACAGAAGAGGTGGGGATAGTTAGGTGGCACAAGAGGTGGCTAGGTGGCACAATGGATAAAGCACCAGCCCTGGAGTCAGGAGTACCTGGGTTCAAATCCGGTCTCAAACATTTAATAATTACCTAGCTGTGTGGCCTTGGGCAAGCCACTTAACCCCATTTGCCTTGCAAAAACCTAAAAAAAAAAAAGAGGTGAGAAATTTGTATTCCCATAATTATCACAACCCTCAAAAAAGTCTGTAGGAACTTAACTCAAAAATTCAATTTTTCCCAACAAAAGTAAAATAGTGACATCTTGAGAGATACCTCTGCCCCCCTCTACTGTTCATGTCTTATAATTGTAAGAAAACAATGACATTTCAGTTTAAATAAAGCATTCTTTTCTGTGGAAAGAACTCTGAGATTACTTTCAATTTATAATTTTAAATGTTTATTAATGTGATAAATTTATAAATGTGGTATTGAAAAAGCACTGTCTTTAAAATCAGAAAACTATGTTCTAGCTCCATCTCTGTCCCTTACTAATTGTATAACCATAGACCTCCACTGAACCTGAGTTTCCTCAACTGCAAAATGGAGGCAATTACACTTGCATTATCTAATTCATATTGTTTTATCTTTAATAATATCTGATGACAGAAGAATAATTCTTAGCTTAATGGAACTCTTTTTAATCCTTTTTTTTGTGAAAAGCTCACTATGAGAGAGGCTACATGGGATAATAAATGAAATGGAGTTGTACTCAGAAGTGATTAGAGCCTGTCCTCAGGAAATTTACTTTCTAATGAAGTGAATAAAATTTTAAAATTGAGAGTATCACTCAAAGTCATATATGGAATTAGTAGTAGAGATGGGTATTGAATTTACTTTTCCTGCCTTCAGTGCACATCTCTTTTCATATCATCATATTATCTTTTTATACTAATCAGTTGTAGCAATAGATGGAGGAAGGGAGGAAGGAAGGAAGGAAGGAAGGAAGGAAGGAAGGAAGGAAGGAAGGAAGGAAGGAAGGAAGGAAGGAAGGAAGGAAGGAAGGAAGGAAGGAAGGAAGGAAAGAGGGAAAAGAAGGAAGGGAATGAGCATTTACTATGTCTCTGATACTGTGCTAATTACTTTAAGATATTATCTCATTTGATCCCCACAACCCAAAGCACTTGTGGAAATTGAGACAGACATAAGTTAAATGACTGGTTCAGGATCACAGAATGAGGGAATAAAGCATGCCAACATGACTTGGGAAGGTTTAAAAAGAATTCAATTCAGTTAAGTATCATGCAGTTGTCATCAGATATTATTAAAGATAAAATAAAGATATGTTCTTGTTAATATTAAAAATATATTACACATATGCCAAATGTTGCTTTACTTATACAATCACCTTTAGCATCTGCATTTTGTTCTACAGTTAAGACATTTTCCTTGTTTTGAAATTGCTGCAAAGCAAGTTTCAATTTGCCTAAGACACTGACAGATCCAAGATTTTTCATTCATTCAGTTCACAGCAAGTTTTTAAATGGGTAAGTATTTAGATCTACAGTTCAACATGCAGTTTATTTAGATTCACTAAATGGGCATGGAAGCCAAAATTCTACTCTCCGTTATGTACTTACTATTCCCACTGATTTTAGTTGCATCACATGTTAATACATGAGGGGAAATATGGCCAATGTGATAAATATAATCTTCCCTTAGCTGTAGCCAAACCAAAATAGTCATGTCAGGAGTTTCTTGGTTAAGAAGGGGGGAAAAAAAGAGGGAGGGGGAGGCAAGAGAAAGAAGGAAAGGGAAAATCCATATTAAAGCTAATTTACCTTTGTAGATGCCCTGATGTGGGGGCCAGGAGGATCTTCGTTCATTTAGCACGCTGTAGTTGAACATTAATATTTTAATAACAGCTGAGGTTTCTGAGATTAGCCCTGTTAAATATTGAAACTCATTCCAGTTCTGTTATATCATATTCTGCAATCTCATTTGAAAAGCCAGGATGATTGTTTAAAAAAAAATAAATGAGTTCATAAATATAACATATGATTCAAAATACATCAGATAGGTACTCATATTGGAAGAGGAGCCATAACATCTTCTTTTATAAATATTTATCCTTTTTCATGTAACTCTTGTCCTATTTAATCAGCTAGTTTCTCCTATAGCATGCATAGGCACTATCTGAAGTTCCTGACATCTTCTCTAGGAGAGGAAAAATAAAAGAGTAAAACTTCAGTAGAGGAAAATCTAAATCAAAGGAAATGTGAGCTTCAATATTGACTGCAGCTCCCATTCATCTCTGTCTCCTATCCTTCTGTCTGACTCATTCTCTCTCAACCTTCAGTACAACTCTCCTCTGCCATTTAGTTCTTCTATCTTTCTTCAAATCCCTGGTCAAATCCTACATTCTGTAGGAGATCCAGATCCTGTTTTCCTTTCTAGGATTTTCATCATCTACTCTTTATATAGTTTGAACATACCTAGCTATTAAGGTGTGCCAAATTTGTTAAAATATGTATTCTTAGAGCAGCTAGGTGGCATAGGGGATAGAGCACTGGCCTTGGAGTCAGGAGTCCCTGAGATCAAATATGGCCTCAGACACTTAATAATTACCTACTGTGTGGCCTTGGGTAAGCCACTTAACCCCAATGCCTTGCAAAAACCTAATATGATTCTTCTTTGGTTTTTTAAGTGTTTATTACTATTTTTGTTTGTCCTTCATTCTCAAAGAATACCATGACATAAAGGAGATGATGTCATGTTATGCAGGTGAATTGAATTTAATTGAAAGAGAGGCGTGTTAACCAGTCTCACTTTCTTTTTCAAAGTCATCTGGGTTCAGTGGTCAGATATGAATTAGGATGACTGGAAATGACCTTGGATGCAATGGGAGACCTGTTTTTTAAGCTACAGTCTTGAACATGTCTCAGTCTGAGTAAGGTCCTGCCCATTTAGTGATTGAGGATAGGTTACAAATGAAGGACAGAATGGTCTGTTTTAGTTAGTCAAAAAAAAAGTCAATTTCAGAAGGAAAGACCCTCAGGGTTTCTGGCTTATTGTTAATCTCAGTTCCTGAAATACATGAAAAACAATAAATATTGTTTGATAAGAAATATAACAGATTGGACCATACTAATGACGGCATATATTATTATTCCAATACCCCAGCATGTATAGGATCTCATCAATGACAATAGTTGTCATTTTTATAATATATTCAAGTTTGCAAGACATTTTATAGATATTTTATCTTCAAAACAACCCTGAGAAATTGGTAACCTTATTTTACCCAGTGTTTAGATAAGAAAACTAAGGCATACAAAGGTTAATTTTTTTTTGCTGTCATATACCTAATAACTGATTAACAGTGGGGAATATCTCAACTAAACTTATAAGAGCCACCTATGCCTTCATCTTATGAGGTTCTCCTCCTCCAGATCTTTCCCTAAAGTCTTCATTTTGATGGAGGGAAGAAGAAACATGCATATGAAAAGAACCCTTAATAATATTATTCCAATATTTTGTAGATAATTACAAACCACTAGCATGCACACAAGTTGTCAGTTATCCATCTGTCTCACTTTGAGATCAACCCAAATATTTTCTTCCAATTATGCAGCTCTTTGATGACATACTCTTTCTCTTGCATTAGTCCTCATTTGTACTGTGATATAGTTTGCTCATACCCACTAACCTCCATTGCTATTTGGAGGAAGCTTCAGTTCCATGTCTTCAGAGGCATCATCATCCTCACTCTGATCATCACCATCATCAACTTTTCCCAAGTATAACTAAGAATGAAGGTCATTCAAATCTGGCCACTACATCTAGATGACTCTGAAAGAGAAAGTGAGATGGTTAACACATGCCCCCTCCAATTAAATTCAATTCACCTGCATAACATGACATCATCTCCCTGAAGTCAGGCAGCTAAAACCCCAACAACTTCTAACTCAATTATATGCTGAAAGTAAATGCCAGCATCTAGATAATCCAATTCTATTCTGTCACTTTATTTTTCAATTTTATATTTTTCTGTCCTTTTATCTTTCTATATCCTAAAACATAGCAACCTGAAAGATGTCAATATTTTGTCATAGAACGTTTGTCAGATTTCAAGAACCAAGAACTGGGTTTGATTCTTCTTTTTATCATTCATTATTTGTGTAATCTTAGTCAAATACTAGTAATTATACTTACTATTTCTGATTATTTAAACTTCTGAGTTATATTTAAAACTTCTGAGATTTATATCCTCCATTTGTAATATAAATAGTAACAAATAAATGGGATTTGCAAGGTGCTGTAGTGAATCAAGTGTCAAATCTGGTGTCAGAAAGAACTTAGTTCAAATTTCACCTTGGACTCTTTCTAATTGTGTGACCCAGACAAGTCACTCTATCCTCTTTATCTCAGTTACCTGATTCATAAATGAAAACCCAAAAGGATCCTGAAGAATTAGACCTGATTGAAATGACTGAGCATAAATAATTAAATTAATAAAAAATTAAATTTTTACTAACTAGGAAGCAATGTTAGTCAATATTTAAGAAATTAATTCAAGTTATTCATTGGAATGCCAAGTACCGAAGCTAAAGTACTTTGGTCACATAATGAGAAGATGGATTCATTGGAAAAGACTGAACTTAAGAAAACTTGGATGTAAAGGAAAAAGGAATGGCCAAGGATAAAAATGTCATGGAAAAAATGAACAAGAACTTGATTAGATCTCAAGAAATAGTAGAAGATGAAAGGGCGTGACTTGCTCTGGTACATGGGATCATGAAAAGTTGAACATGACTGAACAACAAAGGAAATATTTTGCCAAGGATGTTGGGGAAAAAAAAAGTTTCTGCTCTGAGGATACTCAAATTTTAGGGCAGAGGGAGACATATTTTCAGAAGTTTTTTTTAGTCATTTCCATTTTTTCAAAGTTTCTGTTTCTGATATTAAATCATTACTTCAGTAGCTGTGAAGGGGGAAACTTTAATACCCAGAGACAAAGTTATGTGGTCTGGTCAAATATACACAAAAAACTCTTTTCTGGGAGATAGATGGAGAATAGGTTCTTGTTCTGAGGGCTGCTACTCAAAGAATTATTGAGTATATCTGACTATTGGTATTGGAAGTAGTGGCATGCTCTGCCTGCTGTAAGTGGTATGCCCATGGACTATTGCATATCAAAACTAGTGACTTGAGGGAGAAGATTGCTTCTCTCCCCAGATAATAATAACAACAACATTAATAATCTTTTTAAAAAAATTTTTGAAGAAGACCACAACATCAGGGAGGTGATGCCATGACAAGCATATGAACCAAGTCACCAGCCTCACTTTCTTCTCCAGAATCATAGATGGCACTGAGCAATCAGGTTAAAGTAACTTGCCCAGGGTCCCACAGCTGGCTGGTTTTGAACTCCTCCCAATTCCAAGGTTAGTGCTCTATGCACTGTCCCATCTAGCTGCTATTTTGGCACAGATATCTGAACTTTATTCAATGGGATCTAAGGGGTTAAGATAGTTAAAGTGACTATAACTGTTTGAAGCTCCTAGAACATGTTTAGTCCCTCATTCAGGGTCTCTTGTCACTTTTACTGGTCTGGTTCACCTTACCCATTGGTCTTGGTGGTTGTGGGGACAGTAGTCTCTTTCTTCAGAAGGATGTACTCCATGATGATGGCTGCTAGGGACTAGACCATTTTCACCCAAAGCATGAGAAGAGGTGGTTGGTTTTATTTTACCTGACTGGTACTCTTGTCTCTCCTCTGATCCTATGGCTTCATATACTTGCTGTACATAACCTACAGGGTTGTTGTTAGGATGAACAAATGATTGTGCATGTCACTGAACAATATAAATGACAAAAAATTTATATTAATTCTATTTATTATTATCATCCTTTGCTAACCTGATTATTTCCTTTTGATTTGAAAATGATGACCTTCAACAGGTATAATTTTGTTATTTCTTGCTTAGACATGATCCTATTTGGGATTTTTTTGGCCAAGATACTGGAATGGTTTACCATTTTCTTCTCTAGCTCATTTTACAGATGAGGAAACTGAGACAAACAGGTTTAAGTGACTTGCCCAGAATCCTACAACTGGGAAGTATGTGAGGTCAGATTCGAATTGAGAATGAGTCTTTCTGATCCCAGGTAATCACTCTATCCATTGCAACACCTAGCTGGGGGTAATATACTTCCACTGCAATTCATGGACTGTTCTGCTCCATACTGCCCATGTGTTAAACCATGTATGAATGAAATACTAGTCATGAGGAACTGAACTCCTTCCTTTGTCAGACAGATCAAAGCATGACAAAGGTGCTTAGTCCCCAGGAGATTTTCTTCTACCTATTTTCCATTATTTCATTGCCTGAATAAAAACTAACCTGAAAGGAACAGGTCCAGCCTAGTGAAGAAAGAGGAAGAGTTACTGAAGGCAGTTTATTGAGTCTTCCAACTATATTTAATCCTGAAAGAGCTATTTTTATCATAGATCATCACTGTTGCCTAGACTGTGGAAAGCAGGGGTGTTATGAGTCTCAAAAGCAAAACTTAAGGTGCTATATAAATGACTGGTTTCCATCCCCTCCACCATCATCATCATTGATTATCAGACAGTCACTAGGCTTCATGGAAGGAAAACACCTGAGCTTGTCCTTGAAGTAAGACTGTTTTACAAAGGACAGAAGAAGAGGGAGAAAATTTTGGTTTTCTGGATTTACCTGTCCAAACACATATAGAGAATGGAAATTGTAATTCAGCAATTGGATTTTTCTATGGTTAATATTCCCCGCCCCCTAGTAATTTTAGGTTTTGATTCAGGCTTTCATCTAGTATCATAGAACAAGTAACAATAGCTAGCAAATAATAATAGCTAGCAATAAAATTACAATTAAAGTTTGTAAAGTGCTTATTAAATATTATGTATATATCCACATATATATATGTGGATATATACATATGTGCATCCACATATCTAATCTATAACTATTTCCATCCACCTTTCTCTCTCTCTCTCTTTCTCTCTCTCTCTCTCTCTCTCTCTCTCTCTCTCTCTCACACACACACACATAGTCCCGGGAGGGAGGTGCTATCATTTTCCCTTTTATGGATTAGAGAATTAAAATAGATAGAGATTAAATGATCCAAGACCAGAGAAATCTCTGAGACTAAATTTGAAATGGCTAAGTTGGATTACTGCAGGGATTCTTAACTTTTATTATTTTTTTAATCATGAATTCCTCTGGCAAGATGATAAAGACAGGAGCATGGCTGACAAGTAGCAAATATATATATACATATATATATATATATATATATATGTATATATATATATGTATATATATACTTACTTTAAGTTTAATCTATATTATTACCATTCTCACATTCTTGTCATTACTTTCTTAAATCCGGACAATCAGCAAAATAATAAATCAAGATATGAATGGTAGCCTTTGCTGATTTCCAAAGTGTAATACCCTTTTACCCTGGAAACTTAAGAACCTTCTCTCAAGTCAACTCATGCCAATTCCAGCATACCTCCAGATAAAGTTTATGAACTCTTCAAAGTACTATTTGCTTGGTTTTTTGTTTGTCTTTTTAATGTTTGAAGTTGAAGTTAACTTTTAGTTAGAGGTTAGTAAGCTGTGAGATATATCTGTGTCTGTGTGTGTGTGTGTGTGTGTGTGTGTGTGTGTGTACACACAGACACACAGACACACACACATATTCCCATTAAAGTTCATAGAACAATTCCTAAATCAATCCATAAAACTTTAGTTTTAATTTCAGGAGAGCTTCTAATTTTAAATCTATGATCTCACATGATCTATGGAGATCAAGGTTTTTGAACAAATGCTGATCCCACAGTTTTGATGGATAAATGAGTATGTCTTCTGCCCGTGTTTCTTCCCCCATTCTTATAAAGTGATTTCTTGGTTTATACAAATGAATGAGAAAAAGCAACCAAAGGAAAAAAATGCATTTGGAGGTCTGATAACTTGCTGTTCTGAAACAAAGCAAATAAAGGAAACGTGGTATTTCAAATAATCCCAAACCCAATTTTTACTGTCAAAATATATGGTTTTGGGAAAATATGACTTATACAGGTTCATAAAATTAGCCTTATGGGAACAATCTTCATTGAGAATGAATTAAATGAATAAGTGTTAGAAAATCAACATTTTAGCTTCTCAATTCATTAGAAAACCCAAACTAAAAAGAATATCTAAACAGTCATACCTTTTTTTTATTTTCAGGGCAAAACCACAAAGATAATTTACCTTATTTTTTTATAGTTTATTTAGTTATATTTGAATTTTGCAATTTTCTCATAATCTTGCTTCCCTCCCCTACCCCCTCACAGAAGGCAGTTTGTTACTCTTTACATTATTTCCATGCTATAAATGTATATAAAGAAATCATATCCTTAAGGGAAAGAAATAAAATAGAAGAGAGAGCAAAATTACATAATAACATTTTTTTAAAATTAAAGGTAATAAGCTTTGGTCTTTGCGAAAATTCTACAATTCTTTCTCTGGATACAGATACATATAGTATTCTCCATCGCAGATATTCCAAAATTGTCCCTGATTGTTGCACTGATGGAATGAGCAAGTTCATTTAGATTGATCATTGACTCCATGTTGCTGTTATGGTGTACAATGTTCTTCTTGTTCTGCTCATATTGCTCAGCATCAGTTCATGCAAATCCTTCTAGGCTTCTCTGAATTCTCATCCCTCCTGGTTTCTAATATAACAATACTGTTCCATAATGAACATATAACAAAATTTGTTCAATCATTCCCCAATTGATGGACAAACACTCAATTTCCAATTCTTTGCCACAAAAAACAGAGCTGCTAAGAATATTTTTGTACAAATGATATTCTCTATCTCTTCCTTGGTCATAAACTCCTTCCCTTTTCATAGATCTGATAGGTTAAACTACTCCTTGATATTCCAGTTTGCTTATAATATTGTCTTTTATGTCTAAATCCCATATCCTGTATTCATTTTTATATTATTTTGTTTAAGGGAGTGAGATGTTGGTCTAATCCAATTTTCTACCATATTAATTTTCCATTTTCCCAACAGTTTTTATCGAAGAGAGGTTTTTTTTTATCCAAAAGCTTGGACTCTTTGGGTTTATCAAACAACAGATTACTATTATCATTTTCTGCTATCACTTTTGTGCCTCATCTATTCCACTGATCCACCACTCTATTTCTTAGACAACGCCAAACAGTTTTGATGACTGATGCTTTATAACATAATTTTAGATCTGGTAGGGCTAAGCCACATTCTTTTGCACTTTTTTCATTAAATCCCTGGCAATTATTAACTGTTTCTCCATATGAATTTACTTACAATTTTTTCTAACTCATTAAAGTATTTTTTTTTGGAATTTTGATTGGTAGGGTACAAAATAAGTAGTTTAATTTAGGTAGAATTGTCATATTTATTATATTAGCTCAGCCTATCTATTAGAAGTTGATATTTACCCAACAATTTAAGTCTGATTTTATTTGTGTGAGAAGTATTTTGTAATTGTTTTCATAAAGTTTTTGAGCCTGTCTTGACAGGTAGACTCCTGGGTATTTTATATTGTCTGAACATACTTACAATGGGATTTCTCTTTCTAAATCTTTCTGCTGTATCTAGTTAGTCATATATAGAAATGTTGAGGACCTATGAGGGTTTATTTCATATCCTGCAACTTTGCTAAAGTTGCTAATTTTTAGGGATTCTCTAGGTATACCATCATGTCATTTGCAAAGAGTGAGAGTTTTGTCTCTTCCTTCTCAGTTCTAATTCCTTTAATTTCTTTTTCTTCTCTTATTGCTGAAGGTAACATTTAATACAATGTTGAATAGTAATGGTGATAATGGGCATCCTTGTTTCACCCATGATCTTATTAGGACTGCCTCTAGCTTATCTGCACTGCATATAATGCTTGTTGATGGTTTCAAATAGATACTACTTATTATTCTAAGGAAAAATCCATTTATTCCTAAATTCTATAGTACTTTTAGTAGAAATGGCTGCTGTATGTTGTCAAAGGCTTTTTCAGCATCTATTGATATACTCATATAATTTCTGATAGTGTTGTTATTGATTTAATTCATTATACTAACAGTTTTACTAATATTGAACCAACCTTGCATTCCTAGGATATATCCTACTTGGTAATAGTGTATTCTACTAATGATAACTTGCTGTAATCATTTTGCTAAGATTTTATGTAAGATTTTGGCATCTATATTCACCAGGGAGATAGGCCTATAATTTTCTTTCTCTGTTTTGACTCTTTCTGGTTTAGATATCAGCACCATATTGGTGTCTTAGAAGGAGTTAGGCAGAGTTCTGTCTTCACCTATTTTTCCCAAGAGTTTATATAGAATTGGAACCAATAGTTCCTTAAAGGTTTGAAAGAATTGAGTTGTGAATCCATCTGACTCTGGAGATTTTTACTTAGGAAGTTCAATAATGGCCTGTTGAATTTCTTTTTCTGAGATAGGGTTATTTAGGTTTTTAATCTCCTCTTCATTTAACTGGGCAACTTATATTTTTGTAAATATTCATCCAATTCACTTTGATTATCAAATCTATTGCATAGAGTTGGGCAAAATAATTTTGAATTACTACTTTAATTTCTTCCTCATTGGTGGTGAGTTCAGCTTTTTCATTTATGATACTAGCAGTTTGGTTTTCTTCTTTCTTTTTTTTTTTTATCAAATTAACCAGAGGTTTATCAATTTTATTGCTTTTTTTCATAAAACCAATTCTTGGTATTATTTATTAGTTCAATAGCTTTCTTGTTTTCAATTTTATTAATTTCTCCTTTAATTTTTAGAATTTCTAATATGATATTTAATTGGGGGGTTTAATTTGATTTTTCTCTAATTTTTTTTAGTTATATGTCTAGTTTGTTGATGTCCTCTTTCTCTAATTTATTCATATAAGCATTAAAAGATATAATAAATCCTCTGACAACTGCCTTGGCTGTATCCCATAAGTTTTGGTATGTTGTTTAGTTACTCTCATTATCTAGCATGAAATCATTTATTCTTTCTATAACTTGTAGTTTGATCCATTCATTCTTTAAAATTAGGTTATTTAGTTTTGGGTCTATATCTCCCTGGTCCATTATTACATGTGATTTTTATTGCATTATGATCTGAGAAGGGTGTATTCATTAATTCTGCCTTTATCAATTTGATTAGTATATTGTCCTAGTATATTGTCAATTTTTGTGTAAGTGCCATGTACTGCAGAAAAAAAATATATTCCTTTGTATCCCCATTCAATTTTCTCCAAAAGTCCTGCCTAGGTTTTCTAACAATCTATTTACCCCCTTAACTTGCTTCTTCTTTATTTTTGGATAGATGTATATAAATTTTTGAGTGGGAGGTTGGGGTCTCCCACCAGTAGAGTTTTGCTGTCTATGTCTTCCTGTAACTCAGTCACCTTCTCCTCTATGTATTTGGATGCTATACCATGTGGGGTTTACATATTTAGTATTGAAATTGTGTTTTTTTGTCTCTGGTACCTTGTAGGAGGATATAGTTTTCTTCTTTATCTCTTTTAATGATATCTATTTTTACAACTGCTTTTGTCTGAGATAAGTATTGCTACCCCTACTTGTTTCACATCAACTGAAGCAAAATATATTTTACTCCAACTTTTTACTTTTACTCTTTATGTATCTCTCTGCTGAAAATAAGTTTCTTGTAAGCAGTATATTTTAGGATTCTGGTTTTTAATGCACTCTGTTATTCATTCCCTTAATGTTGGTACAGCCAGATCCTGTGCAATCCTTACTATGGTTCCTTGGTATGTAAATTATATCTTTGTGGGTGCTAGCAGAATTTTCTCTTTTATATGATAGTTCTGGAATTTGGCCACAATATTCCTTGGTGTTTACATTTTGGTATCCCTTTCTGCAGTGGAGTGAAGTATTCTTTCAGTAATTAATTTGCTCTCCGGTTCCATGATTTCAGGGCAATTTTCCATCATTAAATACTGTAATATTAAGTCCAGGCTTTTTTTTTCTTTTCAATATTTTCAGGAAGCCAAATGATTCTTTGGGTGTCTCTCCTGGTTCTACAGATCAGTAGTTTTGCTGATGAGATATTTTACATTTTCTTCTATATTTTTGATATTTTAGTTCTGTTTAATTCTTGTTTTCTCTTGTTTTTCTCATGAAACCATTAGTTTCCACAGACTCCATTCTTTTTTTTGTGAAGAATTTTATTCATTTACCTTTTGTGACTCCTTTTCCAATTGGTCAATTATATTTTTGAAGGTGTTTTCCATTTGTCCAATTGAGATTTTTGAGAGAATTATTTTCTTTTTGCATTTGTCACAATCATATTTTCCAAGGATTTGTTTTCTTGTTGTCAGGTTTTAATTTTCTCTTGGGTTTCTTTTCCCACATACTGCAATTGATTTTTAAACTCCTTCCCAATTTCTGCAATGAAGTCTTTCTGTGCTGGAGACCAAATCATATTCTCCTCAGAGTTCTAAATCTCTCTGAATTAGGTTCTTTAATTTCTAGGTAGTTTTCTATGGAGCCCACACCCCCTACCCTGAATCTGCTGGCCTTTCTTCATTTTCCTAAGATGTTGTGTTGTGGGAGAGGCTGGTTCACAGAGCTTTGTTGTTGAATATCCTAGAGGCTTTGCTCTTGGGTTTAGTAATTCCAAGTGGATCAGCCAGTAGTGGGTGCTGGTTTCTTTCTCTGGAGTGTCTGTGGCCTCCATTTGAGGACTTCTTCCAAAGTCTGCAGTGGGTGGGTGGTATTGCTGGATAATTTTATCCTTGAACAATATGGACTTGGCCCTGGGGCAAGAATGTTAATCTCCCTATTTAGCTGAGGGAGCTCGGCTGCCCATGCCTGAGTCTGAGGTGGGGGTGGGGGTGGGATGTTACTGTGTTTGTTCTGGGAAGAGGATTTTGCTAAAATGAAAATATAGAGTCCTTGGTCTTCTATACCAGTGGAACCCAGCAGATGGATATCTAGCAACACTCTCTAACTCTCTATGCTCACCCTCCAGCCCCACCAGAGCTCCCCTGAGAGATGCTTTCACAGCCAAAGCTTCCTCAGCTTATTTGGCTCTTGGACTGCAGCTCCCACAGTCAAAACCTCTGTGACTGACCTTTTGGTAGTCTGGCTCTCACCCTGACCCCACTGGCTCTCTGTTTTCTGCCAAGGCTCACCAGTGATCCCTGGAGACAGACCTTGTTAGTAGATATTCTGTTCCTAGCTTCTTTTTCTGGATTTTGTCGGTTGAATTTTTGCTAGGAGGTTTGCTTCAAATTACACATGAGTGAAGACTAGGAGACCTTAGCTCAGTGCCTGGCTTCTCTCTGCCATCTTGCCCAGAAGTCTTGATAATTTACATTAAATTAGAAAAACTGATTTCTAGTATATATTCTAGTCCATAATATGTGAGGAAAATGTAGGTGTTTGTGTTCCACAAGAATGTGAAGGGAGTTTACATTATCTAAATGTAATTTACATTATTTAAATGTAAATATGTAAATTATGTAATGTAAGTTTACATTACAAAGAGTAGGGTCTGCCTATATTGTTGTCTATGGGCAGGTACTGTGTAAAAATAAAAGACTTAACCTCCATTTGATCAAAAATTGCCCCATCTGTTTAAGATAACCTAGTCTTGACTTTCTCCTTAGGGTATGCTCAAGAAGATCTAGATCTAGCTGTTCTGCTCATTAGTATAATGAACAGAGTGGAGGGAAATGTATAGAACTCAGTGTACCAATTAGAGCTGTAACTGCAGCCTATGACTGGCATAAGGGGGCAGGAACAAAGTCTTGCAAAGTGCATAAAAGTGCTTGTATTTTGGGATTTCCCTGTCCCCTCTCCCACCATGAGAGAGGTGTGCCATTTTATTAAGATATCTTACTAAAACCATTTTAATCACTCTGGACTAAGTATTCTCGAGCCATTTATAACATAATATTAAATAATAAGTTGAATTTTTCATGTCATTAATGCCAGGTCTAACTTTTCCCACTCTGTTTTATGGGATAATAAGTATATTTAAAACAAAAGAGAAGGAAATTACCTAAGTAATTTTCCCACTAACCAAGCAGGTTATGTATATTATATTTTTGAATGAAGACCAGCAGCTGTTGGATTCTTGGATATGAAACAGGACAGTCTTCTTTCCCTCTTTTTTTTATAATTGTTCCAGACAGAACTAAAAACTGAGTGTTTTAAATCAGAAAAAAAAGTTAAAAATTTGAAACTGAAAAAAATAATTAAAACTTTCATGAAAATTGGAATGGTATATAACCAATGTTTGAGTGGGTATATGCATAAGGACTAGTTGTCCACATACCACTTCCTCTGTGCTGTTTTTGCAGGAGCATTGTCAGCAGCAAATTAAACTGACTGGATCAAACATAAAAGAAACTGCTTATCACTATTAAAAATGGGGTGGGGGTAGGGGATGCAGAGATTCTGTGCCTTATAGTGTTCAAAAGTACTTTCTTTTTTTGTTCATTGCTACCATTTATGTTTCTAACAGTTTGTAGCCTTCTTCCTTTCTCACACACCTTTCTTACACACCAACTGTCCCACTTTTAGTTAGCATTAGACAGTTCTATTTCTCTTATCTGTTTTTGGCTGACACATATATTATCTGTCCTTTTTACTTTGTTTGCCAATGCACTTTAATGCATTTGAACTCTAACAGATGAGGTAAGTTGAAGCTTGTGTTACTCTACAGACTCAGTAAATTTAGAGATGAAAGTCATGTTAATATTTCATATATTTACAGTTTTCTTAAATATTAAAGACACATGTCTCTTTATGGTTTTCTTCCTTGCTCTACTCATTGACCTTTCATTTTCTTTTCTCTCCTTTATTGCTTCCCTTCCTCCTTCCTCTTGGTCTCTCTCTGTGTCTATCTCTGTCTGTCTCTCTCTTTGTGTGATTGTCTCTGTGTGCATGTGTGTATGTCTCTCTGTGTTTCTCTCCATCTGTCTTTGTCTGTTTCTCTCTGTGACTATCTCTGTGTCTTTCTGTCTGTTTCTCTGTCTGTCTGTCTCTGTCTCTGTCTGTCTCTCTGTGTCTCTCTGTCTGTCTCTCTCTCTCTCTCACACACACACACACACACACACACACACACGCACACACGCACACACACTTATAGTGCCCCTCACACAGATACAAACACCTTTTGTTATAGGGGAATTTAATACTAAAACTGGAATTGGAGATTAGGGAAGGGAAAGATTTCTCTCCTTCTCTTGGTCAACTGCATGGGTTATAGATGTGTGCCATTGGGCAAGTTGCTTAACCCCAATTGTCTTGCCAAAATAGAAAAAAATGAATGATCTAAAGTCTCCCTCTTTGCCCTAGAAGATTCCAGAATCATACCCATATCCACTAAGGTACCTAAGAAGGAGGAAACTTCCGTGAGTAAGAGAAGCAAGTAGGACTGGAAACCTCCAACCTGGGAATGATTAGTAGATCCTGAGCAAGCCAAGCCTGGAATTACAACTGAAAGAAGGAGCAATAGCTGATATTAGGAGAATAAGGTTTTAGGCAGAGATGACAAGGTTTTTTTGAATTAAAGACACATTACTTCCCACTCTGTTTCTTTACACAAAAATCTGCACCCTTCTGCGGGGGGGGGGGATTGGGGGGAAAGCCTGTTTTCTAAACTATGGGGGTAGAAAGAGAGGTATGTGGAAAAATGGAGACATGAGACTACCCATTTAGGAAATGTGCCTGAGGTGATTTTTTTTTCCTTTGCATTAGTTTTCATTTGTCCTGAGTAAAATTTTCTTGGGAAAACTGTCCTTCCTCAATTGTGAAAGATGCTAAGAAATGGAAAAAATCTAAGCATGAAATAATTTTGAAAGTTCTTAATTTCACATTTTGAGAGGAGGAAAAGATAGGTAAATTACCTTTAAAATGTCCCAATAATTTGAATGTCTATTTGGGGTTTTTAGGAATACATGAATTACATTTGTATCTGTGTATTCATGGTTCTGAGTATGTATAGGTATCATGATCAAATGCAGATATTCTTAATATGGGGATTTATGAATTTATTTTTTAAAATATTTTGATATCTGTGTTTCATTATAATCAATTTCCTCTATAATCCTCTGTGTTTTATTTAGGTATTTGTCATCCTAAGGTGCCATAAGCATCATTAGATTGTCAAAGGCATTCATGGCACCCTAAAAAAAGTCCAGAACTCCTGATAAAATGTGAAAAACATGAAACCTGGGATGCTAGGTTGAGCACAGAAATATTTTGGATTCCTCTTTCTGATCTTGTATTTGTATATATGATCTTCAGTGACTTACTTTCCCACTCCGAGTCATTTTCCTTATAACCCTGATACAAGGACAAGTACTAAGAGATTTACATACTACTATCTATCTATGTGATCTTGGACACCTAAAAGGTGTCTTAGTTTACACAACTCACAGTGAGGGGATGGGCTAGCTGACATCAACTTTTACTTCTGATTTTCAAGTTCTGATTTTCTCATCCAAGTGCCCATGTTTCTTATAAAATAAAATTATCATTTATTCCTGTAGCACCTTGTTCATAAGATTGGTGGAATACTAGAAAAACTAATGTATGTATAATAATCTGTATAAATAGCAGCTTTTAGTGAGGATGATGATGATGACAATGTGTTTATCCCACCATACATTTATGTACAAACCACTTTTGTGTACTAGAAGTAGAAAATATGTACTGAATTTACAAAAAGAAATTCCCTTATTAATCACAAAGCAGAAGCTTTGTTAACATAAACTACTGAGTATTCTACTTCTACTAAATGTATGATTATATAATTCATTGAGTGATTTCCCAAATCAATTATGTCTTGATTTAAAAGATACTTATATCCAGAAGGTAGAAAAGGTGAGTGACAATACTACATTTGTTTTTAAAAAATCATTCCATGTGCAAGGCAGTGTTTTGAAGATGCCATTGCCCTTGACAATCATAACCTGTTAAGAAAGGTGGGATCTACCAAATTATTTTCTTTCATGAAATTAAAGGTTGCTAATATAGCTTATTCTTGGTGTTGTTGCTGTTGCCTCTGATTCTTCATGATCCTATTTGGGGTTTTCTTGAGAGTTAGACACTGAAGCAATTTGACACTTCCTTCTCCAGCTTAGTTTGCAGAGGAGGAAACTGAGGCAAGGATGGCTAAGTGACTTGTCTAGGATCACACAACCAATAAGTGTCTGATGCTGGATTTGAACTAATTAATATGTGTCTTCCTGTCTCCAGGTCCAGTGATTTGTCCACTGTACCATCTAGTTGCCCCTATCATCCTTCCTCCCAACCACCATCAGCACTGCTGGAATATAACAGAAATCATTGGTTATAGAATCAAAGAACTTGTATTCATATCATATCTTTAACAGATAAATGGCCTCACCTGGTACTATATAAAATCATATTAGATTAAATGGCTTTGGATAGATATATACATAAATATACAAATGCACATATACACATATATACACATCACACATAAATTTCAGTTCTAAATCCAGGATCTTATCATCAATACTTACCCAAAGGGGGTGATATTCTCTTTGTCTGTCTCTGTCTTTCTCAATTTCTCTTCCTTTTTCTCCTTCTTCCATATCCATATGCCCAAATATCAATAGATAGATGGATAGATATATATCTTTTAGATCTCTCTCTCTCTCTCTCTCTCTCTCTCTCTCTCTATATATATATATATATATATATATAAAATCTATATCTCTTCACATACATTCGTACATATGCATATATATCTGAATATTCATAGATCTCTACATTTATCTAGAAGCATTTAGATGACTCAGTGAACAGAGCACTGGACTTGGATTTAGGAAGAGTTAACTTCAAATATGGCTTCAGATACTTAAAGTGTATGATCCTGGACAAATTATTTAATCTCTGCTTGCCTTAGAAGCAGCCAGGTGACTCAGTGGATAGAGTACTGAACCTGAAGTCAACAAGACTGAGTTCTAATCTAATTTTAGATGCTTACTAACTGTGTGATCCTGGGCAAGTCCCTTAACCTCTCTTTGCTTTAGGAGTAACTAAGGTGGTTCAATGGATAGAGTACTGAACCTGAAGTCAACAAGACTGAGTTCTAATCTAATCTCAGATGCTTTCAAACTGTGTGATCCTGGACAAATTATTTAATCTCTGATGCCTTAGAAGCAGCTAGGGGACTCAGTGGATAGAGCACTGGACTGAAGTCAACAAGACAGTTCTAATCTAATGTCAGATGTTCACTAACTGTGTGATCCTTGACACTTCCTTAATCACTTAATCTCTTTATGGCAAACCATTCCAGTGAGTTTGTCAAGAAAATCATGAAGAGTCAGCTATGATTGAGCAGCATATTTATCTGCACATTTACTGTGAAGATATGTAAATATACACATGACCAAATGTATATTTAGATTTTATATATATATATATATATATATATGCATGTTTAGAAACCTGTGCATACTTATATATGTGGGTATATTTCATTGTATGTATAAACACAAACTTTTCATTTTCATCCAATTCCTTATTTCACAGAGAAAGTACAAAACTTCCTTCTGCTAGTGACTTTGTTCTGGTCTGAGTCAATGTGTCGGAGAGGGGAGACAAGTAAGCTTAATAGCTATTCTGGCCAGCGACTGTTTTCAACTAGCAGCTGTATGAGTCACCCAGGACACGTGAATGCCAGTTAGTCCTCTGGTAATAGCTAATCAATGACTCACAGGGTGGAGCCTCCTTGCAGAAGAACTTCACTAAGCCAAACATATTCTGTGATGTCAGATTCTCAAATTATAAGTCAATGGGTCAGCAGGCTTCAAACAAATGCTTCATGTTCACTCTGTTCCCATCCCAGATTCCAGTGGCATAGCCAAATCCATCTATATGCTTAGAGCCAGTGATAACAGAAAGCTGAAGAAGTTCAACTTAGATATGGTTTTCAGCTTAAATGGGTTTCCCTATCAATATCCTATTTGTTTTCTTGGGTATTCCGTTTGTCACCTCCCTGGGCAATGTGTCTCCTGCTGTTTTCAATTTTAGTGTTGATTTGTCAATGCCTGTGTTCAAGGAAAGTGTTTGCTGACTCTATCTATATTTATTCATAATTACTTCTCCATATGCCTTTGTATTTTGCCATAAGCAGATAGCAGTGTCTTGTAGAATAATATATTATAATCTGGGAGAGACATGGACTGAGAAGAAAAGACCTATTATATCAAAATGCAGAGTAAAAAGATATTAAAATTTTGCTTGTTACAGTGGAAGAAATGAGGCTGTTCATGCCAAGGAAGGAATGATTCTGAATGTGTATATATATTTTTTTATTAATACACACCATCAACAACATCATATTATTCTCATCTTTTTTTTTTATCTTTTGAGAGGCAGTATAGGAGGTTCAAGATCGAAAGTATACTCCAATAAGTTCCAGTCATTATATTGTTCTTTGATATTTATTATTCAGCATATAGTGGCACAAGGGGATTCAATGACTTCTCTTTTGTTTTAAATAAAAGGATTTGATTATAAGTTATTTTTCATAGACACACTGAAAGATCTCAGTACAAATTACATTATCAGACAGGAGGACCTCAGCAGACATACACTTCATTCTATTCCCACATGATTTTGACCCTATTGTTAGTTCTCTTCATTTTCAATCTTTTTTTTTGGGGGGGGGGGAGGGAGATTACAAGGCAGTGGGGGTTAAGTGACTTGCCTAAGGTCACACAGTTAGGTAATTATTAGACGTTTGAGGCCAGATTTCAACTCAGGTCCTTCTGACTCCAGGGTCATGCTCTATCCACTCACTGTACTTCTAGCTGTCCCAGGTCTCTGCATTTTCAAAGATGAACATTTTGGGTGGCACAATCTATTAAAATATATTAAATGAATACATTTTAAAACAAGGTGATTTTGAGCAAAAGTAAAATCTGTGATAATGTTCCATTTTCTTTAGTTGGTTTATTTCTTTAAGATATTGAGGTTTATTGTAGTATTGGGATTTGTGACCTGTAAATTCTTGAGAGATAGAGATAGAGATATAATTCTAGTCCTAAGGTCTTGTCTTCCTGGATATTTTGTAGGTACTAAGTTTTAGAGATTGCAATAATATGTAGTACAAAGTTTGCTGTTTACCTTATATCCTCTACACTGATTCCTAAATCTAGGTTCCTTGAGAATAACTCTTCTATGAATAAGTTTTCTGGCTATGACCTGATCCTGATTTGCCTTCATGAATTCTCCAATTCCAAGTACTAGTATATGGCTTAGACATTTGTTCAATATTTCTTAATCAACATATTATCAGTTCATATCATAAGGAATTTGCTCATGGGGTACCATTTTAAGCTACATTAAAAATTTTTGCTTAAATATGATAAATCTAATTATGTATATTTGTTGACATTCCTGATTATTGTTTGATGCATTGATGTCTGTTCCAAAATAATTTTTATAAATTTTAACTTTTTTCTAATGTATTCTCTTTTTCCTTTTAAGTGGGAAAATATTGATTTTTATATAACTAAGTTGCCTTAGACTTATAGATCCTGCTTTTAATTTTATTTTTGGTTAAAATTGCATATTTTTAAAGGATATTTTCTAAATGTTTTATTTCTCATTAAGGTTTCAAAATTATCAATACAATTGTTTAGGTGCAAATTACTCTAAAAGTATCCTTCCTATTCAAATTTAACATTAGGATGTCAGTTAATATCTTAATCTACAGCTTTCCCTTTGATTTATTTTAAGTTCAGTGTGTCCTTCCTGGAAGAGACCAAAGTATTTGTATCGTTTTCATCCATTGATTCCATGTGACTTCTGAATTCATGACCAAGGTCTTCAGACTCTCTTTCGCATACATTAAGAAGTTTTAGACTTACTGAGTGCAAATGACATTTTAATATCTTTGTAGAAAGATTCCATGAAATGAAGGGGATATTTGATTTGTTTTTTGATGAGGCATTTCAGTTAAAGTTATCAATATACAGCAATTAATATAATATTTTAGTTATGATCCTTCCTAGATATATTTATTTTAATATTGGAGAGATGGTAATGAGTGTTAGACTTGTCAGAATCATAATGATCTTAAATATTCTCCCTGAAAAATGCCATTTTTTATATCAATTGTTCTTGACATTATTACAATAGAGGAAGGTTTTAATTAGATGATACTTTGTCATGTGAAAAACAATTATTTTAGCTTTCTCACAATGCTTCATTTTCTTTTATTTATCTGCCACATCTGAAAAAACTATGACTATAACTGAAAGGGATTGTGAAAAACCCCAAAAGAAGTACAAATGTTATTGTATCTTCAGACAATTTATTCAATATTTACTAAATAAATAACAAATTTTCTCTATGTCTGTGAATCTTTTCATGACCCTTTTATATTACTCTTTTAAGGATGTATGGCTTTTTTTTAGTGAAATAAACTTTGAATATTTATGCCATTTAATATACATAAATATGCATTTGTCCTCTACATGGATAGAGTAATGGATGCTCTTATCTTTTGGTAAAGATATTTAATTACCCAGTTAAGAAAGTTGGGATCCAGTTTGTATCAAAGGACAGTAGTTTGCTCATTATTTATTTGAAATTCTGAAGCATTTGTGCTAATAATTGTGAATTTCATCCTTCCCCATTATTTTTCTAGTTTTGCTGAGAAAGTAAAGATTCAGTAACTTCCTCTGATGTAATTATGTTCCTGCTTTCTGTCTTTTTGTTGATTCAATTTAGGTTCTTTTTGTTGTGGATTTCTTTTGATGTATAGAAATTTTCCATATCCTCTTCACCTCTGATTTCTTCACTTCTCACATCTGTGTAGTAAAGTTTTTGACTGAAGATGAATGATTAATTTTCTCCTTTGTTCTACCTTGATTACTGGAAAAAAAGCTGTCAGTTACTCCCAGAAGAGTTCACTTTTCATTGTGAAGACCAAAGACAGCCTGAAATGGGTTGGGAAACTTCTTGATTAGAGTGGCATCCTGTGCTGATACTGCCTCTGACTGTTTTCAATTCCTAAATATGCAGTTATAGAATTTGTTTTGAATGTCTAATTGAGATTAAAGAATTTTTTATATCCTTGTTTTCAAGATTATTTTTAATTTCATTTGATTGTTTAGTAATTTGTTTAAATTTCCTAACAAGTATACTAGTTAGATAATAATGTAATCTGAAGATTGTTAATATCTCTCTCAAGCTACTTTTACAATGATAATGATAGATTCTTATCATTAGGGGCTCTTTTATCTATACCTTTCCATCTGTTGTTCTTTACTCCTCAATAACTGTCATACTATGGTGAAAGTTTCTAATTTTTCACATTTTTTAAATGCATTTATTCATATTTATAGCATTACCATTATTTTAAATTGTCATTTTGATAGAATTAATATGCTAGTTCAATTCAAACCATTGAACTCAGGAAGAACTTTTCAGAATTCCAGTCTAAGTATGCCCATCTCTATTTTACTTTTTAAAGGTGATATTATTTTGAATTTACGAGGTTCTTTAAAAAGTTATTCTTTTTAACACAAATGTGCATATACAATATTAACCTGACTGTTCACCATTGGGGGTGGAGGGTGTGAAGGAAGGTAGAAGGAAATTTTGTTACTTAAAAATATACACATATATTTGGATGAATGTTGAAAACTTTTATAAAATGTATTTGGAAAAATAAAATTATCAATAAAAAAAGCAAAAGAAAAACAAAGAAAATTATTCTTCAAGTTTGAATTGTATCAATTTCATCTTTGATTTCATTTAATCTAGGGTTAAGATTGAAGTCATTTTCATGTTTTTCCTAGACAAGCAAACATCATATTCTCTCATGTATTTTAGCTATTAAAAGGTCACAAAGTTTACTTTAAAAGTTAAACTTTTTTTCAATTTTATGATATAGTACTTTCAGGAGGGAAATCATTGTAGAAATCCTCATCATTCCTAGCAACCACTTCCAATAACCAGATAGACTCAAGGATCCTAAGAAAGGAACACTCCTAGGATCACCATTCTTGCTTCCAGACCAGTCCTTTGAGTTACTTCTGGAGAAGCAACTGTTGTGGAGAAGGGACCAGTCATAACCACCAACTGTCAAACTGTCATACACAGGAAAGACAAGACAGTCAACTGAAGAAGCAAGATTCCCTGAAGAATAGAGAGAGATGACAGCATCACCACTTTGACCACCATCTACATACCCACCCCCACCAAGCCTTGATGGTCATAGCCTAGGAACCTAAGAACCTTTGGATTAGAAATGCTTCTGAACAAGAACTCCTTTGCAGATGTAACCGGGATACTTCTCCTATAGGACTTACAGATACATCTTTAAATTTTCAGTAAAGAAAATTCTTGCCACTCAGGTCCTTGACATAGTCGAATGGTTCATTATCAGAAAGTGATATGATATCCTTATCTGTGGAAATGACATCAATAAAGAGGAAGACTATCTGCTTTAGCACTGTACCCTTGGGAATAAAGGACTTTTCAACTGACTTGGGGTTACTACCATTCATAAGCTTACTTGTTCTTTTTTCCTTTGTAATAATATGAGCTCCTTGAGAGCAGGGGCTGTCTTAATTTTCTCTTTTGGATTCTCAGTTCTTTAGGACAATGGTTTCCACTTCATTCATTCAATCATTTCAATAATCTCCATGCTATGCTCATCCTCATAAAATCTTTTTAACTTTTATTTCCCCACAACACACACTGGGAATAACCATGCTTTCTCCCTCTTTTGGGCAACATTTTCTCCAGGAACTCTGATTTTCCTTCTTTGGAAAAATGAATGGCCATTCTAATTATCAAATCCCTGGAGATTTCTCCCTTTGTAAATATCTTTTCTTCCATAGGATGATTCATCAGTAGTATTTCACCTACTGACTTTCTTTTCCTCTTTTTCAATTCCTCCCTTTTGCTTCCTCCCCCATTTCCCTATTGGACACCTTCTTCCTGGGAGTGAGTATTATTTTTAACCTTTGACTTAGTGAAGAAACAACACACATTTCCTTCTATCTTCTTTTTCCCTTCTCCCAACCATAAAAGTATTAATTAAAGGCTGAGCATTTTTAGAATTTATTCCATAATGTTTCAGGATTCTTCTTCTGCATGATTTTTTTTGACCTGCTTTCACATTTGTCTCCTTATAAACTTCAAGAGAAAAAAAAATCCTTTCACAACATCTGTATTGCTATTTTGTTGTTGTTGTCCTGATTGTCACATTTGTTTACATCACATTTATGTTTTCTGGGGTACTTAATATTCAAATAATTTGTTTAGGCCTTTTTTTAAGGAATGCTTCAGATCACTTCTTTTAAAATGGAAAATAAATTTTATTTAGACTCTGACTTATAAGGTAAGTTACCTCAAGTTGCCTTTTGCACTTCTTTACTCTTCAGAAAACATTTCATTCCCTCCAGTTTATCTGGATTCCTTCTAGAGCAACTGTCCAGGTCCCCCATAAAATCCTCTTCTCTCCTCCACCTCATTTGTATCTCTGATAGGAAAGACCTTGAGTTAATAACCATCATCAGGTCTCAGATATGAACTTCAAAATGTTTTTCAATAAGGAATTCATGCTACCTTAAATTGTATTCTCTATTTGTGGGTTCTAAGCAATCAGTTTTATTTTTGAAAAGCATGATTCGCAATGGCTTAAGATTTAATTTTTTTCCTTAATTTCCAATTCTTTGTCACCATATACAGGGCTACTATGAATATTTCTGTACAAATGATGTTTTTACCCTTTTTCATAATCGCTTTAGGATATAGACGCAGTAGTGGTATTGCAGGATCAAAGGATATGCACATTTTTATTGCCTTTTGGGTATAATTCCAAATTGCTCTCCAGAAAAGTTGGATGAGTTCACAGCTCCACCAACAATGTATTAGTTTCCCAAATTTCCCACATCCCTTCCAACATTGATCATTGTCCATTCTGGTCATATTGGTCAGTCTGAGAGGTGTCAGGTGGTACCTCAGAGATGCTTTAATTTGTATGTCTCTAATAAGTAGTGATTTAAAACAATTTTTCATAGGACTATGGATGACTTTGGTTTCCTCATCTGTAAATGATCTTTATAGATCTTTTGACCATTTGTGAATTGGGTAATGGTTTGTTTGTTTTTTTAAATTTGACTCAGTTCTTTGTATATTTTAGAAATGAGTCCTTTGTCAGAAATACTAGTTGGAAAAATTGTTTCCCAATTTACTACATTTCATTTGATCTTACAGTGGTTCTGTCTGTGCCAAAGCTTTTTAATTTAATGCAATCAAAATTGTCAAGTTTGTTTTTAAAGATAGTGTCCATCTCTTTCTTGGTCATAAGCTTTTTTCCTTTTCATGGATCTGACAGGTAAACTATCCCTTGATCTCCTAGTTTGCTTATAATATTGTTTTTTTTATATCTAAATCCTGTATCCATTTTGATCTTATCTTGGTATAATCCAAGTTTCTGACATACTAACTTCCAATTTTTTTGACCTGCTTTCACATTTGTCTCCTTATAAACTTCAAGAGAACTTCAACAGTTTTTATCGAAGAGAGTTTTTATTCCAGTAGCTGTACTCTTTGGATTTATCAAACAGCAAATTACTATAATCATTTCCTGCTATTGCACCTAGTCTATTCCACTAATCCACCATTCTTATTTCTTTAGCCAATACCAGACAGTGGTGCTTTATAATATAATTTTAAATCTGGTAATTCTAAGCTACCTTCAATTGTCCTTCAATTGAGGAATGGCTTAACAAACTGTGGTATATGTATGTGATGGAACACTATTGTTCTATTAGAAACCAGGAGGGATGGGAATTCAGGGAAGCCTGAGGGGACTTGCATGAACTGATGCCGAGTGAGATAAGCCTAACCAGAAGTAAACTGTATACCCTAAAAACAACATGGGGGTGATGGTCAACCTTAATGGACTTGCTCATTCCATCAGTGCAACATCAGGTACAATTTTGGGGTATTTTCAATGGAGAATACCATCTGTATCCAGAGAAAGAATTGTGGAGTTTGAACAAAGACCAACCTATGTAATTTTGCTCTCTCTTATAATTTATGTTTCTTCCTTAAGGATATATTTTCTCTCTCATCATATTCAGCTCAGATCAATGTATACCATAGAAACAATGTAAAGACTGATAGACTACCTTCTATGGGGGTGGGGGAAGGGAAGCAAAATTGGGTTAACATGATCAAATTCAAAAACTAAATAAAATCTTTCTTTAAAAAAGACTTAATTTTTTTCTAGGCTTTTCTATTATAATAATCTTAGGGTACATGAAGTCCCTGTTGTACAGAAGAGGATAAAATGACACTATGGTAAATTGTGATTAGAGGATGAGATTCTATAGTCATAAGTCTTAGATGGAAAAATTCTGAAAAAAATAAAAAAATGTTTAAAGAAATAGTTTAGTTGAAGATGATGGTAGAAAAACAGACTGGTAGGTAAAGTATGACATGTCAGGTGCTAGAGACCTCAGAAGTCAAATATTCCCTGAGGGAGTTTACAAACTTTTGGGGCAAGAAAATTCCAGAGGCCCAAAGAGGTGTGTTTTAGGCATTTTGAGTCATTGTTCTTCAATAAAAAGAAGTAGGGTCAAATAATTTGGGTAGTCTGATTTTCACATCTGTTAAAACTGTCCCTCCTTCTCTGGATTACAGTCATTAGAGGAACTCAACATTACTTTTATTTCCTAGGAACATTCTTGCACACCTTTGATTATCCCTAAAGAAAACTACTCATCATTCTCTATAACCCTAGTCATGATACCAGTATCTGGATAGCCTCCACTGGGGTTAATCTATTCCATTGTTTATTCAATTTCTTTAACACTGGAAGCATCACTTAGAGCATGTGCTCATGAAAATTCATTTGCATGGATAGCCCTGATGAAGCCAATTTATTTGCAAATCAAAAACTAGGAGTGTGAAAAAAGGAAAAGTACCCCCTTCTCTCCTTCCTCTCTGTTGTTCAGTATTCAGTATTAAGATGTTCAAAGCAGCCTTCTGGAATTCCTGCATATGCAACATGCTACTGGAATGTCTTTCTTTAAAAATGGCCAGGGACAATAGCTATGTTTTTAAAGCCTTACAATGAAGTGTTATCTAAGGAGGAAAATAAATACCAAATGCCAGAGCTAGTTTTGCCCATCTTTACTTAAACCATCTTTGCCAATATACAACACAAGCCTGAAGCAAGAAAATGAAAATATTTGTTGATCTCTGTCAATAAATGTTTTCATATCCTTGCTTTCAGACTTATTAGTTACATTTTCCACTTTTAAAAATATCAAAGATCCACACAAAGATTAAAAGAGGTAGAAGAGACCTTAAACTTTAGAGCCCATTGAGTCCTATCCCTTCCTTTTACAGGAGAGGAAACTGAGAGCTAGAGATTAAGTGATAGTAGGCATTCACCCCAGATTCTTTCCCAGTAACCAATTTAGTACTCTTTTCAAACTAATCATTTTCTTTGAATTATCTCAACATTATTATTTTTTCTTATTTATTTAAGTCAATGGGGTTAAATGACTTGTCCAGGGTCACACAGTTAGTCAATTATTAAGTGTCTGAGGTGAGATTTGCATTCAGGTACTCCTGGTGTTCTATCCACTCCATCACTTAGCTGCCCCCTCAACATTAATTTGTGATCTGTAGCGTATTGTCCCTATTCAAATGAGAGAGAGGCATCATGCTACTGTGGGGGAAAAAAAAAAGCATTGGCTCTGTAGTAATAAGACTTAAACTCAAATACCAATCTGGGGTTTATAACCTCATTTTCCTCATCTGTAAAATGTAGAGGTTGGACCACATGACTTTTGGGTTCCTTTCAGCTTTATATATCTGCAATAGAGATTTCTTCTGGCTCTATGCATATAATCCCATTGCTATAACATTTTTCTTTATATTTTAGCTTATCAAAAACAATTTTAACATTTCTAAGTTTCATACATTTATTGTAAATAGATACATGTGATGAATTATTTTTAGGACAATGCAGAAACAGCAAATATCCACAGCCAATGACTGATTACTTATAAATTCAATACTTTCTTAAGTTTTGTTTTTTCCCTCCATTGTTCTCACCTTCCTTTTTTCTTGTGTGTTTTATCTTGGATGGTTCTTTCTTTGACATTTTTACCCATGTATAGGCATCCCTATTTCTATATTATCCAAGAAACTATCCCTGTAAATATTATCATACCACTTCCAAATGACATTCCTGTAAAAATTGTAAACATTTTCCCTGCTACAGTAACTTGCCTAATTGTTTTTCTTTTGCTTTTGCATAATCTGTAATAAGTAGATCCAAAATTGCTTACTATGTGATAATCATGAAGTATAGCAAAACCTCCTGTTGTTTATAGGCTTTTCTATGGTCAAGTGCTTTGACACTAACTTTTTTTTTTGTCTTAATCAGAAGATCTCCATTAAACACCTTTGGAAAATTTCAAAACCTCAACTTTCCTGCTTCCTGGAAAGAATTTTTTATAACATTGAATTTTTTTGAGGGGATATTCAAAAAAAAATTACTATACTGATAGAAGGGGGAAATATAGCAAGTATATATGGATTTGAATAATCCTTTTTAAAAAGTCTTTCAAAGTGTTTTTAAGATAAAATAGAAAAAAAATGTGCATTGGTTGAATCCAGTGGATTCATAGTAGGTTAAACAATCAGTATAAAATAGAATAGATGATACCCATCTTGATCTATGAGAAGATATGAGGAAACATCTCTTACTTATAAAGGGGACCAACTATAAGTACGACATATTTTTGAACATACTGCCATTTTTAGGCATTGTATCATTTGAGTTTGCTTAATTGTTTTTATTTAGTACAAGGAAAAACCCATTGTGAATGTTGGAATGCATATCCAGAAATAACTGATACTAATAAAAAGAAAAGCATTTAAATTTACTTTTAAAAAGATAAGATGAATATTCACCTCAAGAGATATTTCTTAAGACATGTTTCAGGGCTTTATCTTTGATCTTGATTGATCAAAATGTTTAATCAGTGAACTTGAAGAGGCAATAGATTACATCCTTATTGATATCCAGATGATTCAAAAGTGGGAGGCATAGCTAATGCTTTTGAGAAGAGAAAAGAAGATCCCTGAGACCTTGAAATGATGGGCAAAATATAAGAAGCCAAAATGGAATAAAGCTGAATGTGATATTCTTGTCACCTCAGTTCATTGACCCTTGGTTTCCTTATCTATAAATTGAATGATGTGTGTGTGTGTGTGTGTGTGTGTGTGTGTGTACGTGTGTTGGATTATAAGACTTCTAAATTCCCTTCAAGTTCTAAGTGCTTGCTCCTTTTTTCTTATCTCTTCTTGAACTCCCTCCTTCCCCCACAGCTGAGTGTCCCTTCTCTATAGCCCCAGGTGGTTTTCCTGTTTTCCTGTTGGCAGTTGTTAAAAGCTCAGTTGCTTCTTTCCTCCCTTTCATTCTGTGTCCTTGAAGCTGGCTCAGCTGGGCCTGTTTGTCTTCCATTTAATAGGCAATGCTCCTGGTCAGTTTGGGCAGAGACAAGCTTTTTCACCAAAGATGTTACATATAATCTACACAAGGGACTGCTGTGTCCTTGTCCTCTATACCTAAAGCACTTTTTCTGAGAGGAATATTGCTCAGATGATTCTTGAGTCTCAGTTCCAGCATGTTTTTAGAGGTCTCTCAGGCCAGATATCTTCCTTTGTCCTTAAATGAAAAGCATGAGGCAGGTAGTTGACCTCATTCCCTCCTTGTTATCATTGTATTTCACACTTATATTCTCAAGCCCAAACCCCAACCTGCCTGCCACTTTAATAGAAACTATTAATACATGAAAATATCACAATTTTTTTCTGTTCTCAATGAAACTTCATAAGTTTTATTCTTTCTTCTTTCTCGTTCTATAGTTCTTTTAGAAACAAGAAAAATAAATAAGTCTGCAGGAACTACTTCCTCCCCTCCTTTTTTTCTATTTCCAGCTTCTTTTTTTACCTACATCTTGACCCAGTTCTTCAGCTCTGACAATTATTTTCACATTTATCCCAAATTCCTGTTCAATCATGGCTGAAAATGTTCTCAATTTTAATATTCCATCTCAGTTGAAGTCTAAACTGGAATTTTCTTCATGCCTATGACTTCCTCACTCCAAAGCATCCACCATTGCCTTGAGTTTTCACTAACTAAAATTTGCCATAATAGTCCCCTTTTTTCCATTGTGGAGTCCTTCTTGCTACCTACATTTTGGGAAAGAGCCCCCTAACCCCACCCCACCCAACCTTCATTCTCCTCCCAGGTTTTTTTCTTACTTTCTGGACTTCAATTGCATCATCTATCTGATTTCACTATCCCTTTGGAAAAAAATATCCTTTGATCAGCATTCAAAGTCCACCATTTCTTTATCTGGATATGGATAGGATTTTTCCTTAGCAAGTCCTCTATATTCACCTTGGATCCCTGTATTGCGGAGAACTGGGTGAATCACAGATGATCATCACATAATGTTGCTGGATGTTGTTTTCCTTATTCTTTTCATTTCATTCTACATCAGTTTGTACAAGTCTTTCCAGGATTTTCTGAAATCTGCCTATTCACCATTTTTATTGCAAAATAATATTTCATTACATTCATATACAACAGCTTGTTCAGCTATTTTCCAATTGATAGGCATCTCCTCATTTTCTAATATTTTGCCATCATGAAAAGGAGTGCTATACATATTTTTTACATGTATGTCCTTTCATCCTTTTAATTATCTCTTTGGGATACAGACCTAGTAGTAATAGTAATATTGATGGATCAAAGGGTATATACTGTTTGGATGTCCCTTAGTGTCCCAGTCTTCCACCATTCTCTCTAACATTTGCCATTTTCTTTTTTTATGGCAATATTAGTCAGTCTAATAGGTATAAGATGATATCAAAAAGTTGTTTTAATTTGCATTTCTCTAATCAAAAGTAATTTGGAGTACTTAATAATATGCCCATAGATAACTGATTTCTTCATCGTGCCTGTTAATATCCTATGTCCATTTATCATTTAGGTGATGGCTTTTATTCTTATAAATTTGACTCAGTTCTCTATGTATTTAATAAATGTGATTTTTAATATATACTTTCTGTAAATATTGGTCCCCAATTTTCTGCTTTCTTTTTTAAAGTTTACTGCATTGGGTTATTTTTAATTGGCCTTTAATTTAATATAGTCACAATGATCTATTTTATATTTGGTAATGATTTCTCTCTTCTGTGATCATGAATTCTTCCTCTCCCAATAAATCTTATAGGTATAGTATTCTCTTTTTTAATAAGAAAATTTTTCTTCTCTTTCAGTGCTTCCTGGTTTAGCATCATATTGTGTCATGAAAGGAATTTGTAGGTGTCCACCTATTTTTTCCAAATAGTTTATATTGAATTTATTGTTCTTTAAATGCCTGGGAGAAGTTATTCATGAACCCATGTAGCCCTGATAATTTCTTTTCTATGGCTTATTCTCTTTAATAGTTTGATAATAGTTTTAGATTGGGATTATCTGGGTGTTCTGTTTACTACTGTATTAATCTAGGTAATTTATATTTCATAAATGTGAAGATTATTCATAAATGTCAGATTTATTGGCATGTAATAGGGCAAATATTTTTTAATAATTCCACTAATAATTGATGGTGATTTCACACTTATTGTTTTTGATACTGCATATTTGCTTTTCTTTTTTCTTTTTTTTTAATAAATTAATTAGTTGCTTATCTATCTTATTGATTTTTCATTAAACCACTTCCTAAATTTATTTATTAGTTCAATAGTTGTTTTTTCAAACTTTCAATATTATTTTTCTCACATTTGGTTTTCAGAATTCCCAACTTGGAACTCAATTGGAGAATTTTAACTTGCTCATTTTCAAGTTTTTTTCTTTAGTTGATGTGCTATTTCAAGTTTATTTTTTTTTAATTTCATGTCCAATTCATTGCCTTGTTCTTTTTTCCATTTTGTTTATATATGGTTTTAAAATAATACATTTTCCCCTAAGTAATGCTTTGGGTACATCCCATAAATTTTGCCATGCTCTCTAATTCTTGTATCACTCTCTAATGAAATTATTGATTTTTTCTATGATCTATTCTTTGCCCACTTATTAAAATTAGATTATTTAGTTTCCAAAGATTTTTAATCTATCACTTCTCTTTGTTAAATGTAATCCTTATTGCTGTCAGATCTGAAATGAATATATTTAATATTTCTGCCTTTTTAAATTTTAATTGGAAATTTTCATGCCCTATTACATGGTCAATTTTTGTTTAGGTGCCATGTGCTGCTAAGAAAAAAAGGTAACTTCCTTTCTGATCCCAATCAGTTTTTTCTAAAGGTCTGACATATCTAACCTTTCTAAACTTATATTTACCACATTAACTTGGTTCTTCTATATTTTGGGGGTGGATAGTCTACTAGTATAATTTTTCTAGATATTTCTTCCTTTAACTCATATAACTTCTTTAAGAAGTACATATGTTTAGTATTAAAATTACTTCACTGACTATAGTATCTTTTAGCAAGATGTAGTTTACTTCTTTATTTTTAATTTAGGTTATTGTTGCTTGTACTCTACAATCAGGATTGCTACACTTATTTTTTATTTCAGTTGAAGCATAATGGATTCTGCTCCAATTCATTACCTTTACTCTATGTGTTTCTCTTCAAGTATGTTTCTTGTAAGCAACAAATTGTAGGATTCTAGTTTTTGATCCACTCTACTATACACTTCTGTTTTATGGGAAATTTATCTCATTCACATGCACAGTTATGATTACTACCTGTGTATTTCCCTCCATCCTATTCTACCTCTTGTTTATCTTCTCTCTCCTTTCACCCTTTTCCTCCTTCCCAGTGTTTTGCTTTTGCTTTCTCTTCTGACAGTCTGTATGCCCTTCCCCACCCACCTCCCATCCTAGTTCCCTGTATGGTGAGATAGATTTATATAATCAACTATTATGTATAGTATTTTCTCTTTCAGTCAATACTGATGAGAATAAATTTCAAATGATGTTCATCACCCTCCCTCCCATCTTCCCCTCTATTGTAATAGGTCTGTCATGCTTCTTCATGTGAAATGAATTATCCCACTCTATCTCTCTCTTCCTTTTTTTCTTCGGGGGGGGGTTCCTTCCTTTGGATGGGGAGAGCCCTGTTCATAGCCAGTCTTATGGGGTTGTCTGAGCTCTCCAAACTGCTGCAAGGAGCTATTTCTAGCAAGGTTGAACATCTCACAGTGTTGTTCTTAATGTGTGCACTGTTCTCTTGGTTCTGTTCCTTTAACTCAGCATCAAATCCTGTAACTCATTCCAGGAATTAGGATAAGGGAAAGAGACACATAAGAAATAATTTTTAGAAAATATTCATCAGATTCAGAAGGGTTGTTTTCTGGGATGTGTGTGTGTGTGTGTGTGTGTGTGTGTGTGTGTGTGTGTGTGTGTGTTGTGTTTTTCTTCCTCTGGATGGGGATAACATAGTTCATAGCCAGTCTAATACAGTTTTCCTAGCTCTCTGAAATGCTGAGAGGAGCTGCTTTCATCAAGACTATTCATCTCACAATGTTATTGTTGATGTGTATATTGTTCTCTTGGCTCTACTCCTTTCACTCAGCATCAGATTCCTACAAGTAATTACATGCTTCTCTAGAGTCCAACCATTTATGGTTTCTTATAGAACAATAATATTCCATAGTATTCAAGAACCATAATGTGTTTAGCCATTTCCCAGTTGAGGGCATTCTGTCAATTTCCAATTCTTTACCACTACAAAAAGAGCTGCTATGAATATTTTGCTTTTTTTAAAAATTTATTTAAATTTATTTATTTATTTACATCTAAATGCATATTATCTCTTCCCACTACCCTCACCTCAGTGACAAACAGTCAGGTTAGTATTGTACATACATATTCTGATAAACATGTTTACACATTAGTAATTTTGGGATGGGGAGTTAGGGTTAAAGGAAAGAGATACTTAAGAGACAATTTTTATAAAGTTCCTCAGTTTCTGAAGGGTGTGTGTGTGTGTGTGTGTGTGTGTGTGTGTGTTTTGTTTTGTTTTGTTTTTCTTCCTCTGGATGGGGATAATATAGTCCATAGCCAGTCTAAAACAGTTGTTCTAGCTCTCTGGACTGCTGAGAGGAGTTGTTTTCATCAAGGTGGTTCATCTCATAATGTTGTTGCTGATGTGTGCATTGTTATCTTGGCTCTACACCCTTCACTCATGGTTATGAATATTTTGGAACATGTGGAACAGTTCTCATTTTTTTTATGATTTTTTTCTGGATATTGATCTAGAACTGGAATTGATGGGTCAATTGCTCTTTGGGCATAGTTCCATATTGTTCTCAGGAATGGTGGATCCCTTCACAATACCACCAGCAATGCATCAATGTCCTAATACTCCCACAGCCTCTCCAACATTGATCATTTTCCCTTTTTGTCATCTTAGTCAGTTTAATAGGTGGGAGGTGATATTTCAGAATTGTTTTCATTTGCATTTCTCTAATCGATAATGATTTAGAGCATGTTTTTTAGAGGTTTTTTTTGAAGGCAAATGGGGTTAAGTGGCTTGCCCAAGGCCACACAACTAGGTAATCATTAAGTGTCTGAGGCCAGATTTGAACTCAGGCAGTCCTGACTCCAGGGCCAATGCTGTATCCACTGTGCCACCTAGCTGCTCTTTAGAACATTTTTTCATAAGATTATATATAACTATAATTTCTTCATTGAAAACTGTCTATTCATATTCTTTGACCATTTATCAATTAGGAAATGGCTTATAACCTTATAAATTTGATACCATTCTCTATGTATTTTTGAAATGAGGCCTTTATCAGAACTTGTAGTTGTAAAGTTTGTTTCCTAGCTTTTTGCTTTACTTCTAATTTTAGCAGCATTGATTTTATTAGTGCAAACCATTTTTAATCTAATATTGTCAAAATCATTCATTTTGCAGTTTATAATGTAGTCTAGCTTTTGTTTAGTCATAAATTTGTCCCCTTTCCATAGAACTGATAGATATAGTATTTCTAGGTCTATTAATTCATCTACAGTATTGCCCTTTGCCTAAATCCTGTACCCATTTTGAGACTATTTTGGTAAAGAGTATGAGATATGGGCCTATGCCTAGTTTTTGCCATAGTATTTTCCAATTTCCCTAACAATTTCTGTCAAATAGAGAGGTCTTATCCCAGAAGCTGACTTTTTGGGTTTGTCAAATAGGAGATTGCTGTGGTCATTTACTGAAGGTTATTTTTGAACCTCTCCTAATCCACTGATCCATTATTCTTTTTCTTAACCAGTACCAGGCAGTTTTGATGATTGCCACTTTAGAGTATAGTTTTTAATTTGGTAGAGCTAGGCTACTTTCCTTTACATTTTTTTTCCATCAGTTCCTTGCTGTTCTTGACCATTTCTTACTCTAGATAAATTTTGTTATTTTTTCCCCTAGCTTGGTAAAATAGTTATTTGGAAATTTGATTGGTATGATACTGAATAATTAATATAATTTGGGTAGAATTGTCATTTTTATTATATTGGCTCAGCCTAACCATGAACAATTGACTTTTTCCCAGTTATTTAGATCTGACTTTATTTAAGTGAACTTCATAAAGTTTCTGAGTTTGCCTTGGGAGTTAGATTTCCAGTATTTAATGTTGTCTATAGTTACTTTATTTGTTCTTAGATTTATTTATTTATTTTCATCCATATACACATATATGTTTTTAAGTTACAAAATTTCCTTCCACCCTCCCTTCCCACCCCCTTCTCCTCAGCAGTAAACTGTCAGGTTAGCATTGTACATTACATACTTTGATAAAAATATTTATAAATTAGTAAACTTTGGTATGAGGAATTTGGATAAAGGGAAAGAGATGCATGAGATAATTTTTATAAAGTGTTCATCAGATTCAGAAGGGGATTTTTTGGTTTCTGTTTTGTTTTATTTTGTTTTGTTTTTCTTTCTCTGAATGGTCATAATATAGCCATACCCAATCAAATACAGTTCTCCTAGCTCTCTGGACTGCTGAGAGGAACTGTTTATATCAAGTTTATTCATCTCACAATGTTGTTGATGTTCTGTAGTTACTTTAAATGGAATTTCTAGTTCTATCTCTTGCTCTTGGACTTTATTGTTCATATACAGAAATGCTGATGATTTATGTGGGTTCATTTTATATCCTGCCTCTTTGCTAAATTTGTTAATTGGTTCAAGGAGATTTTAGATGATTTTCTCAGATTTTCTAAGTAGATCATCAGATGATATGCAAAGAGTAAAGGCTTTTCTTCCTCATTGTCAATCCTGATTACTTCAATCTCTTTTTCTTCTCTTATTGCTAAAGCTGACATTTCTAATATTATATTGAATAGTAATAGTGATAATAGGTATCCTTGTTTCACGCACAATTTTATTGGAAATGCCCTGAGGTAATTCCCATTACATAGAATATTTGTTGATGGTTTTAGATAGATATTATTTATTATTTTAAGAAAAACTCTATTTATTCCTAAACTTTCTAGTATTTTTAATAGGAATGGAAGCTGTATTTTATCAAAGGCTTTTTCATAATCTATTGGGATAATCATATGAATTCTGTTGGTTTTACTGTAGGTATGTTCAATTATGTTGAGTGTTTTTCTAATATTAAACCTTCTCTGCCTAACTGGTATAAATCCTACCTGATCATGATGTATTATCTTAGAATAACTTGCTGTAGTCTCATTGTTAAAATTTTATTTAAGATTTTTTACAACAATATTCATTTGGGAGATTGGTCTATAATATTCTTTGTCTCTTTTGGTCTTCCTGGTTTAGGTATCACCACCATCTCATAAAAGGAACTTGGAAGAACTCTTTCTTCTCCTATTTTTTTACATAGTTTATGCAGAATAAGAATTAAGTGTTTGATACAATTCTCTTATAAATCCATTGGAACCCGGAGATTTTTGCTTAGGGAGCTTTTTCAAATTCTTTTTCTGAAATAGCATTTAAATATTTTATTTTCTCTTCTGTTAATCTGGGCAGATTTATTTTTGTCAATATTCATTCATTTCACTAAATTTATCCAATTTTTTGGTATACAGTTTGGCAAAGTAGCTCTGAATTATCTCTAATTTCCTCCTCACTGGTGGTTAGTTCACCCTTTTTATTTTTGATACTGGTAATTTGATTATCTTCTTTCTTTTTTTAATCAGATTATCCAAAGTGTCTATTTATTGGCTTTTTCATAAAACCAACTCTTGGTTTTATTTATGAGATCAATAGTTTTGATGATTCCAATTTTATTAATCTCTCCCTTGATTTTCAGAATTTCTAATTCTAATCTTTAATTTCTTCTTTTTTTAAAGAAATTTTAGTTGCATACCCATTGATCTCCTCTTTCTCTAATTTATTCATATAGGCATTTAGAGATATAGTTTCCCCTCAAAACTGTCTTGGTTTCATCCCATAGATTTTGGAATAATGTCTCATTAGTATAATTTTCTCAGATGTAATTTTTGATTACTTCTATTATTTGCTGTTTGATCTACTCATTATTTTAGATTAAGGTATTTATTTTCCAATTAGTTTATGGTTTCTCTTTCCATGACCCTTTATTATATGTAATTTTTAATGCATCATGGACTGAGAAGTGTGTATTTTTTTATTTCTTCATTTGATTCTAAAGTTTTTGTGTCCCAGTAAATGGTCAATTTGGTACAGGTGCCTTGTACTGCTGAGAAAAATGTACATTCTTTTCTATCCCATTAAGTTTTGTTCGGAGGTCTATCATATTCAAGTTTTCTAAGATTTCATTCATCTTCTTAATTTATTGTTTATTTTGTGGTTAGATATATCTAGTTCTGAGAAAGGGAGGCTGAGGTCCCCCATTATTAAAGTTTTGCTGTCTATGTCTCTCTGTAATTTACTCAGCTTTTCCTTGAAGAATTTGGATGCTATATCAGTAGGTGCATACATGTTTAGTAATGCTAAAGCTTTATTACCAATAGTACCTTTTCTTTTATTTACTTAATTTAATTTTTCATTCATATGAACATATATATTTCTAAGTTACAAAATTTCCTTCAACCCTCCCTTCCCACCCCCCTCACCTAACAGTGAACAGTCAGGTTATCATTGTGTGTGTCTGTGTGTGTGTGTGTGTGTGTGTGTGTGTGTGTGTATTTTTAAGTTATTTTATTTATTTATTTTGAATGTTACCATTCCCCCCCCCCAATCTTGCTTCCCTCCCCCCACCCCCCACACCCCACAAAAGGCAGTCTGGTAGTCTTTATATTGAACATATCTGTTTTTTGATAAGCATGGTTAGAAATTTATCATGTTTAGTATGAGGAATTAGAAAAAAGGAAAAGAGATACATAAGAGATAATTTTATAAAGTGTTCATCAGCTTCTGAAACTTTCTGTTTTCTTTTGTTTTCTTTTGTTTTTCTTCCTCTGGATGGGATAACATTGTCTATAACTGGTCTGTTAAAGTTGTCTTAGCTCCCTGAACTCCTGAGAGGAGCTGGTTCCATCAAGGTTTGTCATCTCACAATGTTATTGTTAATGTGTACTTTGTTCTCTTGGTTCTGCTTACTGTGCTCAGCATCAGATCCTGTAACTCTTTGCATGTTCTCTAGAGTCCAACAATTTATGGTTTCTTATAGAACAATAATATTCCATAGTATTCATGCACCATAACTTATTTAGCCATTCCCCTGTTGTTGGGCATCCCCTCATTTTCCAATTCTTTGCCATTAATAAAAAATGTACTATTAATTTTGCAACATGTGGGATTTTCTGATTTTTTAAATGGTTTCTTGTGGATATAGACCTCCAATTGGAATTCCTGGATCAAAGGGAATGAACATTTTTATTGCTTTTTGGGCACAGTTCCATATTATTCTCCAGAAAGTTTGGATCCATTCACAATTCCACCAACAACACATCACTATCCCAATCCTCCCATGGCCTCCAACATTAATCATTGTCTCTTTTTCTCATCTTGCCCAGTCTGATACTTATGAGGTGATACTTCAGAATTGTTTTAATTTGTATTTCTCTACTCAATAATGAAATAATGATCTGAGTATTTTTTGTATGATTGTATATACATACATATATATATATATATATATATATATATATATATATATAGCTTTAATTTCTTCATTTGAAAACTGTCTATTCATATCCTTTGACCATTTAGCGATTGGGGAATGATTTGTGACCTTATAAATTTCATACAATTTCTATATATTTTAGAAACAAGACCTTTCTCAGAACTTCTAGTTGTGAAGATTATTTCCCAGGTTTCTGCTTTACTTCTAATTTTAGCAGCATTGATTTTATAAGTGCAAAAACTTTTCCATTTGATACAGTTAAATCATTCATTTTGCAGTTAATAATGTGCTCTAATCTTGTTTGGTCATAATTTATCCCCTTTCCATAGATATTATAACTAGAGTATTTCTTTATCTGTGGTGTCAATTGTTCCTTTTAAAAAGAGGTAGTATTCTTCCTTAGTCTTTTTAATGATATTAATTTTTGCTTTTTCTTCGCTTTTGCTTTTACTGAGATCAGGATTGCTATCCCTGATTTTTTTTTTACTTCTGCTGAGGCATAATATATTTTGCTTCATCATTTTACCTTTACCTTGTGTGTATCTCCCTGCTTCAAATGTGTTTCTTTTAAATATATTATAGGATTCTGGTATTTAATCCATTCTTTTATCTGCTTCTGCATCCCATTCACATTTATAGTTAAGATTACTAATTCTGTAGTTCCCTCTGTGCTATCTTTCTCCATTCATCTTTTTCTCTTTCCTTTTCTCTTATTCCTTCTCAACAAAATTTTATTCCCTTTCCCCTTTAATTTTTCTTTTAAAATTTAGCTTACAGTTTATTTTCACTTTTACCTTTGCCTTCATTTTTATCAGTCCCTTCTTCTCTTATCTTTCCCTTCCCCCCACCCCCCTTCCCTATAGATAAGGATGGATTTTTAAACTCAAGTGGGAATGTATCATATTTCCTCTAGGGTCTAATCTATTGAATAGAATTTACTCAATGTTCACACCCTCCTTTCTTGCCCTTTAAAATTATGAATCTTTTGCTTTTTCACCTGGTGTTATTCATCCCTCAAGTAATATTAGTCAGGTATCATCAATCACACTTTGATTATTTGATTGCTTGATGAGCTCAAATTGTTATCAAATCATCATCCCAGATTGTTTGATTGCTTGATAAAAAGCATTGTCTCAAATTGCATAAAATTTTAATTACAATAATTATTTACCTTACCCCATTTGCAAGTACCCTCCAAGAACACACAATCCTCCTCATGAGCCAAAGTATCATCCAAAATTCAATCATTTCTTGAACTATTTATACCCCTACCACCAGGTGGGAGATTAGATGTGAAACAAAGTGATTGGGCAAAGCAAGGATTAAGTCACACCCTGATTCAATTAACTATAATTATCTTAAAGGGATCTAAGTATTGGGAGACCCTGAAGGTCACACTTGAGAACTTTACAAATGATTGTAAGTTATGAGAGACACTAATTCAGGGCCACCCAGTATATGATGCCATCATCAGACAAAGTGCTAAGCTTTGTTAGCACAGTTGAATTGAAGTGGGTCAAAGAATTATGAGGCACTTAAATTTAGTGTTAACACCCTGCTTTTCATCAGGGCTTTTTGTCTCAAACACAGTAATGTCATGTTGGATCTCATCAATGGAGAGACAAGACCCAACTATGCCCATATCCTTTCCAATCTCTTCAACTATATTCAACACTTTATTCTAAGAGAAGTAAAGTTCCCAAGAATTAGATTGTTTACAATTTTATGGTCTGGACCCACATTTGTTTTGTTTTATTTTTTCATTCTCCTTTTCATTTACCTTTTATGCAGCTCTTGGGTAGTTTATTTGGGGATTGTATTCTCTGTTCAATTTTGCTATTGGTGTCAGGGAATTCTGGAATTCCTATATTTCCTTGAACATCCATCTTTTCCTCTAACAGTATATGCTGAATTTTGCAGGGTAGTAAACTCTGAGTTGTAATTCCAGGTCCTTTGCCCTCCAATATATGATATTTCAGGTCTTCCAGTTGTTCAGTGTTGAAGCTCATAAGTCATGTTTGAGTCTGATTGTATTTTCTTTGTATTTAAATTGTTTTCTTTTTGCTGGTGGCAGTATTCTCTCCTTTATTTGAGAGCTCTGGAATTTGGCTATAACAGATTTTTATCCTGGGGTCTCTTTTTGGAGGGGTTCTGTGGATTCTTTCAATGGTTATATTATTATCTTATTGCAATGAATTTGTATAGTTTTCTCCTATAATTTACTACATGATGTTTTCCAGGTTCCTTTTTTTTTTATCTAGAGTAGTCCAGTGATTCTGATATTTTCTCTAGTCTATTTTCCAGGTAAATTGCTTTTCCCAAGAGGTATTTTTATAATTTATTTCATTTGTTCATTCTTTTCAAGTTGTTTGATGGATTCTTGATATTTCATAGACTCATTAGCTGCCATTTATTGCATTTTTTCCCCCATTGGACCATTTGTACTCTTTAAGGCATTTTTTCCCTCAGGGTATTTTATTTTTTGAATATTCTTTTCTATTTTGTCAGTTTCACTTTTTAAGCAATTATTTTCTTTTTTCAATTTTTCTTCTACCTGCCTTACATGATTGTTAACTTCCTTGAGGTCTTCCATTGGTTCTTTCTGAGCTTGAGACCAATTCCCAATTATCTTTGTAATTTTTGCCCATGGCTTTTTTGACTTTGTTGTCTTCTAAGTTTGTGTCTTGTTCTTCCTTGTCATGACTTTCTGTGATCATATTATTCTTTTCTCGTTTTTTTTACTCATTTTTTGGCCTTTTTTCCTTTCTTTTTAATTTGAACTCTGCATCCTGGGAGGAAGAGGCATTGACAAGGCTTCTTTTGCCTGTGCCTGCAGGTCTGTTTACCTGGTATTGTGCTAATGTGTCTGTGGGGGCCAAGGGGGATGTTCATGTCTGGTGCTGCATTTAGGTAATGGGATAAGAGGTGGATATCACTTTTGGAGGCTGGAGGAATCTGGCAGCTAACCTGGTACTGTGTTGGGGTTCAAGTGGTGATGTCTGGTGTGTGCTGAAGCCCAGTGGGGTTATTCTGCTTTTTTCTAGGGCTACCATGAACCAGGTAGTAGTCTGGACTCTGGAGGAAGCCTGCTTTAACCAGGGCTGCACAGAAGAATATGACTGTTTTTGGAACTGGAGTCTGCTGGCTTCCTCTATATATGCAATGAATTGGCTTGCTCCACCACCCTGGGGTTTAGGTTCTTTCACTGGTTTGCTAAGAAGGGGCTTGCTGATGGCTTATTGAGCTAGTTCCTCTCCTGGATTGTGTTCCTCTGTCTCCCCCAAATTGGAGTAAGACAGACCTTTCTCTTGGATTTCTCTAAGTTTCCTGGGCTAAACAATTGCTTTACCCCATTACTCTGTTGGGCTTCTGTTCTAGGATTTGTCCCGGGATGCTATGTTATGGCTGTTTGGAGGTAAATACAGGAAGGTTGCAGCAATTTACTACTTACTCTTCCATCTTGATTCCTAGAAGTAGAATTTTGGACCTTATCTTCTTCCATCTTCTGATTTTTCTACTAAACTCTTGAATTAGTTGCTTTCTTTATCTTCTCCCTCCATTGTTTTCTTTCTAGTGTTCTCCACTTATTCACTGATGAGATCCTTTGAACTACAAAGAACCATAAAGAAAGGGTTTATTACATATCTCAAATCATCACCAACCCATTAAAGCAAACACATATTACATTATATATATGTAATATATATATATATATATATATATATATAATATATATATATGTAATATGTCTGAATTCATTGAGATCATAATTGTTCCATATTGTTCCATAAACACAATTTACTGGAAACTTAATTCCCCTTTCCTATTTCTTTTCCTCCTCATCCCTTAGAGTTCTGAAACTGTGAATGATTCTACCTTTTGGCATGGGAATGAAGGTGGAGGTGGTAGGGGTCCTTGGATAATAGATACCAAAGAGTTCCAAGGGTCCATTTATCTGAAGTCTAGGGTAGGTCTTACAAATAATCACCAATGTACATATTAGCTACAAAGCTTCCCCCCCTTTATTTCCCCTTCTTAGTAGGCATTGGGTAGGTATAAGGGACAGAGAAAATAAATGGGTATTATTTAAAAAAAATTAAAAAATCAAATTCTCTAGAAATCTGATCAATAAAGTTCCTAACCAAATCCCTCTTGTCACCCCCAGATGTAAACTAGGACTCTAGCACTCCTCAAGACATACTTTTCTCACAAGATATTCCCCAATTTATAAATGGTCAAAGGATATGAACAGACAGTTTTCAAATGAAGAAACTAAAGCTATATATAATCATATGAAAGAATGCTCCAAATCATTATTGATTAGAGAAATGAACATTAAAACAGCAAAGAGGCATCACCTCATACCTATCAGATTGGCCAAGATGAGAAAAAGAGAACATGATCAATGTTGGAGAGGTTGTGGCAGGATTGGGACATTGATACATTGCTGGTGGAAATGTGAATGAATCCAATCTTTTTTTGGAGAGCCATATAGAACTATGACTAAAGGTCAATAAAACTATTCATGCCCTTTGACCCAGCAATTCCAATTCTAGGTCTATATCCAGAAGAAATTATAAATATTCATAGCAGTTCTTTCTGTAGTGGCAAAGAATTGGAAATTGATGGGTTGCCCATCAACTGGGGAATGGCTAAACAAATTATGCTACATGAATATGATGGAATATTATTGTTCTATAAGAAACTATAAATGATGGGACTCCAGAGAAGCATGGAATGACATACAGGATCTGATGTTGAGAGAAGCAAGTAGAACCAAGAGAACAATGTACACATCCAAAACAACTTTGTGAGATGAACAACCTTGATGGAAGCAGCTCCTCTCACCAGTTCAGAGTTAAGACAGCTGTATGAGACTGGCTATGAACTAGGTTATACCCATCCAGACAAAGTAAAGCAAAGCAAAACAACACACACACGCACAACAATCCTTCAGAATCTGATGAACATTTTATAAAAAATTAACTCTTATTTATCTCTTTCCCTTAATACTTCATACCAAAAATAACTAATCTGTAAAACATGTTTATCAAAATATGTATGTATAATGTTAACCTGACTGTTCATCACTGAGGGAAGGGGGATGAGAAGGGAGAGTGGAAGGAAATTTTGTAACTTAAAAAATACAAGTGCTTTTGGATATATATAAATGAAAAAATTTTGAACTAAGAAATACTTTTTCTTTGGAACAAGGAGAGAATAACATTTTCCTGGTACTAGATAGAGATAGATTCCTTTTAAAGTTTAATGTAGAAAAAAATTCCAGCCACTCTAGGGTAAGAAGTTCCAGGTATGGCCACCCAGTGAGAACATCCTAGCTGCAGGATCATAGACTTCCCAATTTGGAATAACCTTTCACACAGAACTAGAAAAGCCAGATTTAGCAAAGATTAGATCACCTGCAAAGCACAATTTCACAGTTTTAGTTGATTTGGATCCAGGTTCATGCTTTTTACCTGGTGATAGAGGAGCAATAACTGCTTCCAGCTGGGTTATTTCTTGAGGAGATTTTTAGGTTTTCTTTTCCCTTAATCTCTGCTTTACCTGGCTGTTAAAGTTGTGACTCCTGGTTTTTATTGCCTGTCATAGATTAATGACCAGAATCTTATGTCTCTAAAAGGTGAACACCTCAAATGCAGAAACTACATCATCTTCAGTAAGTCAAAAAGAATTTCCCCCCTTCTATGTTTCTGTGTTAAGTACCATGTGAAGCTCTGGCATAATCAGATAGGTTATAAGCAGACAAGGATAACCAAAAAAAAAAAAAAATAGGATCTCTAATTCTGATGGAGACAACATGCAAACAAATATGTAAATACAAGATTTCTACAAGCTAAATTTGAGATAATCTCCAAGGTAAGACATTAGCAGGACAGCACAGATTAATTTGAACTCAATCCAAAAGGAAGCCTAGAGAGACTAAGATTAAGAGGTAGAGAATGCTAGGCATAAGAAAGAGCAAAGCCATGGAGTTCAGAGATGGAATGTCTTTTATGAGAAATGGGCAGCTCCTATTCAGCTACAAGGCCAGTGTTGCTGTATCATTGAGCAAGAAGAGAGTAAGTTTAAGAAAACTAGAATGGTAGGAAGGGACCTTGCTGCTGGGCATACTAATTACAATAGAATCCTTTCTGGTTCTTGGTGTGAAAAGGCAGCTGTACCTTAGGTCTACCAAAAAAAACCAACTGGATTGGTAAATGACATTATATGTTTATCATTTATGTTTTGTAATTTATTTATAGATTTTCTCCTCTAAATTTTTTAATCTTCCTTTTTGTTGCACTTCTTTCTTAGTACCCTATCTTATCTCTAGATTCCCTAGACCTATAGATTTGAATCATGCACATTGTCTTTCTTCCAAATAAACAATATCCTTTTTGCTGTTTTCTTCTTTTTTAAATTTAATTTATATTTATATATTTATATTTTTGTTACATTTTAAGTGCCAAGCTATCTCCTTCTCTCCACCCCTCTGTCATCAGAGGATTCTACCATTTGAATATCCATATGTCTTGTGCATATGTTCATGCATATATATATATATATATCTTTTTCATATATATGTAAAACTATACTATTCATACTTCTATTTATCACTTGTTTCTCTGAAGTGGACTAGCATCTTCCTTCACAGGTTCTTTGAAAGTTATTTGAATATTATAATAAAATGATGATTAATATAATACTATATTAATAATACAATAGTTATTCTTTGAACAACAGTGCTGTTACTGTATCCAATATTCTATTAATTTCATTCTTCATTATTTGATGCAAACATTTCTGCTGTTTTCTTAGCAAACCCCTTAGTTCTAGTTTTCTTTACCTTTTTCTCTGACCTATATAAAATCCATCTTTTCTGCATCTTATTTCTTCCTGTTTTCCCCCTCTATCTTTGCCCTCTCTTAAAATTCTAGGGGGGGTCTTAATTTATTACCAGCTTGCATATTTTTTACACCTCCTCTTCCATTCTGTTCTCTTTAAACTTGCCCAATTGTCCCTCTCTTGGGAGTTTATAATTTAGAATTTAAAAAACATTTAAAATCGTGACTATTAGGATCCTGGCATTTTGAATAAATACACCCTTTATTACCAGAGGTTACACATTGCCCTCTTCTGGCAGAAGGCGTGATGCCCTTGTCTTCCACACCGGAAACACAGATCTTGATACATATCAACGTTTGATGGTAAATGAAGCCATGAATATAATATGTTCTCATTTGTTTCCTAAACCAGCAAACTTCTCTCTTCCCATATATCTAGGAGCTGGATCACAGTTCCAATTCAAAGCAAATTTCTCCAGACCAAATGTCCCTGACCCTTTTTCTGGAAGTGTTAATCTCACAATCCTTTTAACCTGAGCACAGTGTTTTTTTCCTGTTTCCTGTTTCATTCCTAGAAAGAGTGCCTAGATTTTGCCTCACTTGGACTGCTTAAATGGAAGTACTTAAAGTCCTTCCTGTAGACCATTTTTTAAAAAATTTTGACTCATTTTATAAAATAAGCCAACCCTCAGAACTGGCCTGTAATATGCACCAAATTCCTTTTCCTCCTAAGAATTTGAAAGACAATCGAAATATATGGTCTATTTTATTTCTGTTTTTTTTTCCCCAAAATGACCTGGTCAGCTGTGACTTTACCAATAACCCGATGAAGGGAAATTATCTTTTTTTTTGGAGGAGTGATTAAATCATAGTCATTCCCAAGAAAGAGTCTATTCTCCTTTATTGTCTATAGAAGTAACCTGGCTTCTCTTAATTTTTTCCAATTCCTCTAATATTGTATCCCTTAAAGAAGATACAAAGAAAACACTCTCAGTATTTATCTTTATATCTTTCTTCTCTCTTCTTTGATATTTCTTCTTGTACATGACTATTCCCTCAACTGAATGCCAGCTATTTGAAGGAAGCAGTAGTTTCATATTTGTCTTTTATATCCTAGGTAAAGAACCCAGCCTAGCACTTTGGGGAATGGTTGGGCCCAGACTGACAGTTTCATTGATGTGGGGAACTCCCATGAGGACATCCATTTGCCTATAATCCTAGGAAATTCCCCAGAACATTATGAAGTTAAAGGACTTTTCCAGAGTCACATAGCATTAGTAACTATGAGACCACAGTACTCTATCCACTCCACTATATTGTCTCTTAGGATTCTGGCTGAGAGTCAATGGTTAATTAGTATTTGTTAATGCATCCTAACATTTGAATTCTAACTGTGCCAATTTCTTTCCTTATTCCTCTCCTTCAGAATTTCTATATGTCTTATTCATCCTAGTGCCCTGAAAACAAGGACAGGAATGCCCACATTCTGTTTACTGCAATCTCTAAAGGGCAGTTGCTATTGCTGCTAGATAGCTTTTCAGAACACCTTTCCTTTTTAAGCATCACTTGACTTTTGCTAAAATTTAGTCAGTTGCTACTGGTGTTTTTTTTCCCACTGTTCCTTCTGCATGCAGAATTTGTTATTTATACCTATATACTATTCTCACTGGCTTCCCTTTTCTGAGTTGCTGAATGAGTTGTGATACCATGTCTTCAGTTTGCTCCTTCTTCCCAACAGAGATCAATTTTAGTTTTCCCTACCTATATTTCATTTAGGACCAGTTTTTATTATCTTTTGTGGAAGAGATAAAGAAATGGATTTGCAATTAGAATTTAGCAATTCATGAGAATTCAGCAATTGTGCCAGATTCACTACTCTTTCTCCTAGGCAAGGCTCTATTGTGTATAATATTTGCAGCAACCATACTAAAATTAAGAGTAGAAAGCAGGACAATACCTACTTACTGATTTTTGTCTATTTTTGTTTCTTAATTTTGCTAATCAGAATTCTATGACTAGAAATTTCTTGCTTTTAGTTGTCTCCTCCAACAATTAGAAATAGTCACTTAGCTGCAGCAATAAGAGAAGAAAGAGAAATTGAAGGAATCAGAATTGGCAATGAGGAAGAAAAACTTTCACTCTTTGCAGATGATATGATGCTATATTTAGAGGACATAATACTTTCAATCTTTGCAGATGATATGATGGTATACTTAGAGAACCCCAGGAAAATCATCTAAAAACTCCTCTAAACAAATTAAAAAATTCATCAAAGTAGAAGAATATGATATAAACTTACATAAATCATTAGGATTTCTAGATATGAACAACAAATTCCAGGAGCAAGAGATAGAGAAATTGCATTTAAAATAAATATAGAAAATAAATACTTGGGAATCTACCTCCCAAGATAAACTCAGAAACTGTATAAACATAATTATAAAGCACTTCTCACCCTAATAAAGTCAGATCTAAATAATTGAAAAAATGTCAAATGCTCATGGTTAGGTCAAGCCAAAATAATAAAAATGACAAGCTAATATAATAAAAATTCAACCCAAATTAAATTACTTATTCAGTGCCATGCCAATCAAACTACCAAATGAGTACTTTACCATGCTATTAAAAATGTTAATAAAATTCATTTGGAGCTACAAAAGGACAAGAACTGATGAAAAATGGAAAGGAAAGTAACCTAGCTCTTAACAGATTGAAAACTATACCATAAAGGCAGTCTTCAAAACTGCCAGGTACTGGTTAAGGACTAGAATAATGGGCCCCCAGAGAAGATGGCACTGCAGATGGCCAGGAGCATGTGGGTCACGGCCTCCTCCTTGTAGGTAGCAGCTGGGGCTGAGACCACCAGGTCCCTGACCTCATTCCCAGCCTTCCCTGAACACCTTTGGGACCATACCAGACTGGCCTCCCCTCCCTTCCCCGGGGCCACTGCCTCCCTTGGCCTCTGCACCAGCACCCTGCGACTTGTTTGAAAATTCACAGACAAGCATGAATGGATATCAACTGAAAATGGTATTGGGACAGTGGAAATCAGCAACTTTGCACAGGAAGCGTTGGGAGATGTAGTTTACTGTAGTCTTCCAGAAGTTGGAACAAAATTGAACAAACAAGATGAGTTTGGAGCTTTGGAAAATGTGAAAGCTGTCAACGGACTCTATTCTCCACTAACAGGAGAAGTAACTGAAATTAATGTAGCTCTTGCAGAAGACCCAGGACTTGTCAATAAATATTGTTATGAAGATGGTTGACTGATCAAGATCACTCTGAGCAAACCTTCAGAATTTGATGACCTGATGAGTGAAGATACACATGAGAGATACATAAAATCTCTTGAGGACTGAATGAACATTGGATCCCCAAATAAATTAGCATAGGAACACAGCCCAGTACAGTTATGTCTTAAATTAGCGGTATATGGAAGGATAGCAACTTTTACACTTCTGAAACAACCACCATGGCATGGAAAAAAAAATTTACTCAAATGATAGGGTAAGTGCTTTTACTATTTGCACTTTTTGCACAGTTTCTTCCTAGTAATTTTAATTAATGTCTGTCTAGTTATGAATTCATTGTATCATGTGTGGTAAAAGTTAATTCTGATATCATGTACGTCAAAGTTTGAATTTTTTCCTATAAAAAGCCTTAAATCAATAATATTGTAATGGCCATTCAACTACATTTGCATCATCAGTTTTGTTCAAAATACATTTGGCTTTCTGTCCATGGGAATAATTTACTGGGATTGGTTATCTGGCTAGTTGGTGTCAGATAACAACTTAATTTTTTAATAAACTTCTTGGCAGAAGTTTATGAGACTTCAACGTTGAAGAACAATGAAATTTAATAACTTTTTTATTTTTAGGTTTTTGCAAGGCAAATGGGGTTAAGTGGCTTGCCCAAGGCCACACAGCTAGGTAATTATTAAGTGTCTGAGGTTGGATTTGAACCGAGGTACTCCTGACTCCAGGGCCACCTAGCCACCCCAATAACTTTTTTTAAATGCTAAAAAAAAGAACTAGAGTAATGGATCAGTGGATTAGGTTAGGTTCAAAGGAAACCACAGTAAATGACTATAGCAATTTACTATATGAAAAACCCAGGGATGGCTAGGTTGCACAGTGGATAGAGCAGCAGCCCTGGAGTCAGGAGTACCTGACTTCAAATCCGGCCTCAGACACTTAATAATTACCTAGCTGTGTGGCCTTGGACAAGCCACTTAACCCCATTGCCTTGCAAAAAACTAAAAAAAAAAGAACCAAAAAATAAACCCCAAAGATATCAGCATCAGGGGTAAGACCTATTTGACAAAAATTATTGGGAAAACTGGAAAATAATATGGCAAATCCTAGGCACAGATCTACATCTCATACCCTATACCAATATAAGGTCAAAATGGGTACAGGATTTAGACATAAAGAGTGATATCATAGATAAATTAATAGACCAAGAAATTATCTATCAGATCTATGGAAAGGTGATAAATTTATGACTAAACAAGAATTAGAGCACATTAAACACTGCAAAATAAAAGATTTTGATTATATTAAATTAAGAAGTTTTGCACTAATAAAATCAATGCTGTCAAAATTAAAAGAAAAGCAGAAAGCTGGGAAACAATCTTAGGAGTTCTGATAAAGGTCTCATTTCTAAATTATATAGTAAATTGCATCAAATTTATAAGATCATGTCATTCCCTGATTTATAAATGCTCAAAGGATATAAACAGACAATTTCCAAATGAAGAAATGAAACCTATATATAATCATATGAATAAAGGTTCTAAATCATTATTGATTAGAGAAATGTGAATTAAAATAAACAATAATGTATCACCTTACACCTATCAGATTGGCAAGATGAGAAAAAAGGAAAATGATCAGAGTTGGAGAGATTGTAGGAGGATTGGGACATTGATGCATTGCTGGTAGAATTGTTAATGGATCCAACCTTTCTAAAGAGTAATATGGAACTATGCCCAAAGGGCAATAACATTGTTCTTACCCTTTGAGCCAGCAATTCTAATTCTAGGTCAATATCCAGAATAAATTATGAAAAAAAGAAAAGTCCTATATGTTCCAAAATATTCATAGCAGCTCTTTCTGTAGAGGCAAAGAATTGGAAATTGAGGGGATGTCCATCAATTGGTGAATAGATAAACATGAATACCATACTATTGTCCTATCAAAAAGCATAACTGGTGGGACACAAGAGAAGCATGGAATGAATTATGGGATCTGATGCTGGGTGAAGGGAATCGAACCAAGAGAACAATGAACACATCAACAACACTATGAGATGAACCATCTTGATGGAAGCAGCTTCTCTCAGCAGTCCAGAGAGCTACAACAACTGTTTTAGACTTGCTAAGGACAATGTTATTCCCAACCAGAGGAACAAGAACAAAGCAAAACATACACACACACACACACACATACACACACACACACACAAACACACACAAACAAAAACCAATCCTTCAGAATCTGGTGAACATTTTATAAAAATTATCTCTTATGTATCTCTTTCCCTTAATCCTAATTCCTCATACTGAAAATAACTAATCTGTAAACATGTTTAACAAAAATATTTTGATACAATGCTAACCTGACTGTTCACTGCTGAGGGCAGGGGGGGTGGTGGTCAGGGAGAGTGGAAGGAAATTTTTTAAATTTAAATGTAAACACATATACATGTGCATATGGATGAAAATAAATAGATAAACAAGCAAATATGTAAAAATTTAAAAAATAAAAATAAAAGAAAGCAGGCCAAATGTGAAAGAACTGGGAACTAAAGTACCCAAACATTCATGACAGACAACTGGAATTACAACAAATATAATTTTAATAAAAAAAAGAAAGAAATAGTCACTTAAACATTTTTAGCAAGTAACTGGGATACAGATACTACATTTCAGTTCTGTGGTGGAATGGATAGAGTACTGATCCTTGAAACAATAGGACTTGAATTCAACTTTGGTCTCAGACAATTGCTAGCTATGGAACTCTAGGTAATTCTTTTTTTTTTTTAAGGTTTTTTGCAAGGTAAACAGGGTTAAGTGGCTTGCCCAAAGTCACACAGCTAGGTAATTATTAAGTGTCTGAGAGCGGATTTGAAGCCAGGCACTCCTGATTCCAAGGCCGGTGCTTTATCCACTACGCCACCTAGCTGCCCCTAGGTAATTCTTTACATTTCTTTGAGTATCAGTTTCCTCCTATGAAAGATCGGAATAATAATAGCATTTATCTTCAAGAGTTGCTTTGGGAATCAAATGAAATGCCATTTTTAAAGCACTTAGCATATTGCCTGGAACATTATAAATGCTATATAAATGTTAGCTGGTATTATTATCATCATTGTTGTCATTTACTATTCTTATTAAGTTAATCAGTTGCTCTTTACAATGACTGTCATTTTATGGAAGTCCAACAAGTTTTTTTTCTCTGATTACCTTGATCAGTCCCCAGCTTCTATATTCTTTTTTTTTTCATTTTATATTTACATTTTGTTCATATTGTTTAGACTTGTTCTTGAAGTTAAGAAATGCCTTCAGATACCTCCTGTAAATATTTTAGACACTGCTTTGCATACAATATATGTTTGATGATCAATTTAGGAGACAGTTTGCAATTCCTTTGAAGCTACTGATTGCAAAATGTAATTACTGCATAATATCTAAAAGCTTGTCCTCTACCAAAATTATGATTTTATTATTGCATACACCAGTTATTGTGTTATGGCTTTTATTTTTATTTCTCTATCTCAATCCCTACCATCTCCTTAAACATAAGGGACCACTGGAATTCAAGTAGAAAATCAGTACTTATCTTCTCTGTAGTTCCATTTCAATTAATAAAAACCAAGAATATGTATGTGTAGTTGAATGTGTTTGTATGTGTCCTGGGGTCAAGTATGGAAGGGTATTTAATTGGCTTCTTTCCTGTTCTGATGCAAGTCTATGATTTTATATGCCTTACCTTCAGTTCCCACAAACCTTTGCCTTTCAAAATGTTGATGAAGGAAGGATGATTGTGTTTTCCTGGAAGGTTGTGGGATAGAAAATGACTACTCTTTTAGGCTTAAATTTCGGAAACATCATTGGCTCCAAGATTAATAAAGCTTGAGACACACTTAAAGTCCTGACTATTTTATAGGATATTGGAATTAGGTATTTATTTTCTTTTTGGTTCAGGTGTAGAGAATGGATTGAGGTTTTAAATGATATTTAGATGGGGGAGAGAAGATGTGACATGGGAAAGTGGAAATCATATTTATCCCCCCTCATTTAACCAAGTAAATTCATTCTAATTTACAGCCCACAATGAAACAGCAGCAGTGCTCTTTGTTCCCACTCTGGCAAATAAAAGAGAGGAAAGAAGTAATTCCATTTTCAATGGATAAAAACATGCCTACATGTTTGTATAAAGCTGATTTTTTTTGTATTTGCTTTTTTAGTAGTTTATACCTACATAGAGAAGTGATGTAGTTGATTTGCTACTTCAAAAAATCTAATGGTCTTATTCAGGGATCTGATGATCTCATTCATTTTGTCAAGATTGATGAGTGAGTGGGATTGACAGATGAAAATTCCATAGCTGGTTAACTCTTATCATACAAACTTTCTAACAATTAAACCTCCTAGAAGAGAAATGATCTGTCTTGTGATGTTATGTTTATTTGATCATTAAAATTGTAAAAAATACTATTTCTCTTAAATTATAAGGATCCAATATAGAAAAAGAATAAAATGAGCTCAAAGATTCTGCCAGATTTGCTTCCATGATACTAAGTTTCTCAGAAATGTACTTTCATATATATCTTATGACAGCTCTCAGCTCAGGACTATAGCTTATAATCTATCTAAATTCAAATCTACTTCTCTCCCTCCCCCCTTCCCCTCTTTTCTCTCTCCTCCAGGGTAGCTATGTGGTGACCTCTTTCATATCTGTGATTAGAGTCCTTCTGATCCACTTTTTTCCCCATCCTCCCAATACACCTATATATCAATATCTTTATTTTTATAGGAGATCATAGATTTGGATCTAAAATACTTTGAAGTGTAGCAATGGAATGGAGAAAAAGCTCTGCATCCAACTGGATTGCCTCCCTTAAGTTCATCTGCTCCAAGCACAAGTAGCTGAATGTTTTCATATGATGTGCCTTTATTAAAACATGGAAACTTTGGACTTGCTCAAGGTCATGCCATGGATCAGAAGCAGAATCAGGGCTGGAATAAAAAAGTTCTTGATTCACTGTTTGGTGCCTGGACCTTGTCGCCAAACTACTTTCCTGTCTCCATTAAAAATGATTCATGGTAAGCTGACATAGTCCAAGGCCAGATATAGTTGAGTCATTTCCTCTCACTTGAACTTATTGTTATAATTATATAAAAGACATAAGATTCAGTGGGTTTTTTTACCCTACCTTTATCCTTAACTCTACAGATTACTATACATTGAAAAGTAAAACTGTTTTTATGGCTTTAAATTGAATAGCCATGAATTTTTCTGTCCCAACTCTTGCAAATAAAAGACAGAAAAGGAGTAATTACTTTTTGAATGCATTAAAAACATGCCTGAATATTTGCATAAAGTTGTTATTTTTTGGTTTATTTTTCAGCAGTTCATGCTTACATAAATAAATCATGTATAGTTAACTTGCTACTACAGAAAATTCTAAGAACAAAGGTATAAAATAAAAAGCATGAAATTTGAACCCAATCCATCAGTCACTAAACATTTATGAGCACCTACTATGTGTAAAGTATTAGAAATATAAAGAAAAGTTAGTAGCAGTCTCTGTGCTCAGTCTAAAGTCTAAAGAGAGAGACAATCTGAAAACAATTACATACAAACAAGATCAATGTATAGTAGTTACAAATATAGTGGATACATAGTACAGTGGATATAGATGTATACATAAATATATCCATATAGAGATATAAATATAGAGATATGTGTGTGTATGTATGCATGCATATATTTAATCTGTCAGTGGAAGGAAGGTATTAACAGTAAGGGGAACATTAAACGAGATAATACATGTTCAAATTCTAAATGGACTCTAGCTTAGTCATTTAACCTCTTCAGAGTTAAGTTTCTTCTCCTATAAAATTGTAGAGCCTCATTAGATAAGATTAAAATTTCTATTTTATTTATGGATTTTCTAGAGGTTTATAAACACTTTTAGTCAAGCCAGATATCAACCAGCCTTTTGCCACACCTCCCACAAATCTCAAAAATACATTGCTAATAAAGTCTAAAAACTTATTTCAAAAAAATTAATCAGTCTAAAAAGGGAAAGAAATGGTAGTTTCACCAGGGAGCTTTGCCATCAACATTATTATCATCATTTTAGTAAAAATTATATTTATTTGTAGGGGAAGGCATGTGTATTATCTTTTTTTTTTAGAATTTTTGCAAGGCAATGGGGTCAAGTGGCTTGCCCAAGGCCACACAGCTAGGTAATCACTAAGTATGTGTATTATCTTTAAGGAAAAAAAATGCTTTGAATCATAGGGATTTATTATGTTAACCCCAAATGTACACATGGACTATTTGTGCTTGACCTTTCGTAGAGCATCCTGAGCTCATATTATTCTAATCAACCATAGTCAGACACTCTTTTAACTTGACTCTAACATCATGATGCCATTTGGTCCTATTCAAATACAAAGGACAAGAATCATGTTAACCGAAGGATATAATTTCCCTTCAAATTACTAATGTACAAATTTGTTTAGATTGATAATAATGACATGAATAGTTTTTGTTCTCAAGGATATTATAATATAGAAGGAGAAATACAGAGACACACAAATAACTATAATATAAATTAAAATGTAATTAGTACATTCTTGACAGATACAAAAAATAGAGTAGTAAACTGTGTATAACCCTCTCATTACTAAATCAAGTAAGGCATAAAATAGGTAGCTGATGGATGTACAACAAGGGTGCTTGATATTAGAAATGGTCCATTTACTAACTCAGATGACAGAGAGATTCTTTATGAATTGGGAATTTTTCAAAGATTCCTAAATGAGATCGACATTCACTCAAAGAGGTTCAACTTAATTTTTTAAAAAATGTTTAAAGCATGCCTATTGTCCTCATATTGATGGATAACTCTTCAAAATGATCCATCAATACAAAATTGAAGAGGAGGAAGAGAATTGATGGGATCATATTTGTACAACTGGACAGTTTCTTAAATGACTTATTCCTGAACCAGCCCATCTTTTTTAAAACCAATATACTTCTAGGGATGGAATATGGTGATGAATCATGAAATACTAAAGTTTTTTTAAAAAATAAAGTTGAGGGTTAAGCAAAGGACATTGCAAAATGAATGGAAGATTCAGATAGGCTCCTGCAAGGAAGAATTGTGTACCAAGAGAATTGAAAATGGAATCAGCAATATATACCATATGAGGTGGTCATATATTGTAAGATTTGGATATCACAAATGCATGTTCCACTGGCATTCATGTCATATCAAGCACTCAAGAGAATGATCCTCAATATTCTGCATAGACTTCTTGGAGAGGATTGATAAGAGGTCATTGACAATTGTTGCATTGAATAAACATGTGGATGGGTTGTAATTTTCCTTGATGCACAGTATATCTCCATAAATGTGTTGACCAAGCCAGATTATGGAGAGAGTTTTGAATATCAAGCTATGTCTTTTTCTATTTTCACTCACATTATTTTATCAAGTTCTTCTTAAATAATTCCAAGCATGATAGTTAGCCAAGAACAATTTTTTGGGAATTAAGAAAAGGAGACTATAGAGTGGGGAATCAGGGCAGTTTATAGATGAAGAAATTAAGAGATCACTGAGAGACTGAGTGAATGAAAGGGAGAGTAACATTAGTAGGAGTGGATTTCACAAATTTGCTCAGAATTGAATTGATTATTGTACAGTTATGGTTGACACACTGTGACTCCATGGACCTCATAGCAATACTGTCCGCAGAGTTTTCTTGGCAAAGATACTGAAGTAGTTTATAATTACCTTCTCTAGTGATATAAGGCAAACAGAAGTTAATTTATTTGCTCAGTCACTAGCTAAGTGTCCGAGGCTGAATTTGAACTCAAATATTTCTGACTCCAAGTCCAGCATTCTAGTCACTGCTCTATCTAGCTGCCTCTTGGTATTGGTAGTAAACATAATTCAGATAAAATTCTTCAGCTATCTACCTTCATGCATAATCCAAGGCAAAAGATAGTTTATATGATTGTTCTACCCAAATACTTGAGTTGAAAGTTAATAAAGAGATTAGTGAAGTTTTCAATTAATCCATTCTGTACACTTTCTTCTAAGGCACCTATGCTGAAAAATAAAAAAATAAATAAATCTATTGAGATTTTTCTGTGTGTGTGTGTGTGTGTGTGTGTGTGTGTGTGTGTGTATGTGTTTGTTTATGTGTACATACACATACACATGATTTATGAGTTGAATTCATATTTTGGAAGAATTCTGGATGTTAGGGAGGCTAGGTGGCACAATGGATAGAGCACTGGCCTTGGAGTCAGGAGTACCTGAATACAAATCCAGCCTCAGACACTTAATAATTACCTAGCTGTGTGGCCTTGGGAAAGCCACTTAACCCCATTGCCTTGCAAAAACTAAAAGAAAAAAATTCTGGATATCACACTTTAGGTAACTTTAAACAAAAAGTAATATTTTACCAAACTTCTTTTGGGTATTTCTGTTGTTCTCAAAGGTCACTTGAATTAATTTAGTTTAAAACACCAAAAGGATTCATAACTATGATTCCATAGTTAACTAAAGAATAATTAAATCCATCCCGAGTGACATAGATATGGCCACTGAATTTAATGTGTATAATGCATATAAATACTCATGATTTCTAATGAGACATCATCCACTAGGAGTGGCATCTAAAACCTTTGTTTCCTTTGTCCTTAAGCTTTAAATCTTTTGATGAAATTCATGTTTAAGAATGGCAGAACCAAACTTTGACCAGGTTTCTGTGGCATCACTTTCAACTTATATTTAATCCTGATTATACATATATATATATATATATATATATATATATGTGTGTGTGTGTGTGTGTGTGTGTGTGTGTGTGTGTGTGTGTGTGTATGTATGTATATGAACCTAGGTACAGTTTTTTTTAATTTCCCATTGATAATTCTATAATTCTCTTGCTGGCATTATGTCATATATGTACCTGAATATATATGCATGTGAGAGGCACTATGCGTCACTGTAACCAACTTCAAGACTGTCCTCAAACATATTACTTGTATGTGTCTGAGCAAATAATTTCACCCCTGAGTGCCCCAGATATCTTTTATAAGGCTATTAATTATTAAGCAGTTATTGATCTACATTGGTGGAGTGAGGATGTTGCCTCATAGAGAAATCCCTAAAGCACTGAAATTGCAATGGTGTTCTCCTTCCCCCCAAAAAAATTGCAGTTAAAAAAGTTTTTCATGGTATAAATTCATATTTGCATATATATATATATTTGACTTAAAATGAAGAGATTATTTCAAGCATCAAATCTTTCAAAAGTATAGCAAAGATATATATATATATATATATATATATATATATATATATATATATATATATATATATACACACACACACACACATATACAGAGGAACATACAAAACTATATCTTTTCAGCCCAACATTTTGTGTGTATGTTTCCTCAGACTCGAATTATAGACATAGTGAGACCACGAGACCATATACTTGCAACTTCATTATTTTATAGATGAGTGGCCTGGGATAGATACTGACTTATCTAATGTCACACAAACCATAAATATTAGAAGTGGGTTTTTAACTGTTTTCAAACTCAGTGCTTATCCCCTTGACTTCTAATGTTAAAAAGTCAATGAAACGGGGTGGCTGGGTTCCACAGTGGATAGAGCACTGGTCCTACAGTTAGGAGCACCTGAATTCAAATCTAGTCTCAGACACTTAATTATCTAGCTATGTGACCTTGGCCAATGGCCTTGCAAAAACCTAAAAAAAAGTCAATGAAACCAAGTTTGTATTTAAAGTGAAATGGAAAAATCAAGGCAAATAGGAGAAAAATTGAGGTAAAAAAATTCCCTAAGCATGCCTTTTCTGTTATGATATTATGATCAAATGAGCTTAATTTTCAATTTTACCTTCTCAATAATTACTTAAACTTAATCCTACTTTGGTTTTAATCAATCTATTTTTAACAAAATGATTTTCAAAGACACAACTTTTTTCACAAAACATCAGAAACACATTAAACCAACCTAGAGAAAATATCTTGGGTTTTTGTCTTATTCAGTACCTCATGAAATTTAATAAAAGCTAACAGGTAATTTTCTGAGCAAGACAACAGTTTTTTTAACAGTGGTCTATATAACTATTGAAAAAGTGAGATATGGAAAGGAGAAACCCTAAGAAATTGAAGAATGTTACAGCAGGCTACAGCTGAGAAAGGTGAATTGGTCTTTAGGTATGGATAATTATGTCCCTCTCTGTCTAGAAATGTAAATTGTTTTGGAATTCAATTGCCTCATGAAATTTTGACTGGAAAATCAGAACCACTTAAATGAAGACCAACTGGTTAGTCATCCTCTTAAGGTAATCAAACCATCCCTAATTTCACAGGGAGAGACAAGAGCAGAATTGTTTTTTGGGGGGAAGGAGTCATCCTAAACTGTTTTTTGTTTACTGAAAATAAAATAGAAATCCCAGTTTAAACTGGTTAGAGGCATAGCATCAAAAAAGCATGTCCCAGGGGCTAGTTGAAGGTAAACTGCATGTTTGAACTTACCCTGAAAAATGGGGTTTAACAAAATGGGGAGAAGAGTAATTACAGAGAAAAATCAGTTACTAAATGATACAATAGAATTTTAATTTCTTCATATAATTGCAAAAATAAAAATCTTTACTAAAAAACTTTGATTTGTTGTAATACCACATATTAAGAGAAGAGGCATATTTAAAAGTTTCAATGCTTTCCTAAACTGATTCCTAATTGTTATAAAAGTTAAAGAAAACAAAAAATAATTGATTTATAAAAAATGTTGATTTTTGAATATGAATAGACAGTTTTGTGTGTATAAATATTGAAAGATGATGGAATATCTATAAAATGATTTAACAGACAAGAAATTTTCCATGGAAATATTTGTGTTTGTTTTCTATTCAGCTGAGGTAGCAAGAGCAAAAGTTTTACATGATTAGTCCTTCTACACCAAAACTTGATAATACTACTCATTTATAAAACCTAAATCATTGCAAACTGGTACAATTATCTCTAATATCTCTAAACGGATGTCTGGATAGAAGGCTATTTTTTGGGGTCAGAAAGACCTTGGGCCATGTCTTGACTCTGTTACATACTGCATATTTGAAGATAAAACAGTTCATTTAAACAGAATAGCCCACATTGCTTTGGAGGACTATAAATGCCATTTGATTTCTTAAAATAAGGCTAAAGATGGTTAGATTCAGACAAAAAAGTATAAGTATATAATAAAAGGTGTAAGCAATGGGAAATACTGAACCAAGCAATAAATAAATGGATATCTCTCTTCTATAAACACTGTTATCACTAACTGCCTGATGGACAGCTCATAAGTTCCCTGGGTCATTAAAACTCAGCATCTCTCAATCATTACTCCGTTATATTTTCCCATAGATTCATCCCTTGCCATAACTTTTCCACCAGTCAATCAATTTATATGAATTAATTAAGTAAAGATATAGTCAGATACTGTACTAGGGACTGGGTATGCACATTTGAAGAATGAAAGAATCTCAACCTACAGTGAATTTAAATGATAACCTAGATGTGTTTGCAAGGTTCTAGAGACATTATGATTAGAAAACTGTTGTCAAAATCTAGAATACGTGAGGGGAAGGTGAAACTTGTATGTCTCTTAGTGGCTGTGTGTTCTTCGCATGGAATTTAACCTCTCTGTTTCTTGGAACCTCTCTAACTGTAAATTACTGTACCAATATTTCCTCATCTAGAAAGTTTTCTATATCAATAAACATAAATTTAATCCATACTTTGTTCCTATGTTTTAATTTTTGTATGAAATACTGAGAATACAAAGAAAGACAAAAATACTCTTGACCCTCAAGAAACTTACATTCCAAGTTGCATTGTACAAATAATTAGGTACATATTTTACACATAGTAAATGGAAGGTAGAAAACTGAATTTGAGATGAATCATAAAGGAAGTTAAATTAGGACTTTGTAGGCAGAACATTTTAACAATAAGGGACAGCTAATGAGAAAGCCCAGGACTGGGAAATGAAGAGTCATGCATCAGTATAAAGAACAGAAAGTATATTAGTATAGAAGGGTTATAGAGTACCCAGAGGAGAATAAATCTCTGAAAGATATTAGATAGCATGAATTCATCTTACACTAGCTAGCATGATTTTGTAATATCCTCTGATAGCATAACCTACCAATAATTTAAAAATTTGATCCCCAAATTAAACATACCTATAAATTTGAAATGGAAGCCTTAAGAAAAAAGAAAGTTCCAAGATAATATATAACTATTTGGGGTAACATAAAATATGTCAAATCCCTGAATCTTTCAACCACCAAAAGTTCTGTTTTCATTTTTAGCTTCCAGCAATCATGACCAGATATCTGTGTGCTCTCTGACATTCTTTCTGCTAATGCAAGGGTTTCCTAATCTAAAAAAAGGAGGAAAATAACAATCTGAGAACGTTATCTGCATTCATCATAAATGGTTAATAGTTTTCATCTTTCTAGGAACTTTTTGAGACTCAGAAACAATACTAAGACATTATAATTAGCCATATCTTTGATGATTTCAGTAAGATAGGAAACTGCACATAGCATTCTGCAGCGCCATAATTATTGGTTGCTGAGACATTATTGGAATCATGCCTCCAAAACACCTAATAGAGACAGTGTTATTCGAATCTAAGTATCTAGGATGATAATAAATATACACAGTGTTTTAAAGTAATGAGTTAAATTATGGAGACAATAAATTGCAATGACAGAAATAGGAAGAAAAAAACCTGATAGTCAGCCCATCAACAACTTATGGCATCACTGAGCATATTTAAGGTATTCTTTTATACAGTACTCTGCTTTTCTTGTTTAATGTGTGGTTTAGACATTTTGAAGAAGGAATCTAATGACAAAAGTGCCCAAAGTGCTTTTAATGACAAATACCACAGTGTTGAAAAGCTCATAATTCTAAGCAATCCAAGCTTAATGCACTACTTATTCGATTGATATTTACATCATCTCTTTCGATAATAATTTTTTATTCAGTGAGTGTAACTTGTGGGATGATATGGGAGTAATGACTTGAAGGTCTGATTGGGTCAGGTAAACTGACTGTTTCTCTCAGCTGATTATGTTCTTTTTTAAAAAAAATTATTTATTTATTTTCATCCACATGTACATGTATATTCTTAAGTTACAAAATTTTCTTCCATTCTCCCTTCCCAGCACCCTCCCTTCAAAAGTGAACAGTCAGTTAGCATGGTACATAAATATTTTGGATAAGAATTACCACAGATTAGTCATTTTCATAATGACGAATTAGGAGTAAGGGTGAGAGAACATTTTAAAAAAGCTTTCATAAGATTGTGAAAGATTGTTTTTTTTTCTTTTGTTGTTTTTGTTTTGTTTTGTTTTTCTTCCTCAGGATGGGAATAACATTGTCCATATTCAATCTATGGTTGTCCTATCTCTCTGAAGTATTGAGAGGAGCTGCTCCCATTGTAGTTGATCAGCTCACAATGTTGTTAATTTGCACATTATTCTCTTGGTTCTGCTCCCCTTGCTCATCATCCTGTAAGTCATTCTATCTTCTCTAGAGGCTGACCACTTATGGTTTCTTATCAAATAATAATATTCCATAGTATTCATGTACCCTAACTTGTTTTTTAATAAACATGTTTAGCCATTCCCCAATTGATGGACATCCTCTCAATTTCCAATTCTTTGCCACTAATAAAAGAGCAGCTATGAATTTCTTTGAACATGTAGGACTTTTCACGTTATTTATAATTTCTTCTGGATGTAGACCTAGAATTAAAATTGGTGGGTCAAAGGGTATGAACAGTTTTATTGCTCTTTGGATATAGTTCCATAATGGTTCTATTCATTCACAACTCCACCAGCAATGCATGAATGTCCCAATCCTCCCAAAACCTCTCTAACAATGTTCATTTTCCCTTTTTTTCTCATCTTGACAAATCTAATGGGTATGATGTGATACCTCATTGTTTTAATTTGCATTTTTCTAATAAATAGTGATTTGGAAAATGTTTTTCATATGATTATATTTAGTTTAATTTCTTCATTTGAAAACTATTCATATCTTTGACTATTTATCAATTGGGGAATGACTTATCGCCTTATAAATTTGATGCAATTCTCCATATATTTTAGAAATGAGACCTTTATCATTTCTTATGTTTGTGAAAATGGTTTCCCAGCTTTCTGCATTCCTTCTAATTCTGGCAGCATTGATTTTATTAGTGCAAAAATTTTTAATTTAATATCATCAAAATCATTCATTTTTTTTGCATTTTATAATGTACTCTAATTCTTGTTTTGTCATAAATTTGTCCACTTTCCATTGATCTGATAGATAGCATATTTCTTGGTCTATTAATTTAACTATGATGTCATCCTTTATTTCTAAATCCTGTTGGTCATGTTCTTTATAAACTCCCTTTGAAAGTCTGGCCAGACATTTCCTCAGACAGAAAGGTTCCATAAGCCAAATCAAATATTTCTTTCCCTGCATTTACATTATTTTATGAACTCCAGTGGTTTACTTACTTTGGTGAAATTTATTTTCAATGGCCAATTATTGTTCAAATTTCTGTTTAAAGATACTTGTATACTTGTTTTAAGTAGATCAATCAATAAGGATTTAGGAATACCTACTATATTCCAGGATCTATATTGCCAGCCTATTAAATGCCCTTCAACAACAAAAAATGTCATTCATTGCACCATCTTTAGTCATTCACTATATGAAAGAAGTAGAGAATAGAGCAAAGCCTTCCTTCCAAAATCAAAGATTTGTGTCAAAGAGGATCCTAAATGTGGAGCTAAAGAGGAGGAAGTCTAATGTTTATTGCTCTATAATAGTGGTTTTCATATGTTTTTATTCTATGAACAGTTTTATTGAAACAATGGGATGGTAGACAGTATATCTCCCTCCATCTCCTCCTTCCTCTCTCTCTCTCTCTCTCTCTCTCTCTCTCTCTCTCTATATATATATATATATATATATATATATATATATATATATCCATTTCCATATTAGAAACCCAATGGGACCAACTTTTGATTTGTCAAAAATGTCATAATGAATTTATAAAATATATTAATTTATGCTCATATATAAGTGCTTTCAACAGAATCTTAGCATTTACCATATATAGCAGTCTACATCATAGCTCCATAAATTTGTGTGATGGTTCCTTTTACTGGAATTTTCTCCTTTCTTTTTACTATGTCTTGGAATCCATGATTTCTTTTTGGTTTCCCAAGATAGTAAAACTTCCTTCTACCCATCTAATTTTACCTTTTATATACTCACACATGGGCATCTACATATATATAGTTTTTCAAAAATTTTAGTGCTTTATTAAATTATAAATTTTGTAACAAAAAGAAAATATGAGACTATAGAAGAAACATCAAGTTACAGAGACAAGATGGCAAAGCTCATTAGAATACTATGAAGTTCAAGATGTAATAATATTTATTAACATTTTTCTTTATATTTTTATTTTGAGAACCTGAAGGTAAAATGATTGCAGTTTTCTACTTAAATGATCCTTCAGAACACTAAATATATTTATTCTTACATTAGTTAAACTTCTTCCTCTTATCAATAACAAGCATCTCTTCTCTTCCAAATATATTTCTTTCCAAGTATAGATCCATGCAGAGAAATAAGATGCAATGCATAACTGTCAGCTCTATGGAAAGGGGACAAATTTATGGCCACATAAGAAATTGAGAACATTATAAACTGTAAATTGAACGATTTTGACTAAATTAAGTTAAAACGTTTTTACACTAATAAAATCAATGCTGCCAAAATTAAAAGAAAGAAGAAAGCTGGAAAACAATCTTCACAACTAGGAGTTCTGATAAAGGTTCTCAATTCTAAAAATATATAGAGAATTGAATCAAATATATAACATTGCAAGTCATTCCCCAATTGATAAATGGTCAAAGGATATTAACAGACAGTTTTCAAATGAAGAAATTAAAACTATATATAATCATATAAAAAAATACTCCAAATCTTTGTTGGAGAAATGTAAATTAAAACAACTCTGAGGTATCACCTCATACCTATCAGTCTAGCTAAGAGAAGAAAAAAGGGAAAATGCACAATGTTGGAGGGGATGTGGGAGGATTGGGATTTTGATGCATTACTGGTGGAGTATGAGCTGATCTAACCTTTCTGGAGAACAATCTGGAATTATGCCCAAAGAGCAATGAAACTGTTCATACCCTTTGACCCAGCAATTCCAATTCTAGGCCTATACCCAGAAGAAATAATAAAAAATGGGAAAAGTCACACATATTCCAAAACATTCATAGCAGCTCTTTTTATAGTGGCAAATAATTGGAAATTGAGGTGATACCTATCAATTGGGGAATTGCTATACAAGTTATGATACACAAATACTATGGAATACTATTGTTCTATAAGAAACCATAAGTGGTCGGACTCTATAGAGAAGCATGGAATGACTTATGGGATCTGATGCTGAGTCAAGGGAACAGGACCAAGAGAATAAACAACAACACTGTGAGATGAACAACCTTGATTGAAGCAACTTCTTTCAGCAGGCTAGAGTGCTGGGACAACTGTATTAGACAGGCTGTGGACAATGCTATCCCCTTCCAGAGAAAAACATAACAAAACAAAACAAATATCCTTCAGTATCTGATAAACATTACAATCACTTAAAAAATATCGCATATATTTCTTTCCCTTAATCCTAATTCCTCATACTGAAAATGATTAATCTGTAAGCATATTTAACAAAAATGTTTCTATGTAAAATCTTAATCTGACTGTTCTCTGCTGAGGGGAGGGGGATGGGAAGGGAGAATGGAAAGAAATTTTGTAACTTAAAAATATACATATGCAATATGGATGAATATTAAAAACCTTCATAATATGTGTTTGGAAAAATAAAATATCAATTAAAAACAAAAAAACCCCAAATAAAGTTTTTCTCAGTTGTAAAAAAAAAAAGACATAATGCAATGTTCAACTAATGAAGACATTGTTCATAGGACCAAAGGATTGACAAACTGAAAAACAGTTCCAAAATAAAGACTTTAGAAAATAACTTTTTAGGGGCAGTTGGGTAACAAAGTGGATGAAACACCAGCCCTGGAGTCAGGAGGACCTGAGTTCAAATGTGATATCAGACACTTAATATTAACTTAACTGTGTGATCTTGGGCAAGTCATTTAACCCCATTGCCTTAAAAAATGTTTTACTAATAACTTACAACTATCAAGACCCAAATTTCTGACTGTTAAATAAATTTTACAGAGACATATTGCACACATACACACACAGAGTAATGTAGATTGACTGGCTCACATGTGCCATGATATCTGACTTTTCTCATCTCTGGGAAAAATAAGTTTTCTACCAGTATAGAAAATTGGAGGATTTTTACTTCACAATAAGTCATTTAAAGTGAAAGAAAAAAAAAACAGGTAGGACATAGAAAAGTTCTGACCAGGTATTCCTTTTCTTTCCTTTCTACAAAAGTAGTATTTGATTAGAATTATATGAATCTATAATATTTTGAATACTGATACTCTTGGATTATGATATTCTTCTCCTTTAGAATGAGAGAATTAAAACTCTCATCTAAAGTGAAGGCAATAACCTTCTTATTAACTTAACCTACTCTCAACCACATCTCAGGTTCCTCCCATTAAATTCTGGTTACACAAAGATAAGTAATATAGGATAAAAAACAGAATACACAGCAATAAATGAGTTTTCCACTAATTTTGAAAGTTCCCAAGGACTCAAAATCTATACAATCAAAGGACTGTGTTTGAGGGAACCATCCCAAGCCTTATTTGTGTGGGGTGTTTCATGTCTGCTATACATACCTGAGTATGAGTATATCAGTTCTTAAGAATGTAAGTTCTTTGAGGACAAGCCCTGTTCCACTTTTGTCTTTGTATTCTCAGCAACTTGAATGGTACTTAGCACAAAGGAGGGACTTAAATAGTGAATGAATTGCCTTGATCAAAGAGGTTAAATGAATTGCCTGGGATTTCATTACTAGAATGTATAAGAGGTAGGATCTGAACTATGGTATTCATGACTCTGTCAGTTTTTTTGGTTGGTTTGTTTTTGTTTGTTTGTTTTAGTTTTTGCAAGGCAAATTGCAAGGCAATGGGGATAAGTGGCTTGCCCAAGGCCACACAGCTAGGTAGTTATTAAGTGTCTGAGGTCGGATTTGAACTCAGGTACTCCAGACTCCAGGGCCCACTATCCAGGGCTATCCACTGTGCCACCTAGCTATCCCACTCTAAGACATTTTTATAATCTGTATGATTGCCCAAGTCCACACAGCTAGGTAATTATTAAGTATCTGAGACTGGATTTGAACCCAGGTGCTCCTGACTCCAGGGCCAGTGCTTTATCCACTACGCCACCTAGCTGTCCCTCTGTGTGATTCTTATGGGAATATTTTACCATGAAATGAAATCAGTCTGAGCCCCAGTCCCTTCTATGGACAACCTTTCTCTTTACAAATATTTGATCATATCAATCCACATAGTAAGACCTTTTAATGTAGATACATTTCTGATGGATAGTCATTTTTCTTAAATTATTCAATTGCTTTTTATGTCTTTATATTATGCATAGATGCATAATAATCATGACAACTCCTTATCTTGAGAACTATAGTTTACCAAAATTCCATAATTCAGAGAATAATTAAGTCATAAAATACAGCAGATATTCCACCAAATCCTGTAAGAAGGACCCCAATATGTCTGACAAATATTTTTGACTAGTATATATTAACTTCATAGATTCCCCCTTTTTAATATGTCAGAAATGGAAGTTATCCAAATAAATATTTTATAAATTAGCTGATAGCTAATTTCCAAGGAAATGAATAAACCTTTGCTTTTGTGTCCTTAATTCTGCCTTGTCTCCATGATCTCTATTTCAATTAATACATCCTTTGTTAATTATCACTTTCATGTCTCAGAAATATATTCTCAGACACCATGATAGATATTCTCAAGGAACATTAAACAATTATGTAAATAATTTTGTAATAGGCAGGCATTGCTTCATTTAGTTTTGGAAAGACTTGAGAATTGATAATATTAATTTTGTACATATAAATATGTGACTCACTTTTGCAATATCTGTATAAATACAAACAAAAATACAATATGAGAGTGAACTGTTCAAGAAATAGGTAAGATGTATATATTTGTTGAAACAGACTGGTTTATAATAGCAATCTGACACTATCAAAAATTATTGAAGAGCTATATTTAAGGATTCTGAATTTAGTGATCAATGTAGAAATATTAGAAACAATATACTATTGTTGAAGTAACTGAATATTTACCAAGAACTATATAAAATAGTGTATGTCAAAAGTTCTCTTATGTTTGCTGCTAGATAGATTACAGATTCCTATGATATAAATACAAATTTCAAGATATTTTTGAGAATTCACCCAATTGACTAAACTTGTCCATTATATATTGTCTACAATTGGCTATTATTTCATTTTTCATGAAATCTTAATTATAATATTTTTGGTACATGTGTCATATAAAATACTCATTAATCCTTAAACTGCATATATAAAGATAATTAGAAGAAAATAAAGTCATGTGGGGAATAGGTGCATATTATTTGTCAGTTATTATAGCCATCCTCAAAAGGTTTTCAGTGAGCATAAGAAGTTAGCTTCCACTTTAAGTCTCTTGTTTAGCTACTAAAAAGCTATTTTATTGACCTATGTAATAATCCAGAAAGTATTAGATAAAATGAATAAGCAAGAGAGTCATAACTTGAAATTCTCCAAGTACTGTTTCCACATGAACTGAACAAAATAAAAGATTAATATTTCTATAATGATAAAATTATTAAGTCAAGAATTCAGTGAATCGATTATACTATTTTCATAAAGTTATAACAGATATAATTGCTGTCAATTGAATTACTGTTAATTTTTTGTTATTTTTTTCCACCTTCATGCACAGATGGTTTTCAGGATTTATCTTTTTGTAGGCTCTTGAGTTCCTTTTCTACTACCCTCCCTACCTTCCCCCTTCCTCCAAGGAAGTGAATAATCTGAGATAGGTTGTGCATGTATAATCATATTTAACATGTTTTTAATATTAGTCATGTGAAAGAATTGGAATTAAAAGGGGGGAAAAACCATGAGAAAGATAGGAAAAACTAAAAGAAGTTTTAATAAGTGAACATAGTATGCTTTAGTCTGTATTCCAAGTCCATAGTTTTTTCTATAGATGTAGATGGCATTTTTCATCAAATATCTTTTAGGTTTGTCTTTGACTGAATTGCTGAGAAAAGCTGAATCCATCATAGTTGATCATCTCACAATGTTGCTATTAAAAGTGGACAAAAGTAGTGACACATAAAAATGTAAGAATAACTTTTCAAATAAATATCACCATTTTAATTATTCATAATTTCTAAACTACAAAGTATCTTCTTCAAATCATTGTTTACTGTGATATAAGCAATACAGACAATGAATACTATAAGAATTCTAAATTCTTGTTAGTGAATGGAATTCTATGTTCAAGGCAGAATGACTGGAGTGTCTTGAGATTTTGACAAGGACTTGCAACATAACTGAAGCCTAACTCAGGGCTTTCTAACCTCTTCTATATCCTGAACTCCTTTGAAAGTCTGTTGAAGCATATGCATGCTTTCTCAGAATAGTGTTTAATAAAATAAATAAAATTACAAAGGAAACTATGTTAGGTAGAGAGAAAGACTAGCTAAAATATGTTAATGCTATTGAATCTGGATTATTTCTACCTAGATTTCTTAAAAGCAGATTTTAAATCTCCTTTAAAAATATTTTCTGTATTGTTCCAGAATCATTTTTTAAAATTTTTTCTTGGAGATATGCTGAAATAAGAATTATTTTACAGATTTCAATTCATTCTAACCATCCATCTGTTAAAAGCGTCTTGCTTATTTGCTTCAGAAAAGAAATGCAAGTGACTACAGATGGCTTTGTATCCAGGATCCCCTGAAGCTTTACATGAGCACAAAGGTGGAGGTCTCAAAAGGTTGCCATTAACAAGTTTTGCATAGAAAACTGAAACAAAATCCCTAGGTGGTATTGTGTATGATCCTTGACTAGAAATGGTCATAAGACAAATTTATTGGGTTGTGTCAGATTATTTCTGAAGCAACTTTGAGCTGAGGTTTCTGAGGATACAGAAACTAGAAAACAATTTTGATATCAACTTTTATGGGTTGAGAGGGAGGGGTGATGTCTGTGGAAGGTTCGAAACCATCTGCCCATGTGATAATTCATTATAATTGGGATTATATCTTAATGTGTTCTTTGTTGATTCCAATCTAAAGACTAAATGATCTCTAGGCCTTTTACTTCATAAATAGTTTAATATTTAATCCTTGGGTAGGTCTTTCGAATTAAATTTAATACTGACTCCTATCCCCAAACTATAACTAGGGTGGTTCTTTGTTCAGAGTCGCTAAATTTAGTGCACTGGCAATATTTATAGTCCTTAAGAATCATGGGAACGACCACACTAATAACTTAGTTATGAAGAAACATTAGTTGAAATAGGAAGTGTTCAATTGGTATGCTGGCTACTGTACTCCAGGGAGTCCTTTTTTATTATCATCCACTAGCAGCCTCTACAGGAACATTTGTGAAATATTTCACATAATTTCTGGTAAGAACATTCCATGTTACTTGCACTACAAGTAAAAATTCTAAATTATGCCTCTGTTTTGCTTCCTGTATTGCTTATTTTATTCTTGGTTAGAATTTCATGATTATCCCCTTTGCCTTACTTTCTTCCAGTGTTGAGGGGAGGAGTTCCCACTAGTTATTCTTTCAATAAAGGCATTTAATATGGCTTTCTGTGAAACATTCTTCAATAAACTGGAAAAAAAATTGCATCTAAGTTCTTCCTGTGAATTCTGACTTTTTCTTTTCATTTAGTTGGGAAAAGAAAAGAAAAACTGAGTGGTTAATGTGAAACTTTGTGTCATGATAAGATAAAGATATTTATAACCAATACAATGGAATTCAAAAATAAAAACTCTCATGATAGTTTAAGTTTTTGCTTATTGTGTACAGGGATATTTCTGTTGAACTATTAACAACTGGCTAAAAGAATGAACTTTTAAAAATGCATTTTATTTTTATTTTTATGTCACAATTTCCAAGATGTCCTTTTTATCCTGAGTAATTTTTTTTTAGGTTTTTGCAAGGCAAACGGGGTTAAGTGGCTTGCCCAAGGCCACACAGCTAGGTAATTATTAAGTGTCTGAGACCGGATTTGAACCCAGGTACTCCTGACTCCAAGGCTGGTGCTTTATCCACTATGCCACCTAGCTGCCCCATGAGTAATTTTAAAAAAAATTATTTATTTAAGATAATGTGGTTAAATGACTTGCCCAAGGTCACACAGGCAGTTATTAAGTGTCTGAGGTCAAATTTGACCTCATCAACTCCTGACTCCATGGACAGTGTTTGATCCACCTAGCTGCCCCAAGAGTCATCTTGTATGATAAAAAAATTGTTGAAAAAAATAGTGAAGCTAGACAAATGATGCATTTAAAAATTTCCAAGTTATACAAATCATTTCAGACAAAATGCCCCCTCTGTAAAGATGGCAGAAGATTATGTCTCATATTTATTTTTTGAATTTAACAATTACCATTTTAATATCATATAATGGTTTTTTTCGGTGGTTTTGTTGGGGGTAGTCTTTTCATTTATATCATTGGAGTTACTCTGTATTTGTTTTTGTCTGCAACTCAGTATCAGTTTATATTTTCCTCTGCTTTTCTTTTTCAGTCACTACTTTGTTTTTTTTTCATTTATTTTCATTAGTTATATGTAAAAATAATATTTTTTAGGTTTTTGCAAGGCAATGGGGTTAAATGACTTGCCCAGTGCCACACAGCTAGGTAATTATTAAGTGTCTGAAGCCAGATTTGAACTCAGGTACTCCTGACTCCAGGGCCAGTGCTCCACCCACTGCGCCACCTAGCCAGCCCCTAAAACTAATTTTTAACATTTATTTTTAATACTTTGAGTTCCAAATTTTTTCCTTTCTTCCCTCCTCATCACCTCTCCCATTGAGGTTAGCAATTTGATATAGCTTCTACATATGTAGTTAAGCAAAGCATTTATATTTGCATAATAGTGATGTGAAAGAAAGCATAGATAAAAATGAAAATCTCAAGAAAAATAAAGGAGGTTAATAAAGTTTGCTTCAATCTGTATTCAGAACCCATCAGTTTTTTCCCTCTGGATCCTTCAGAGTTCTTTGGTCCTTGTATTTCTGAAAATAGCTAAGTCATTCAGAGCTAATAATCTTAGAATGTTGGTGTTACTTTCTACATAGTACATTTTATTTTGCATCTGATCATGTATTTCCATTTTTCCATCACCATCATGTATACTATTTGCTAATCATCTCACTAATTTTCAACTCCTCACCACCAGAAAAGAACTGCTATAATATTTTTGTACACATAGTTCCTTTTCCTTTTTATTTTTTTAATCTCTTTTACGATACAGGCCTGGTAGTACTATTGCTAGGTCAAAAGGGATGCATTGTTTCACAGTCCTTTGGCCATGATTCCAAACTTCACTACAGAATGGTTGAATCAGACCACAACTCCATCAACAGTGTTTTAATGTCTCATTTTTCCCATATCCCCTCCAATATTTGTCATTTTTCTTTTCTGTCCTATTTTTCCACTTAATAATTATAAGGTAGTTCCTCAGAATTGTTTTAATTTGCATTTCTCCATTCAATAGTGAATTAAAGCAGTTTTTTCTTATGGCTGCAGGATAGCCTTGATTACTTTATTGGAAAACTGTTCATACTTTTTTGTCATTTATCAATTGTGGAATTGTTCTTATTTTTATAAATGTGAATCAGTTTTGTTTGAAAAAGTAAGCCTTTATCAGAGAAACTTGATTCAAAATTCTTTTTCGCATTCATGATTGTTAACTGTATTTCCCTTAATCCTTTTTCTTCCTCTGTTCTCTCTCTCTCTGTCTCTCTCTCTCTCTCTCTCTCTCTCTCCTTTCACCTTCTTCCTCCTCAAAAATATTTTGCTTCTAACTTTACCCTCTCTCTATCTGCCCACCCTTCTCCTAGCAGACCCTCTTCTCTTATCCCTTCCCCCCCCCTTACTTTCTTGTAGAGTAAGATAAATTTCTGTGCCAAATAGAGAATATATGTAATGCCCTCTTTGGTACAATTATGATTAAAGTAAGGTTCAGTCACTCCCCCTCATCCCCCTCTCTTCCCTCCACTGTATCTAACCTCTTCTATCTGACATAATTTATCTCATTATACCTCTTCCTGTTTCTCTCTCTACAAGTACATTATATTCCTCTCCCACCCCTTGATTTTATTACTTTAGAGATCACCCCTTTATATTCAACTTATATCCATGCCCTCTGTCTAACTATATACTCTTTGTAACTTCCCTAATAATAAAAAAAATTTCTTATGAGTTACGAATATCATTTTACTATGTAGGAATGTAAATATTTTAACCTTATTAAGTCTCTTATGATTTCTCTTTCCTATTTGCCTTATAATATTTCTCTTGAGTCTTGAAATTGAAAGTCATTCCTGGTCTTTTCATCAGGAAAGTTTGAAAGTCCCCTATTTCATTGAATACTCATCTTTTCCCCCTGCAAGAATGTACTCAATTTTGTTGGATAGTTGAATCTTTGTTGTAATCCAAATTCTTTTGTCTTTCGAAATGTAGTAGCCCAGGCTCTCTGATCATTGCTAGATACTTTAAATTTCTATTTTACCCTCTGGTTCCAAAATAACTGACAGTGAAAATTGATAATTTCTTATAAGATGATGTCTGGGCTCTTTTATTTTGGATTTGCAAATTCCACTTCAGGAAATTCAATATTCTAAAACTTATTTCTCCTGATCTATTTTCTAGGTCAGTTGATTTTTCCCAATTAGGTATTTTACACATTCCAATTCTTTTGATTTTATTTTATTTTTCCTTGATCATTCAAGTCAATACTTTCCATTTGCTCATTTCTCATTTTTAAGGAATTATTTACTTCAGTAAACTTTTTAAAATTCCTTATCCATGGAAGCAGTTTATGACCAAGGAAGAGATGGAGAACATCACTAAAAACAAATTAGATGATTTTGATTACATTAAATCAAAAAGCTTTTCACAGACAAAACGACTTTAACCAAGAACAAAAGAAATGTAGTTAACTGGGAAACAATCTTTACAACTAGTATTTCAGACAAAGGACTCCTTTTGAAAATATACAGAGAATTGAATCAAATTTAACAAAAAAAAACATTCCCCAATTGACAAAGGGTCAAAGGATATGAAAAAGGCAGTTTACAGATGACGAAATCAAAGCGATCCATAGTCATATGAAAAATTGCTCTAAATCATTATTTATTAGAGAAATGGAGATTAAAGCATCTCTGAGGTACCACCTCACACCTCTCAGACTGGCCAATATGAGCAGAAAGGACAATGATCAATGTTTGGAAGGGATGTGGGAAATTAGGACACTAATACATTGTTGGTGGAACTGTGAACTCATTCAAACTTTTTGGAAAGCAATTTGGAATTATGCTCAAAGGGCAACAAAAATGTGCATACCCTTTGATCCAGCAATATGACTACTTGGTCCATACCCTGAAGAGATGATGAAAAAGGGTAAAAACATCACCTATACAAAAATATTCATAGTGGTCCTCTTTGTGGTGGCAAAGAATAGGAAATTAAGTAAATGTCCTTCAATTGGGGAATGGCTTAACAAACTGTGGTATACACACACACACACACACACACACACATATGTATGTATGTGTATATATATATATATATATATATATATATATATATATGTATATGCCATGGAACACTATTGTTCTATTAGGAACCAGGAGGGATGGGAATTCAGGGAAGCCTGGAGGGATTTGCATGAACTGATGCTGAGAGAGATGAGCAGAACCAGAAAAACACTGTATACCCTAACAGCAACATAGGGGTGATGATCAACCTTGATGGACTTGCTCATTGCATTAGTACAATAATTAGGGACAATTTGCATCTGTCTGCGATGGAGAATACCATCTGTATCCAGAGAAATAGTTGTGGATTTTGAGCCAAGACCAAAGACTATTACCTTCAATTTAGAAAAAATACCCATTATCTTATTATGTAATTTTGCTATCTCTTATACTTTATTTTTCTTCCTTATGGATGCAATTTCTCTCTCATCACATTCAATTTTGATCAATGTATACAATGGAAAAAATGTATAGACTGGTAAATTGCCTTCTGTGTGGGGGGGAGGGAATCAAGATTAGGGGAAAAATTATAAAACTCAAAATAAATAAATCTTTGAAAAAAATTCCTTATCTATTCAGCAAATTTTCTAAGGTAGTCTTCTCATTGGTTTTTTATTTATTCCAAGTTGCAAAATTTCCCCCCACTCTTCCTTCCCACCTCCCTCCCCTCAGCAAGGAATAGTACTTAGCATTTTACATACATATTTTGGTAAACATATTTACAAATTAGTAATTTTGGGCATGAGGAATTAGGATTAAGAGAAAGAGATATATGAGATAATTTTTATTAAAATGCTCATCAGATTCAGAAGGGTTGTTTTATTTTCTGTGAGTTTTGTTTTGTTTTGTTTTTCTTCCTCTGGTTGGGGATAATATAGTCCATAACTAATCAAATACAGTTGTCCTACCTCTCTGAACTCCTGAGAGGATCTGCTTCCATCAGAGTTGTTCATCTCATAATTTTGTTGATGTGTACCTTGTTCTCTTGGTTCTACTCCTTTCACTCAGCATCAGATCCCATATGTCATTACATGCTTCTCTAGAGTCTGAACATTTATGGGGTTTTTTTAGGTTTTTGCAAGGCAAATGGAGTTAAGTGGCTTGCCCAAGGTCACATAGCTAGGTAATTATTAAGTGTCTGAGACCAGATTTGAACCCAGGTACTCCTGACTCCAGGGCTGGTATTTTATCTACTGCACCACTTAGCCGCCCCTCCATTTATGGTTTCTTATAGAACAATAGTATTTCATAGTTTTAGTGTGCCATAAATTGTTTAGGCATTCCCTATTGAGGAGCATCCCCTCAATTTCTTATTCTTTGCCACTACAAAAAAAAAAAGCTACTATGAATATTTTGGAATATGTAGGACTTTCTCCATCTTTTATTATTTATTCTGGATATAGCCCTAGAATTAGAAATGCTGGGTCAAAGCGTATGAACAGTTTTATTGCTCTTTGGGTATCATTCCATATTCCTCTCCAGAAAGGTTAGATCTGTTCACAACTCTACCAGCAAGGCATCAATATCCCAATCCTCCCACAACCTCTCTAACATTAATCATCTTCTCTTTTTTTCTCATCTTGGCTAATGCATTTCTCATTTCTCTAATCAATAGTAATTTGGAGCATCTTTTCATATGATTATATGTAGTTTTAATTTCTTCATTTGAATACTGTCTTTTCATATCCTTTTACCATTTATTAATTGGGAAATGACATGATCTTGTAAATTTGATGCAATAAGGCTTACCTTTTTTGACTAACTTTCTTGGTTTAAATGCCTAGCAGTGAAATCTTGGGCAAAAATTATGAATATTGCAGTCACATTTCTAAAATAATTTTTAATTGTTTTGCAGAGTAGTTGAATCAACACATACTTTTACCAATAGTACAATGATAGATCTGTATTGCCACCACCTCTAACATCAACTATTCCCACATTTTGTCATCTATGCCATTTTTCTGGATAGGAAGAAAAATGTTTTGATTTGATTTGTATTTTTATTTGAATTTCTTGTACTATTATTTTTTATTTGAATTTTTCTTAATATTAGTTGTTTGAGCTATATTTCATAAATATAAGAATTTGGAATTTATTATTGGAAAATATTTGTTCTTTTATGGTAACTTGCCTTTAATTTTGGATATTAGTATTAGTTGTATTTATATATCTTTATATTTATATATCATTATTAGATTATTATTATTTTCTTATCAGAGATTTGATACAAAAGATTTTTAGCAGTCAACAAATTTTCTTCTTATATTCATGCCTTATTTTTTTCACACAAGTCTTTCTACTTTTTTAATCTAAATTATCTCTTTTTATTTTGGGGATCAATATTACTTATTAGGTTAAAAATTTGCCTTCCAAAAATAACTGAGAAAGATACCTCATTGGGATATCTACATTATGAAATTATTTCAGTCATCTATACAATTTTAATTCATTATAGAGCATGGTATAATACAGTGGATAAAATCTTGTGTTGGCCAGATTTATTTCAGTTGCATTCATAATTACAATCTTAGGGAGTTCTTTCCTAAATAAAAATTTCAGCAATATTCATATATGAGATTTAGTTAACTTTTTTTCTAATTCTTTCCCCTTTAGTTTGTTTCATTTATTTACTTTTCTATAATCTGACATGTACCAAAGAGTTTCTGTGATTATTGTTTGAAAATAGTGTGAAGTGGCAAAGTATTATTCTTCCTTTCTTTTTACATTCTATATTGATATTCTAGAACTTTTGTTCCTCCAAATGAATTTTGTTATTACTTAGTTTATCTCTGTAAACTATCATCCTGGCTATTTCATTATTATAACTTAATTGTTATAAATTAATTCATGTTGGATTACCTTTTGTATTATATCACATTCACAAGGATTAGATTTCAGTTCAATTGAATAATCAGAATGAGAGTGAAAATAATCATTGTTTCTTCTTAGTTTCCAGGTGTTTAGAGATCATACAATGGTTCCTAAGTTTGCAGTCAACAAAGGAATACAGTTAGAGAATGTAACAACTTTCTGATTCAAGATAGGGATAGTTGTTAGCTATAGTCTAACCTTAAACACAAAATATTCCTTATTATTGAATTTATTTTCTTTTTTGAAGTAATAATTTATAATTTGTTTACTGTGATCTTGTAAGTACTTTGGTGGATTTACACCCTCCCCTCCTTTTTTGTACTTTGATTTTTTTTATTATTTTGTCTTTATATTATTCTTTCCTGGATTTTGCTATTAATATAAAATATTGATCTTTTGTCTTTCTTTTACATCCTATTACTTTATTGACTATTGAATTAGATTTGTTGTTAATTTTCTAGGATTTCCTTAGGTCCTCTAATTCTGGTTACCAGGTATAAGACTCCTTTCCTACTTTTTTACATACACACCATATAGCATCTTAAGATTTCAGAACTAAGGGGAGGTTAGGTGCCACAGTGGATAGAGTCCTGGAGTAAGGAGTACCTGAGTTCAAATTCGGCTCAGACACTTAATAATAATTACCTCCCTGTGTGGCCTTGGATAAGCCACTTAACCCCATTTGCCTTGCAAAAACCTAAAAAAAAAGATTTCAGAACTAAACTACAATATAAGTTATTCATATTAAACTATTTTATGTTCATATTTTAAATGTTTTTTGTTATTTATATGCTTTATTACTTAAAGCTAAGGATATTATCAAATAAATGTATACTCAAAAAAGGTGAATGGGTCATGAATTGAGCAAGAAATTGTCAGTAGTTTGACATGTAGTAAGTGCTATAGATTTATTTATGTGGTCAATTCCTGTCCTTTTAATATATAGAAAATGAAAGTGAGTCCTTCATTAGTTGATTTGCATTCTCTGTAGCCAACACATATCATAAGGTGGATGAGAATTGTGGAGAATGGATAGACACAGATTGGTTGAAATCAGAATGTTGGCAGAAACATTGACAGTTTTGATCCCCAAGTTTGATGTTAACAAAGGACTATGCTTAGATAATGTGCCTCCCTACTGATTCAAAGTCAAATCAATAAGGAACAGATATAGATTTTGAAAATTATTTTTTCTCCTGTTTATATCAGGTAATCTATTAACCTGAGAGAATATTAGCATGTTGAATTCAATCAAAGGAGCTAGGTTAACCTCATTTCTGCCACTAACTACTTATTTGTACATAGCCAAAGTGATTAACCCTTTTAGACATTCCTTTCTTCTCTGTAAAATAATAAGGTTGTATTCTTTCTATTTCTTAGTGTAGACTTCTTTTATGCTAAGAGGGAAAATGATTATTTGTGAATTCACAAATGCTGCAAATCATAATACATAAAAACCTCTCTCTTAATCTTACTCCTTCCCCACCACAAAATAAATGCCTTCATTAATAATTACTAGTTTATACCTAAAAATTCTCCTGACAGACATTCATTGAGGTATCTTTAAGTATTGCTGGCTCTCTTTTGCATCTCGGCTATCCTCTTCCTTTGGCTACAATGACACTGTTCTATACAGAGTCTGATTTTTCTTATTCTACCTCATGCTTCTCATAATAAGTTCATTGCTAGCCTTTCAAGGAGAATATTTGAATAGCCTTGTAAATACTTTTCTCACTTTTAGTCTCTCCCTTTTTCAACCCATCCTCCACAAATGTTCAGAAATCATCATAATACATAATCTGACCATTTTGCTTCATTGTTCATAAAGTTTTAGTGATTTGTTTCCTTTAGTATAAGATATAAACTTCTTAACCTGAAATTTAATTTCCCCCTTAAATAAGATTCCAACCTAATTTTTGATCTACATTTTATATTTCTTTTTAACTTGAGTCAAACTATATGTTCCCCAAACTTTTCTTGTATTCTCTAGTCTCTCTGTATTTCATAGGATATTCCAAAGATTATAAAGCATTCCTTCCTCACTTTTGCCTCATTTCCCCTCTCCCTTTAAAGACTAGCTAAGGTGTTATAAGTTATGAAATTTCCCTGACCACTTTCAATAGAAAGAGAGATTATTCTTTCTCAAATTTTTTTGAATATTTTTGTAAGGATTATTTCTTCATTTCTAGCACATTCAAAATTTTAATATGTAACTGATATATATCATATCTCTCCTAATTAATTTGGAAGCCCCTCAGGGACAGAGACTTTGTGTTTTCTCATGCATATTTTTAGCCCAACATTTTCAACAATATATGTATTGCAGCTAGCTAGTAACTGATAAATGTACAATCAACTTGTTGAATTAATGATTCCAGATTTCTTTTTGTTCCCTGGATATTTAACAGAACCAAGAATGTCTTAAGATGCTGGTACCCATTTAGATAGTGAGCAATAGAATGCTCTCTTCCTTCTCTTCCTCTGTTAGGCACATGTTAGAATGTTATAAATACCTGGGATCATATATCTAGAATTGGAAGGACCTTCTAATCTAAAGTCTTATTTGACAGATGAAGACATTTAGGTACTAGGAAGATAAGTGACTAGAACAAGGTCATCTAAATGGTAAATGTTAGAAGTCAGATTGAATGCAGATTCCCGGATTCCAGGACTAGCATTCTTTCAACTCCACCAGACTGCTTACTATATCTTTTTTAAGATAGTTTTCTTTTTTTCTTATTGTTTGAAATTTTAGAGGAGTAGGTAGAAGAGGAGAGGAGCTTGCTCTTATGGTATTTAGCTGGGAAAGAAGATACCTGAGGGATAGTTTTATCCAGGTCTGCCAGTAACTAGTTGTGTGACTTTAGACTAGCCAATTTAATTTCTTTGAGTCTCAGGTAGCTCTTTAGTAAAGTGACAAGTATTAACAATATATGATCTAAATTTGTTTAAATGAATTTAACCCCCTCCCTTTCCTTCCCCATCTGAATTAAAATCATAGCTTGAAAACTATATTTCTCTGTGATATCAGGTCCATCATTAAATGTCTTTTGTGCTTTAGTATTTTCATTTGTAGAAAAGGAACAATATTTGCGTTGCACAATTTGAGTTAGTTTTGTAAGGAAAACTATAAATTTTATAGTATTACATATATATGAAAAGTTATATTGTACAAAATCACTCATATAGTTTTGTTTCATCTAAGACAGATCAGAAAGGTTAGAGTGACTGACCCAAAAGATACAGTTGGCAATTGATTGAACTGGGACTCTAACAGTTATTGTTCTCTTTCCAAATCTGGTAATCTTTCCAACCCTCTATAACTTTTAGGAGTGGTTATAACTTTATTTCTAGAGAAATTTTAAAATCAGAACTTATAAATAATCCCTTGAAGTAGGTAGAAGAGAAACTACTAACCCAATTTTATAGATGCAGAAACTAGGTGTGAGGGTAATTAAATTACTTGCCTAAGTTCAGAGAGTAAGTTAATGGCTGAACTGGGACTCACAGACAAATCTCTCATTTCTCAGTCAAAATTTTCCTTCTACCATACCATTCTCACAATCAAGGTCAACACTGGATAGTCTCTTCATGGAGTGAAAATGGAAAAAAAATAAAAGACAGAAGAAGGAACTTGGAATCAGTAATTCATCCTTTGGGGTTTCTCCACTTCCTCATAACTTCTTATCAACCTCATTCATTGTTTAGCACAGAATTGCTTACCAAACTGCAGAATACTGCAAATATTTAATTTGGCTTTTGTTATCATATAATCCTTGAGATTTTTGTTCTGTCCTTTCTCTTGCTTATCTTAGTTTCTATCTAATAGACTGACAGTACATAGATTCCAGGACTATGACTATGTAGAAGTACACAAATAGTCAAATCATTTTGAATACATTGACTGGTTAGTTCTGGAAGAAGGAAGGAGGGAAGGAGGGGTAGGGAGAGAGAGAGAGACAGACACACACACACAGAGACAGACAAACAGACACAGTGAGACACAGAGAGACAGAGAGACACACAGAGAGACAGACAGAGAGATATAGATACAGACAGACAGACAGACAGATAGAGGCAGACAGAGAAAATAGATGAATGTGGTAGTACCTGGTTGGACTCCATTTAGTGAAGAATACTTGAACTTGTTTATGTATGTAAACACACCACATTTTTCGTGTTCTATATCATTAAGCACAGTGCTGTGTCACTTGTGGGTGACACCTAATTTGATGAGAGAAAGATATACTGAGATCGGACTTCTAACAAGCACAGTCTGAAATATCTTCAAGAGCCAATTAGAAACCTGAATAAGTCATTGAAGGGCTGCACCGAGTCACCTAGACAAATACCAGAAACTATTAGCTTTTTGCCATGTAATCATTCTTAAACTCTTCCCATCTGCATGTCACGCACGCACACACACACACACACACACACACACACACACACATACACACACAAACAAACAATGCATAAAAGTGACAATTTTAAAGAAAATACAGTAAGAGCAGGTCTTTCCACTTATCATTCATCCTTCCTTGATTTGGTCCCAGTCTAATTTTTTGAATAATTTACTTTAATATCTTCTTCTCTTTATTATAGTTCTTAGTTCTTTAACATACAAAAAGATATATAATTCCTATGAATCTATACAATAAAATGTTGAATAATTTCTTCTCTATTAACCTTTTTTTCATTTTAGTTTTTGTATGTAATGAGTTTCCTTAAATATAAATTGAAAGGTTTAGATTAAAGGAACTTTCACATCTCTCTCATATCTTATTTATGTTAGGAATGGGGAAAAGAGAGATAAGAGAAAGAGAGAAAAATGAGGGGAGGGAGAAAGTAGTGAAAAGAGAGAAGGGAAAAAGCAGAAGAATAAAGAAAATAAATGTTACACATGTAGATCATAACATGTATGGGGCTTATTGAGATGGTTGGCAAGACCTGTGTTTGAATTCAGTCTTTATTAAATTTTATCTGTGTGTCTCTGTGCAAGTTTCTCAATCCTTTAGGGTTCTGGACAATTCATTAAAACTGAGAGTTGTATCTGTAATGGTAGAGGGAGTTTGTTCAGCTGATGTTCCCTATACCAATGGAACCAGAGATTTAATTCCTGTATTAATATATGCTTTTGGAATGTAGATAAGGCTGCAAAAAGAAAAAAAGAAGTGATTAAATGTAGTAAGCAGCTGAGATAAAAATAGTGAATTACTGCATAGGTAGTAGAATTTTGCTTGAAGTAATATATACCATGAAAGGTAAGGGCTTAGAATTGAAGCAATAAATTTGAATTACCCACATATACATATGCATATACCTATCTATACACATATACATATATACATTTACATTAACATAAAGAATTCATTGGGACTCAAGTTGGGAGTCAGAAAGAATATTCATTGTGGAAAAGTCTAATGTACTTTTGGGTTCTTCTTACACTATCTTTAACACCTTCCATGAATGCAAAGGAGAGAAAGAGATTTAAGTTACAATTCACATTCCTAAAACAAAAAGGTCCAGTCTTGGCAGAGACTTCTGTAGTCACATAATAATGTATAAAGTGTTGCTGAATCATTCATCCATTATCCATATTACAACAGTGTAGGTTAAAAACAGTACATAGAGAATTCCAAATTTGTGTAAACACTGATGACAAACCAAAATGTAGCTGAATTTGAATTTGTCTTCTCACCTATTTTGCTTAATTTGACATAAAAACACTTAAATGGATTTTTATAAAGTTATATTCTTATTTATTTCTTTTCTTTTCTTTTCTTTTCTTTTCTTTTCTTTTCTTTTCTTTTCTTTTCTTTTCTTTTCTTTTCTTTTCTTTTCTTTTTTTTTTAGATTTTTGCAAGGCAATGGGGTTAAGTTGCTTGCCCAAGGTCACACAGCTAAGTAATTATTAAGTGTCTGAGGCCAGATTTGAACTCAGGTACTCCTGACTCCAGGGCCAGCACTCTATCCACAGTGTCACCTAGCCACCCCTAAAGTTATATTCTTAATCGTACTTGGGAAATTTTTCAAAACTAACATAAATAAAGTATGTGAAAAAGTATCATAAAATGATTAAGAATATGATTATATATACTTCTGTGAGCCAAAATGGAAGAGTAAGCAGTCACTGTAACTCTCTCCTATTCACTTCCAAACACTAGGGGTGGCTAGGTGGTACAGTGGATAGAGTGCTGGCCTTGGAGGCAGGAGGACCTGAGTACAAAGGCAACTTCATTCACAATAATTATCTAGCCTTAGGCAAGTCACTTAACCCCATTGTCTTGCAAAAGACCCCAAAGAACCAAGCAATAATAAAATATTATACCCAAACAAGTCCTAGAACATTAGAAGCTACAAAAAGTTGGGGTGAAACAATCTTTTAGCCCAGGAAACTTGGAAGAAATGCAAGAAAGTTCCATCTCATTCTAATAAAAGGGGATCAGGGAAGCCAATCCCCAGTTGAAAAATGGTCAAAGGATATGCAAAGGTAATTTGCAGATGAGAAAATCAAAGCTATCCATAGTCATATGAAAAATTGCTCTAAATCATTACTGATTAGAGAAATACAAATTAAAACATCTCTGAGGTACCTTCTCAGATTGGCCAATATGACCAAAAAGGACAACGATTAGTGTTGGAAGGGAAATGGGAAATCTGGGACACTAATGCATTTTTGATTGAACTGTGAACTGAAACTGTGAAGCTGTGAAACTGTGAGCTGGAATTGCTCTCTTTTCTAGAGAGCAATTTGGAATTATGCCTAAAGGATAATAAAATGTGCATACCCTTTGATCCAGCTATATCTCTATTGGTTCTATACTCTGAAGACATCATGAGAAAGAGTAAAAGCATCACTTGTACAAAAATATTCATAGCAAATCTGTGGTGGCAAAGAATTGGAAATCAAGGGGAATTGGAATTGGCTGAACTAACAGTGGTATATGTAGGTTATGGAACACTATTGTTCTATTAGAAATAAGGAAGGATGTGATTTCAGAGAAGTCCTGAAAGACTTTCATGAACTGATGCTGAGCAAGACAAGCAGAACCTGAAGAACATTGTATCCCCTAAGCAATATAGGGTTGATAATCAACCTTAATGGGCATGCTCTTTCCATCAGTGCAATAATCAGGGACAATTTTAGGGTTTTTGTGATGGAAAATACCATCATTATCCAGAGAAAGATTGTGGAGTTTAAGCAAAGATCAAAGATTATTGCCTTCAATTTTTTAAGAAATTGTTTTATGTACTATATAATCTTGCTGTCTCTAATATTTATTTTTTCCTCAACACAATCAATTTTAATCTACGTATAGCATGGAAAGGTGTAAAGATTATCACATTCCCTTCTTTGGTGGGGAGGGGGAGGGAAAAGAGGATGGGGGAAAGATAAAATTCAAAACTTTTCAAAAAATGATAGGTAGAAACTACTATTGTATATAAAGGGAAAACAAATAAGATATATATATATATATATATATATATACATACATACATATATAAATATGTGTGTGTGTTTGTTTAAAAGAAAAATGGTCAAAAGATAAATCAGGCATTTGTTAGCTGAAGAAAGAGAAGCAATCTATAGGGATATGAAGAAGTGCTCTAAAATCCTTTTGATTAGAAAAATGCAAATTAAGAGAACTATGAGATAACACCTCTTGCCTTTCAGAATAACTAATATAACAAAAAAAGGAAAATGATAAATATTGGAGAGGATATGGGAAAATTGGAACACTAATGCACCATTGGTGGAGTTGTGAACTGATTCAACCATTCTGGAGAGCAATTTGGAACTATGCCCATAAGGTAACCAAATTGTATCTTCCTTTGATCCTTAACACCAGTAACAGATCTGTATCTCAAAGATATAAAAAAGGGGAAAAGGATATACATGTACAAAAATATTTATAGCAATTCTTTTCACAGTGGCAAAATCTAGAAATTGAGGACATGTTTATCAATTGAGGAATGGCTGAACAAGTTGTGTTATATAAATATGATGTAATATTATAGTGAAATAGAAATGATTAAATGGCAGATTTCAGAAAAACCTGCAAAGATTTGTATGAATTGACTCAAGGAGAAATGAGCAGAACCAAAACAAAAAACATAAAAAGTGTCAGCAACATTAGGTAATGATCAACTATGAATGACTCTTCTCAGCAACACAATGATCAAAAACAAGCACAAAGGGCTCATGAAGGAAAATGTTCTCCATATCTAAACAAACTATTGATTGACTCTGAATGCAAATCAAAGTATTTATTTTCATTCATTTTATTCTTATTCATTATTTTTTCTTTTGATATGTTTCTTCTTCCATAACTGAGACAAATATGGAAATATGCCTTACATGACGGCACATGTACACATTGTATAAAACTGCTAACTATTTTCAGAAGAGAGGAGGGCAAGGAGGGAAGAAAGGAGAAAAAGTCGTAAATCAAAATCTTTTGAAAAACAAATGTTAAAAATCTTCTTTATATGTAATTCCAGCAAAAAAATAAAAGACTTGAAATTTTAAAAAAATGACAATATAAAAGTTCACATTTGATAGAGACTGCCCCAACCGGGATTCAGGAAGATCTATTTATTTCAACAACAACATAGTAAATCAACACTTACTATGAGACCCTGGGCATGTCATTTAACTCTGCCTCAGTTTCCTCACCTATGAAAATGAGCTAGAGAGGGAAATGACAAGCCATTTCAGTTCTTTTGCCAAGGAAACCCCAAATGGGGTCACAAAGAGTTGGGCAGGACTAAACAACAACAAAATATGCACACACACACACACACACACACATATATATGCACATGTATTTATATACCCAAATATACATATATGCACACACACACACACACACACACATATATATATATATATATATATATATATATATATATATATATATATATATATATATACAGAGACAGACTACCAACAGATTATTCAAGTGAGCCTATGTTTATATGCATTCATATATATTTAATATATATTATCATATAGCTTTCTTTCTGTATACATATCTGCCTATCTTTTGATCATTTTTAGATACATGGAACTCCTGTATTCCCTCTACCAATGCAGAGTAGCCCATTTCCAAGGCCATATATTCTCAGTAAATAAAAATAATTAACATTTATATAGCCCTTATTATGTTCCAGAGATTTCCCTAAGTACTTTGCTATTATTATGTGCTTTTATCTTCAAAATAACCCTGGAAGATAGCTGCTTTAACATTTCCCCATAATAATGGGTGCTTTAATTTTACAGTTAAGGAAGCAAGCTAGCAGAGGTGAATGATTTTGTCTGGGGTCACACAGCTAGTAAATATTTGAGATAAGATTCAAATTCAGACCTTCCTGAATTCATCTCTATGCTTCCTGGTACCATCCAGTTGCCTAAAGAATTTTCTTGAGGCCTAGACAACTTAAAGGCCTTGCCCAAGATAATAGTCAGGATGTGTCAAATATAGGATTTGAAATGATATCCTTTTGGCTCTGTTTCATTTCCCTATTCATTGTTCTAGCCATCCTTTCCCCCAAAAAGGTTACAGATACAGTTAATTTCTTTTTAAAAGTTTTTTGATACAATTTAATTTCAAGAGAAATAGTTAATAAACACAATCGTAATTATTACTATATTTTTCTACTCATGGTATTATTCTATTTGAGAAAAGGATAAAAGAAAAAGGAACAAAGTTTTGCTTAAAATCAATTGAATATGAAAGTATATTTGATGTTTCTCATCCATGATTCTCATTTCTTCTATGAGGCTATGATGATATATTCCTCACTCAGCTTTGAATTTTTATTCTTTCTGTTTATATTTTTAGGTCATTGTCTCCATTTCCTGTGCAATCAATTTAAGTCAATTTAGGGAATTAGAATGATATTTTCAAGAATATAGCATTATTCTCCAAAATTATGTATAGCTTTGGTATAGATTAGGATCAAAAGACCTTAGAATTCCTTCACCTTTATTTTCTTATGTAAAGACATGAATTCTATGCAATTCTATTCCATGAAATTTATATATACATACATATATATATATATATATGTATATATATATATATATATACCATAGATTTATCCATCTTTTTAAAATCAAATGCTATAATTTGGTTTCTTAACTTCCTCATCAGGAGAAAGATGCATTGAATGTGAAGTCAAAGGACCTGAGTTCAAAAGACCTTCTGACTCTTATCTTTGTGAATCTAGGTAAGTGATAATTTTCTTGGGTTTCAATTTCCTTCTCTTCAAAAAGAAAAAAATAGACTAAATGACTTTTAGTTCCTTCTATGTCTAGAACTAATAAACAGTGATCTTCTTAGCCTTTTGTTATTATATTAGATATTTTTCTCTGATCAATGCCAATGAAATTTGGGAAAGAAATGTAAGACTGAGGACTGAATTTAAAAAGAATAAACATTATGTATTATACATATATATGCATATATATATATATATATATATATATATATATGCAGATAGTAAATATAGATTTCATGGAAGCAAATTTTAGAGCTAAGAAACAATACCTACCAAGACATGGTAGTGGTGAGTTGGAGTCGAATCCACTGGTTGTCTCAAAACTAATTATTCTTAAAGTTGTAAATTAGAGCTTGGTTTATTGTTCCTTGTATTGTATAAATTAAGAACATGAAAGAGAAATATGATAGAGAAAAATGTTAATAATTCAAGTTTTATGAATTTATTTATTTATTCTTTGGAGAGCCAGTTGTAAAAATATTACCAGCATCCCAGTGGAGCCAAATTTATTTGCATGATTTGGTATGAACCATGTTGAAAAGTTGTTGCTTATTTAACCAGGAAAAACAAAACCCACTGTTTTCAAGCTTATACAAATACTTTGGGTGCAGAAAACACTCAGTTATTGTGTTGATAAATAATATTGGCACTAAAAAATACACAAATAGGCTCTCAATTTATAAAAAAAAGTATGTGTGTCTAGTCTTCTTTCTGTGCACTGTTATTTTTAACATTCTGTGGTTAACTTTGGAAATATCTTTTTTAATAAGATACAAAATTTAGTGTCTGATGCAAATCAAATGTTCATATTTAGTTTTCCAGAGACAGAAACACTGACCTAGGGATAATGTTTATTTGTTTATTTGATATTGAAAACCATGTTCTTTTCCCAAACAGCCTCTGGGTCCAAGTAGAAGACAATATAGCATTAGTTGAAAGACATAAAACCAGGAGCTATTAATAAAACATAAGTATAAACTAAAAAAGATATCCTGAAGTAGTTTTATCTTGTCATGACTTTGGCAGAGGTCAGTTTACAGCCCCAGGTCTTCCACAGTAAAAGGTTGAATTGCTGAGACCTTTTAGAATGGAAAGAAATTGGAAAACCTTCATCATAACAATGAAATGTGCTTGGGCTATATTGGGTAAAATAGTCTCATGATTTTTCTTCAGTATTGGTAGAGTACATGCAGATACGTGCACAATAGTCTGGGATTAGTAGCAGTTAGAAGCAAAGCAAACAGGTCTGATTTCAATTTGGTCCATGTGAAATAGAGGATGATTTCAGTGGTCAACAGGTTACATCCCTTGTTAGAGAACCTCATATGGGACCAGTTCAAATGGAGCCAAAAATGTATGATGTAAACAGAATTTCTCAGTCTTTGTCTCTATGTCTCTGTCTCTGTCTCTCTGTCCCTCTCTGTCTCTCTCTGTCTCTCTTTGTATCTCTGTCTGACTCTGTCTCTCTTTCTCCCTGTCTTTCTTTGTTTCTACTCTCTCTCTTTCTCTCTCTGTTTCTCTGTCTCTATTTTTTTCTATCACATTATTTTTACCCTCACCTGCTTCTCTTTCTTGCTTCCTTAATTTTTTAAAATTTATTTATTTATTTTCATAGATCTACACATGTATATTTTTAAGCTAAAAATTTTCCTTCCCCTCCCCACCCCCCCCTCTCCTCAGTGGCAAACAGTCTGATTAGCATTGCACATACATATTTTATTCTTTTCATTAATACTTACATTTTATCAGAAAGGAAAAAGATGTTAAAGGATTTGGTTTCTAATGTAGAAACTAGGCAATATGAAGATGATTGAAATTCCTAAATGATTAATATATTTTTTGAATAATTGATGCTACTCCATGTCCCTCCATCACAATGCATTTTTCCAAATTCTTCTGTCCTTTATATGTTTCTATACATATTATGTATATGTATATGCAAGTATATGTGTGTGTGTGTGTGTGTGTGTGTGTATGTGTATGTCACACTTCCTTTGAGCTGTTCCCTCAACTTGCTAAAATAACTGAAGGTTCAAGTCCCAGATTCAATGACTGTTCTTCTTGTGCCAATTTATCCGCTTTACATTTGTAGCCAAAAATAAGACTCTTGGATATTGTTATATATTATATATATAATGTTCTGTTATTGGAATTTATTTGGGGCAAAAGAGAAAGTGTGGAAGGAATTGTTTATTTTCTCCCTATGTATTTAAATTCAAGATGGGTTAAATATTTATCCCCTAATTCACTCTAAATTTTCAGTTATTCAATTTGATATTAAGAAAAATCTTGATACAAATAAATTTTATTTTGCTCTCTCCATCTCTTTTTGTTTACACATGGTGTCTCCTTTGTGGTGCTGTTGATCATGTAGTAATATAGGACCTCTTGGTGTCCTTCTGCTCTACTCCCATCACATATCAATATCTTATAATCATTTTTCTATATTGAGGTGATGACTATATTCCAGTTTTATTTCTTTTTTGCCACCGATCATTGCTTGCCTAAGCCCAATAATATTTTGCTCCAACCATTTTCTTTCTTTGCCCTTATTCATGTATTGTTGAATAAGGAGGAAAGAATGATGAAACTAGTTTGACCAGGTCCAATATGAATTTATGTTATAAAATATCAACTTTAATTTCACTGCAGCAAGGAAAAGATTCTACTCCTCTTTAAGCAAATTATTCCAAGAACAATGGCTGCTCCGGTTTTTTTGTTCTTTCCTGAAACAAGGCACATTAGCTTTCTTCCTTTTCTGACACCTCCTCCAACCAGGGATTTCTTCTCATATTTAACTGTAAAAATTGAGGCCACATCTTTTCTCCCTTTCTCCTCATCTTACATCACTAAAGCATCTTCCTAAATTATTTCTCTTTTTTCACTCCTCATCAGGAATAAAGAGATGGTCATTCTTGTTGCTTAGAGAATGCCTTAAGTAAAACCTTATTCCTATGTTGAACTTTAACAAATTGTCCACATTGACATTTCAATTCTCCCTTTCTTTTCCTCTTTTCCTTCTATTCTAATGGCACAAGCACATACACACACACACACACACACACACACACACACACACACACACACACACAAATATACAAACTTTGTCTAGCCTCCCCCATTTACTACTTCCTTTTCTGCTTCCTACAAAAAAGTCTTTCTCTTCCTATGCAAAAAATAAAATAAAATAAAACTTTTCTTTGACTTTCCATCCATCTTAGAATCACTATTATCACTCTTTTTTTTTCATGACTAAACTACATAAAAATCCTTTACCATTTAGGGACTCTACTTCCTTACCTCTCAGTCTTTTCAAAATTAACTAGTTTTACTCTTTCATCCAAAACTGTTTTCCCCAAACTTAATTAACAATGATCCCTTAATTGGCACCTTTAAGATCTTTTCTGGTTCCTCATAATTCTTCTTTGTTCTAATACTTCTCAGGTGGTCAATACCTCTAGAATATTAGGTGCTTACTCTCCTTTCTTTGGAATTTCATGATACTACTCTCTCCTGCTTCTTTTATATTCTGCTTCTCTTTTAAATTTCTTCATCTATGCCATGCCCCAAAATCATGAACGCTGCCCAGTACTTGGTCCTGGAGTCTATTTATTTTTTTATTCTCTAAAATATCTCATTTAGTGATCTCCTTAGTTTCCATGAATCTAAATGTCTTTTCTATGCTGGTGATTCTGAGATCTATGTCATTTCAAACTGAGCATATCTATATCTTATAAACCCTCTGTTTTTCTCAATACTCCTTCTTTTCCAAACTCTTTAAATACTTTCAAATATACCACTATGCTTTCTGGAACCAAACCTCAGTGTCAACTTTAATTCTTCTGTCTTCTACCTCATATCTATTCCATTGCCAGATTCATATGATTTTAGCTATAACTTCTCTCATTTATGTTCTCTTGTCTCCACTCATGCAATCATCACTCTAGCTCAGTTCCTTATCACTTCTTGTCTGAACAATTGCATAATCTTCTAATAGGTCTCTGTACTTCAACTTTCTCTTCACTCAAAAAAGAAGCTCTATTCACCTGCCAGAATTATACTTCTATAGTATAACTCTGATAAGGTATTGATCATGTCTTATTAAAAGGGCTTTTAATGCCAATAGAGCAATTATATATGATGCTGGAAATAATAGTCCCTGATTTTTGAATGTGACCTTGAAGGTCATTTGGTCCTATACTTTAGAAAAATCACCTTGACAGTTGAATGGAATACTGAATGGCATGGGTAGGGAGACCAGTTAAAAGGTTCTTGAAATAATCTGAACATGAAATGATAAATGCTTTCTCCAGGGTCATGGTCATATAAAAAGAGAGAAAGGGACTTACTTAGAAGAGAGACTATTGTTAAACTCAGACAAATTATTTATTCTTTATCTGAAAGAAAATTAAAGATCAATTTCTCAAATATTGATGAAAAATTTTTAAATAAGAAAATTTTAAATAAAATATAAGGAATTATAACAAAACTCATACACTATAACCCACTGGATTTAGATCAGGAAGGCATGGCTGGTTCTATAAGCATAATTGGCCATATCAATAACAAACAATAAAACATATGATTATATTAATGTATACAGAAAAAAAGGTTTTAGACAAAATACAATTTCAGTAAACTCATTAGTAAGGACAGGAATAAAATGAGTTTTCTTGGGGCTTGTATCCAATTCTTGTTTTTTTCAATGAACTTTTTGCTTTTATTTGACTTTATCATCTTCTTCTGAGTTTGTATGTTGAGCTTCCGTATTACCATAGTAGTTTTTTTATTATTATTGGGTTCTTTTTATTGTTGTTGTTTGCTCACTTTTTAATCCAATTTCTTCATCTGGAACTTAATATTAAATTTAGATTCTGTTCCCTCTATGGAATGTGGGAACAGCATTATCTCAATCTTCAGAATTTTTCCTCATTGTTTCTGAGCTAGTTCAGGGAATTTGACAGTGCTTTTAAAATAGTGTGTTCTGGGGAGAAGTGGGGTCATTTCACTCCTGGCCTAGATGCTAGGAAGGTCCCTTGACCCATTGGGATTACAAATGATACTACATTTCAAGGCCCTTGTTTCCTTTGCACTAGAAATCATGCTATTCTTCAGATTCCCTTATCATTTATGACCAATAACTCTTCCTCAGGGCTCTCATTCCCACTTGAGTGAAAGTACTCCATTCCACCCTTAATTTTATATCTCAAAATGGGATCTAGGCAATGGATTTTCCAGATAGCATCTATTCCCATGCCCATTGCTAGCACAGAGATCCTTTCTAATTTCTTTCTGACCTGTAGCCAGAAAGTTTCATCCACTATAGCCAGTGTTCACTTGGATATCCAGATCTCTGCTCTCCTAAATTGACTTGGGCTAGAGGAATGTCTCTCTGATCTTTGGTGACACTCAATTCCAAAATTTGATTTAAGGTCTCATTTTAGATAGTTTTTGGAGAGGAATGCTGGGAGACCTTGGCTGAATGTTTTCCCTACTCTGTCATCTTGGCTCCACCACTGAAATTGTCAAGATTAGCATTTACTGTTTCTTTTATTTTTAGCTAATCTGTTAGATCTGGAGATACAAATGGAAAGATTGAAACAACTACACCTTCGCTGCACTCACATTTTAATAGAAAAAAGCTTTGTATTTTATTTTCTTTCTTCACTATTTAAATCCCTTTTGCATTCTAGGAAAACTATATACTCTTCACTTCCTCCTTTGAATATCTCTTCTTCTCTTCTTTATGCATTTTTCTTGTGATATTGCCTATTATTGGAATATCTTTCCTTCTCTCTTTATATTTGGATACTTCTTACTAGTGTTTTAAAGGACAGAGAAAGAAACAGTGATGTCAGTGTCATAAGAAACATTTGATTTAGAAGAATTAGGAAATTCAATTTACAAGTGGGGTTTGGCACATTTTTTTGCAATCTATGTTCTTAAAGATTTACCTTGGGCACTGAGATATTAAATGATGTACCTAGGGTCACACCCAATATGTGTCCTCTTAGAAAATTAAACCACATTTTCTTAGACCTTAATCTGACTTTTTTGCACTACACACTATTTAAGACCAATTTCACTAGCTACCTCCTCTATGTAACACTCATTATCTCAACCATTCACCCTTAAGATAAATAATTTTACCCCTTGTATTTTGTACAACACTTTGTTTTAAAATTCTCTAATAATCTTTTCCTTTATAATTTTATAGTGAACATTTCATATTAATATTTTCATTAGAGTTTTGTATTTTGGTGTCCTTTGCCTCTTTAGGATAAATTTCACTGGGACAGAAATTTGATCTTTGTGTTAAACATCGTATCTTCCACTGCATTTAGCACGATGCTGTGGACATAGTCAACATTTGCTTAACCTATAGATGTCAGATAAACATTTGCCTCAGTTATCTTGATACATTTCTCTTATTTCTTTATGAAATCTTGTTATTAAAAACAAATTCTCTCTCTTCAGTGACATTTAGAAACCTTTACCTTAAGAATTCTGAAGTTTCCCAGTAGTGACCATCCATGATCTATGAAACTAACAACTGAAGTTTTATGGAACTCCGAAACCATATCATTTCCTATTTAGAGTAAATAAATTCTACAGAAATATTAAAGCCCTTTCCAAAAGGACATCTAATTTTCTAATTTTTGTTTTATGACTTATTTTATTGCTTGGCTCTGTCATTTGTCTCCTGGTTTAGAAGAGATCGAGAATCTCAACGCTAAAGTTGTTCATAATAATTTATCCAATTTGTTCATAGCCAAGAATATGATTGGGATTGAATAGGTTTGCAACAGGTAATACTTTTAAAAAACCATGAAGATACCTATTTCTCTTCTAAACACATGGTAGAATCATGGTTAAAATGCTATACTTTATTATTACATTCAGATTCTTTAGGTTTATATCATTTTTATAAGGAAGGAGGTAGATACCCTCACCTAATACACAATATTCATCATTTTTTACTTTACCAACTATGACTCAAATAGTTTTTGGTTTAATTAGAAAATTATTTTAATATTGTATACTGAGAAGGACATGGTCCTCTGAACACCCTTCAGCTCTTGACCAGCAAGATGAAAAGACTAGGCCATAACTCTACTTTATCCTAATGTTCAAAAAGTCCTCCAAAGAATAAATATATCCAGAGATGGAACAGTTTTAGTTTTTGCTCCATGAAGTCTAATAGGTGACAGTCTTATGAATAAATAGTATATTATTTACTCAGCATTCTCCTCCTCTCAACCCCAACCCCTCCTCGTATGGTACAGGATTTGACCAAACACCCTGTGATTTGGGATATATTCAATAATTTCTCTTTTGATGTTTCCTTCTCTGTCAGTGTAGTCTATTCCTAAATTGCTACAAATCCCTTGTATTTCTATGGCAACAAGTAGACGATTTCCAATCTGTCCACCCACATATAAAGGTGGGACCATACTTTGTCTGGGAAGACATTCTGCATTCAGCCAAAAGATTAAAGAACAGAAGGAACTAGGTTTTGGAGGTGGAGCCAAGATGGCAGAGTAATGTTTTCTAAATAATTATTGCAACACTTGATGAAACATGAAAATCTGTGGCTTTACAAAAAAAAAAAACAGAACTACAGTAGAAATCTTATTCAAGAGAATTATCAGAATTTTGAAAAAAAAGTTTAAGGGAATCTCTGGCAGAACTTATGATTCATACAGAAGAAATAATAAGCAAGATAGAAAAAAGTTGAAACCACTGTAGCAAGCCTCCCTACAGAAGTAAAAGAGAGAACAACTGATAGGTCATGCAATTATCCAGAAGTGAACAACAATTTGAAAGAAAATAATTTTAAAAAAAACCCAATAACATGAAAAAACATCATCTCTATGCAAGTAAAATGTGTTGATCTATAAGTGAGGGTATCTGAGGACACCATTTAAAATCACATTCCCAGAAGGACCTGAGAAATAAAAAATCTCAGCCGTCATAATGCAAAAAACAAGTGACACAATAAAATTCCCTAATACTTAGGGACTCAAAAAGCAATTACAATAGCAAAAACAACAAAAATTAATTAAAATTATACACAAATCAACTCCCTGGTCTACTGGGGGGGGGTAGGGAAGTGAGAGAAAAAGAAAATCAAAAGCAAGATTTAACCTTTATATCAAACCACAAGTTATACAATAATCAAATCAAACAACTTAAATGACAAAATCTGAAGTAGTCTAGAAGAAAGGTATCCAAATATTAAAGAAATTAAATTTGAATAGCACAGGACTATTTTTCATCCATGGGAAACCGCATAGGGTGGTAGAACAACACTGTGAAAAACAAGTCTTCAAGATGCAATCCAAAATCACATTACCAGCAAACCAGAGTCTCACCAACAATGGATAAAGATAGACATTAATTAAAAGAAAGTCATGTGAAGCATTTAAAAAAGCAGAATATATGATAGGAACACCAGAAAGATAATCAAAGACTACTGTCATGAAATTTTCAAGGATTAAAATAAATCAAATTATTTCTAAATACTATTAAAAAGAAAAATAAGGAATAGGCGACAAACTGAAGACTTAAAAAATAAAGTATAGCAGAAAGATCTTTTAAGTATTTATTAATGAAAATATACAAAGGACCAAAATGAAAGTGGGACTTAAATATATACATTCATTTTGTGCCAAATATATATATATATATATATATATATTTTTTTTTCAAAAGGGAAAGAATTATCATACAATACCCTGACAAAGCCCTCTAGAAGAGAAACAATATATTTTAGAGTATTAAATTGACAACTGGAAGGGTTCATAAAAGAGATTTCAGAAAATAGGATATAAAGGGAAATTTTGGAAGGGTCCCATCTGAAGAAAATTTCCATGCAATTTGGGCATTTGAGATGGTTTTAACTTCAAGCCAGAAATGATTACCTATTGTTGAATTTTGTGCATCTTCACATGCAAGAACATCAAGTGAGCTCTACCCAGTCATGAGAAAGGTATGTGTCTTTTTGTAATGGCAAACAATTGGAAATTGAGGGAATGCCCATCATTTGGGGAATGACTGAACAAATTGTGGTATATATTTATGATGGAACACTATTGTTCTATGAGAAATCATGAGAGACGGGATTACAGAGAAGCCTGGAAAGATGCTGAGGGAAATGAGTAGAACCAGATGACCATTATACACATTAAAAACAACATGGAGTGATGATTAGCTATGATGAGGTTGTTCATTTCAGAAGTACAATAATCAAACAATTTAAAAAAGATTTATGAAGAATTACCATCCAAATCTAGAGAAGGAATTGTAGCATTTAAATGAAGATCAAAGTTTATTATCTTCAATTTTTAAAAGTTATCTTTTTGGGGCAGCTAGGTGGCACAGTGGATAGCGCATCGGCCATGGAGTCAGGAGTACCCAAGTTCAAATCTGGTCTCAGACACTTAATAATTACCTAGCTGTGTGGCCTTGGGCAAACCATTTAACCCCATTGCCTTGCAAAACCTAAAAAAATAGTTATCTTTTCTATTATCTAATTTTTTTCTCTCTAATGTTTTCTTCCATTTGGATCTGATTCTTCTCTCACAGCATGATCAATATGGATCTATGTTTAGCATGGGTATAAATGGAGAGCCTATATCAGATTGCTTTCTGTCAGGGTAATGGGAGAGGGAAGGGAGGGAGAGAGAAAAATGTAAAACTCAAAACCTTGCCAAAAAAATGATGGGCAAAAACTACCACTGCATGTAGTTAGAAAAATAAATAAATAAAATAGTTTTTAAAAAAGAAAGGCATATGTTTTTGAACATACACACACACACACACACACACACACACACACACACACACACACACATCCATCTTCCCAAGATTTGCTTGTAACTTTTTTCCTGCTTATCATAGTCAGAGGTGATCAAAATAAAATTGAGTAAATAAAAACTCAGTGAAGCTATCATAGTGTTTATAGCTATATTTACTGTTGGTTGGCATAAACTGAATGCCAAAAGAAGTTATAATTAAAGTTTTAGGAGAAAAGAAAAACAAAATTAGCTATGTTACACATGGAAGATCATTGGATCTTTACCCATTTCATCGGTTCATTCTATCAATAATGTTTATTAACCAATAAACATTTGTTGAATAACTAGTGGTATGTAGAGGAAATGTTGGAAATGGATAGGTTTTATAATTAATATGTTCCCTCTGCATTGATCATGTATTTTACACTTAAACATTACTCAAGGCAATATACCCTACCCCCATCCCATTGTCCAAGTTATCTTTCCATTCCCTGGCAAGGACAAACACCTATCAACCAAACAATGCATCCCTACCCTAGCCAGAAAGAATTATTGCCCTCATTACCTCACCTCTGCTCTCTGAGCTACCAGCCTCTCAGGTACAAATGCCTAAGTTTACCTACATATCTCTAACTCTCCTACATTTTTCAATATGTGCCTTATATTCCTAGTCTTCCTTTGTGAAACTAGCCAGCTCTTGAGGAACATGATTCCCCAAGTAACCTCTTATGTTCCTATACCTTTCCTTTCTGCTTATTCTGTCATGGGGGCTGATGTTGCTGCTGTTGCTAAACCTTTTAGTAGATCATTGGCTTTGAACTTCCTTTTCTCTCCCTTAGCTTCTGCTAACCACAGCAGTATTTAAATAAATCTTTTTGTCCTTAAATACATGTGGATCAGAACTGGTATTTTTGTGAATTATTCACATTTGAACTCAAAAACTAGACCATACTAAAAGTATTTTCCAACAAAAAATTTCATTTTCTTCAATTTTTTCTCTCTTCATCACTAAGAGCATCTAGTTGGCACAGAATGCCAACCCTGGACTTGGGAACGTAGGTTCAAATCTGACTTCAGACACTTACTATGTAACACTAGACAATTATTATAACCCTTTGTTTTAGTTTCTTCTTCTCTAAAATTAGTTGAAGAAAGAAATATCAAACCAATCCAATATGTTTAAGAAAAGTTAAATGGGGTAACAAAAAATTGGACATGACTAATTCACTAAACAAGAGCACCTGCTGGATTCCAAACCCTGTGCTAAACCCAAGCAAATTATGTTATAGTCAGTAAATGCATTATTGTGTATCTATTTTTAACATTTGCAATTGCTTTGTGAAATGATCCGATTTTCTACTTTTCTGTAATTTTTGGTCTGTTTCTTGTATGATTAAAGAATCATCTTCCATCAACCATAGCAAACTTGCCAATTAACCATCATCACCACTAACTACCATTACTCAAAATCTCCTTGTGAAAAGAATGCATAACAAAGATGTCTGGACAGAAGTGGGGAAAACATCTACTTTAACTCCCCTCAAATTGAGTATAAGTAAAGGACAGGGAATCTTCATGGTGACATCCAGGAAGTAAGTGGAAAACGTATTGTATTAAGTATTTAAATTATGTAATTTATATATATATATATATATATATATATATATATATATATATATGATTACTCTATACATGCACTAGTTTGATTTACTGATTTCTAACAAAACATTTATAAAATGGACTTTGACCAGATCTAGTTTAGAACATCAGGCAGTAGTACAGAAGAATTCCTAGGTCTGAACATGTCTTTTTTCCTACTTTTTCTTATACAGAACCAAATGCTCTAAGTAGGAGACCCCAAGATTGCTTAAGGATGCTGATTCCAACTTTCTCAATTTTAAACCTGAAAATGAAACTTATCTTGACCAAAATCATAATTAGATAATTTTTACTTCTACATTGATGAAAAGAATTAAAGATTTTAAAGCATGACTTTAGAGATAAATTGTTCTGTCCCTGATATTTGACTTCCAGATTTATAATACAGGGTTACTGTTCCAAAGAAAGAAATACAACAGGAACCCCTTACTGGGGTTTTCTGGGCTTATATTAAAGGAGCTCAAAGGAGAACAATTTCACTCTTATTGAGAGGAAACATGATAGTTAAATTTGACATCCATAGGAACATATTTGTTATAGATTCATTCCTCTGATGGGAATTCAGAGAAGCCTGGAAAGAGTTGCATGAAATGTTGAGTGAGATGCAATAATCAATGCAATAATCAGGGAAAATTTTAGGGAATCTATGATGGAGAATACCCCTGTATCTAGAAAAAAGAACTATGGAGTTTAAATGAAGAGCAAAGATTATTATCATCAATTTTTAAAAAGTCATCTTATGTATTACATAATTTTGTTATCTCCACTATTTTATTTCTTCCTTAAGGATGTTTTATTTCTTTCAACACATTCAATTTTGAAATATGCATATCATGGAAACAAATGTAAAGACTATCAGATTGCCTTCCTGTTGTGGGAGAGAGTAGGAAAATTATAAAATTCATAACTTTGCAAAAATGATTGGTAGAAACTATTACTGTATATATATATATATGAAAACAAAATATGTATATAAAATTTTTAAAAATAGATTTCTTCTTCCTCAATCATTCCCCCTCATTTGCTCTTTTCACTGAGGTTTTCTTTCTTTATAAAGCTTGTATCTCTCCCCATAGATATATATTCTTGGGGTTAATCTGAGAGATTTCAGTAGATGTGGTTCCTGTCCTGGCAAACTGAGTTATCACAAATGACTTACAGGACTCTGAAGACCCACTGCTTAATTATTGGGAATAACAATAGAAGCTTAACTTGGAGTAAGAATTAAGACTGTTCTACCTAAAGAACTGAATGAAGAGGCCAAATGATGTTAATGGGGCATTAATAGGAAAAATGGATGGCATGAAGATACTGGCACTAAACCAACAGAGAAATAAACAAGTATGAAATAGGGCTTATGTAGGTGACCATATTAGATTAATTTTTTAAAATTATTGTTATTAATATATCCTTTATGTAGAGAAAATTTGCAATATAGCTAATTCTCAGTAAAATGAGCTTAGGGCAAATGAACCTTGCCATATATGAATTAAGGATTTCTTATCAAATATAATTTCATTAATTATCTTTGATATATTTTCATACCTTCCTCGTCACTTGGAGTTGACCCTGTTTAAAAAAAAAACAGCTATACCAATTGTGTTCGGATCATAGCAGCTATTGTAAAAGTGGAAAGTCATTAAACATAGTCCTGGCAACAGACTATTTGATTCAACAGACATTTATTAACCATCTTATATTCGCATGTATTATATGTCTTAAATATCAGTTCATTCCCATTGTTCCCAATTGCATTGAGGATCATATATAAATTCTTGTTTTTGACATTTTAATCCCTTCAACATCTAGTCATTCCAACCTTTGTAGTTTTCTCAAATATTACTTCTGTCCCCCAACTCTTCATTAATTCTGTACTAACTTGTTCATTATTTAGAATAACAGGACATTCCTTTCTACTGTTTCTGCCTTTGCACTAGCTATCAGTCTCTAATCCTAGAATATACTACTCATTACCTTTTATCTTAGAATTCTGTTTTTTTTTTTCAAAAACCTCAGGTCAACTGGTAACATCTCAATGAAACCTTTCCTGAATCCCTAGGTTATCAGTGCCCTCTCTGATAAAACTGTCAGACACGGATATTTTGTACACATTATATGTCTATATGTACACATATGTGTCTATCTATCTTGTCTATTTTATTCATCTATATACACCTTGAGGTGTATATAGTAAAGCCTAGTCTTCATCATGTAGAAAGTACTTAATAAAATGTTATTTGTATAAGCATGGAAGATGAAGACAAAATTGAAAAGCCCATATTATCAAAGAGCTTAAATTCTAAAGGATGAATATTCAAAATGTTTTATGCAGACAAAGTAATTTCAAGAGGGAGAAAATGCTAACAGTTGGAAGCCTCTGTGAAGACCAATATAGGAGCATCTCAAAGCAGTGTTTCAAAGCATGATAGGAATTTTCATAGTTTGACTACTACGAAGCTGGCCACTTTTTAACGAATTCTTCAGCCATAGCCATCCAAGTTTTCTCCAGATGGATTTTTGCTCTTTAGATATAATTTTGCAAGAGAGAGAACAAGATCTGAGCTTAGCTAGAAAGAGTTTTATTGGATTACATATCTGCAAAGAAATGGACCCAATTCATCTGTTCTCCAACTCAAAATCAAACAGAATAGTGAACTTGAATCAAAAAAAGGATAGGATTCTAGACTAGTCTTATCCTGATGCTGAAATAATAGATATATAAAATAAATTCCTAGATTTCAAAGCCTTCCCAGTGGAGGGAACTGTCTTAATGACTCAAATATACTGATCCTTCAAATGAACTCTCCTGCTAATGGATTTCATTTAAATATTATATTTTTGAAGGTTTCAAATTATTTTATTGTGACTTAAATACCAATTAAGGGTTTCCTGCATCTTGTGCAAAACTCACTGAATAAACTGACAAAAAATGAAATTAGAGGTAGGGGAAGGAAAGAGAGCAAGCTGTTTTAGTGAACAGAATAATGACAAGTGTCACTTCCCAGGAAGCCCTGCTTCCCCCCCACCCCCAATACTTTCCACGATGGAGTCTATTTCAGAAGTGACAGATGGAAGGTTTGTAGGCAAATCCCATGTAGGGTAAAGGATAATGGAATCTGTCTGCTTCCTTGAATTTGTCTTTAATGATCCCTCCCATGTGTTGCTTCAGTGACTTTGCCATCATGCTTCGATCTGTCAGTTAGCTCTTGTTCCTGTATTTCAGGAATTTGAGACCAACTGTTACAGACCTCAAAGCCTGTGGTTTCTGAAGCAGAGCTGCCCACACACCTCCTTCCCTCTTAGTCTCAACATCATTTTCTGAGTTTCTCAGTTAAGCTTTCATTTTCTTTCTTTATTTCTTTCTTTTCATTTTACTTGCAGAAATACTCTATAGAGACAGAAAATACATATCTTTTTTTTTTTAAGGCAAGGGCTTCAGATGAATCATAAGAAAGGGAAAGAGGAACAATGACTCCTTTGGAAGGTGACTTTACCCCAAGCCTTCCTCTGCCCTCCATTATCCCCAATGAATCATATTTAACAACACTGGTTAAAGGTATTTTAGTTTCACACAGACTTAGTTCCAATTAAAATGGCCATAGACTAACTATAATAGGTGCTGTGAATATTCTGAAGTGACATAGGTATATATATGTGTCTTTGTGGCTGGTTGAAGAATCTATGTGAATGATGCCAAGTAGCTTGTAAGGAGGATTAAGTTTATGTGCTTTCAAGAAGGTTTATATCTTCAAAATAGAATCTAGGACAGTCAAGCCAAGGGAGCTGGGTCTGAGCACAATGTACCAGTAATTTGCAAATGACATTCAAGCTAACTGGTATGCTGTGGTGGGAACAAATATGCCTTTTCAGGGCTTCCAACAACTGATTTGGCAAGACTTCTCCACTTGTGCATTAGTTTGACCAGGTGATTTCCTGAGTTGTATTGTAAACAACAGGATAAAGATAATTAAACAGTAAAGGCTCAAACAGGTATGGCTGAGTGGAATGAAAGAACTGCTTACATTTAGTGTTGAGTTCTGCCTTTTGCATGTAAAAAAAAAAGGAAACAAGTTATGTAACTACAATAAATTCCTCCTGTCTCCCTTGTCCTTTCCTTCCCCTCCTCTTTCTTCCTACCTGTCTTATCCCTTTCCTCTTTTTCCCTTTCCTTCCATTCTCCTCTCATGTTCCTCTCTCATCTTTTCCTTCCTGCCCTCTCCCTTCATTTTTCTTTCTTCTCCATCCCTTCATTTCTTCTCCCCCTCCCTTCTTTAACATCTCTCTTGTCTTAACTCTCCTTCCCCTTCTTTATTCTTCTCTTCTTCATCCTCTCCCTTTTTCTTTCCCTCTTCTTAACTCCCGTTCTTCTCTTTTTCTTCCCTCTCCTATTTCTCTTATTTCTCTTCTCTTCCTCTTTTTTCCATTTACTCCCCTCTTCCTCACCTCCTCTTCCCTCTACTTTTCTTCCCTTTCTCTCTTCTGTCCCTCTCATCTTCCTCCTATTTCCTTCCCCTCACTTTCCTTCCTCCTCATCTCATTCCCCTCCTCTTGTCCCTCTCTTCCTCCCTTTATTCTTAATTTATTCCCCCTCCTCTCTCTCCTTACCATTTTTTCCTTTCCTCTACTTTCTTCCCCCGTCTCCTCCCATCTTCTTTCCTTCTTCCTTTCCTCACATTGCTTTCTACTCCTTCTTCAATGCTTCCTTTCCCTACTTCTTCCTCCCCTCTTCTTCATCTCCTGTCTCCCCTCCTCCTTACTTTCCTCTACCTAATCTTTCCTTCTTTCCCCTCACCTCCCTTCCTTATCCTTCATTCCCTCTGTTCTCCGTCCCTTCCCCCATACCTCTCTCCTCTTTCTTCATTCACAGATTTTTTTTCTTACCTTTCCCTATCTCCTTTTCCTTTCCTTCCTTTCCCTTTCCCTCCTCCTCCTCCTCCTCCTTCCTTTCCCCCTTACTTCTCTCTCTCTCTCTCTCTCTCTCTCTCTCTCTCTCTCTCTCTCTCTCTCTTTCAGTTGCAGAATTGCTCTGTAGAAATATAAAATTTGGGTCATTATTTAAGGCAAGGGATTCAGATAAACCATAAGAAAAGGAAAAAGAGAACAATAACTCTCTTTGAAGGAGACGTTCCCCTATCTACCTCTACTCTTCTTTATTCCCAGTCAAATTCACCATATCCTTAGTTCTTTCTTTGATTTCCTTCCCTGACCATCTCTTTCTCCTCCTCTATGTCTTCCTCCTCTTTTCTTTACTTCCCCTTCCATTTTCTTTCCCCCTCTCTTATTTCCACATCCATTCTCTTCCATTCTTCTTCCCTATGTTCTGTTTTTCTCTCTCCTCTGGTTACCTCCCTTCCCTCTACTCTGACTACTCTTCTCTCTCCTCTCTTCTTTTCCTCCCTTCCCCTCTTCCTCCATCTCCCTTCCTTCCATCTCTCTCTTCTCCCACAGTCCCTTCCTCTCCATTTTCACTTCCCTCCTCTTTCCCCCCCCTCTACTGGCCTCCATCACCTCCCCTCCATTCTGCCTTCTTTTTCCCCCCTCCCCTCCTTCCTCCCTCCTCTCTCCCATTTATTTCCATCTTTCTTCCTTTTTTCTTTTTCTTATCTCCTTTATTTCTTTCTCTTTCCTAACTCCCTTTGATTTCTTTAATTTCATTGAGTTATTAGAGGTTGAAAAAAATCAGCTTATATATGAAACCTGAATTACTGAGGTCTTAGCTTTTCTTTTTTTTTTTAAGGGAAGCTTTTCTGTTCTAGAAAAAAAACACAAAATGTAGGTTTTATTTTCATCTTAGGGTTGATTTTTCTAAAAATTTTTATTATTGCAAATGTGGAGACTTTTCCCCTAATGTATTTATTTTCTAAATATTTCCAATTCACTTAGTGTTTTTAATTTAAAGGTCATTTAATACAATTTGCTTATCAAAAATAGATTTATTTTAGTGAGATGATATGAATTGCCATTTGAAATGTTTTGAGGGAAACCATTTAAAAACAGTCATTCCTTCACTGTTTAAGAATCTCACATGAAATTTAACACAATAGACTAAATACTTTGTAATTTTAAAAAACTCATTTTCATGGAGCTCATTTTTTAACTAATAAGTTTATTATTGAAATGGTCAAAGGAAATGGAAAGGCAATTCTCAGATGAAGAAATTAAAGCTCTCTATAGTCATATGAAAATTGTTTAAAATCATTATGGACCAGGGAAATGCAAATTAAAACAACTCTGAGGTACCACCTCACCCCATCAGACTGGTCAATATGAATAAAAAAATATGATCAATGTTGGAGGGGATGTGGAAAAACTGGAAAAATAATGCATTGTTGTTAGAGTTGTGAATTGCTCCAACCATTCTGGAAAGCAATTTGGAATTATGCCCAAAACACAATAAACTGCATAACTTTCGATCGATCAACATCACTAAGATCAGGTACAAAAATATCTAAAGAAGATTTTTTTCGTGGTAGAAGAAAATTGGAAATTGAGAGGATACTGATGAATTGTGAAATGGCTAAACAAATTGTGGTATATGAATGTGATAGAACACTATTGTTCTATAAGAAATAATGAGGGATAGGTTTTCAGAAAAACCTGAAAAAACTTACATGAATTGATGTTGAGTGAAGTGAACAGAACCAGAAGAACAATATACACATTAACAACAACACTGGATTATAATCAATTGTGATGGACTTGTTTCATTTAAATAGTACTATGAACAAAGACAATTCTAAAAGATTTGTGTGGAAAACATCATCCATATCCAGAGAGAAAACTGTGGGGTTCAAATGCAGACCAAAAATTACCTTATGTATTTTGCCTTCTTTTTCCCTTTAATTTTTTTTCCTTCTGTTTGGATATGATTCTTCTTTCACAATATAATAAATAGCGATCAATGTTCAGCATAATTTTACCATCAAAACAATTATTATTATATTTCAAATGTAGACATGGGTGACATCAAGCTAACAGCATATTTTCTAAATAGACACTGTTTACATATGTGGTTCTGAACATGTATGAAATATACACATACAGACATGGAATTATATACATGTATGCACATATATGTCTATGGTTACCTACATAATCTATTTACTGAGGTAACTTTTTTTAATCAGTAATTTTTTTGCAAAGCAAATGGGGTTAAGTGGCTTGCCCAAGGCCCCACAGCTAGGTCATTAGTAAGTGTCTGAGATTGGATTTGAACCCAGGTACTCCTGACTCCAAGGCTGGTGCTTTATCCACTACACCACCTAGCTGCCCCTTAATCAGTAATTTTAATGAAGATATGAATCATACATTGTGTTTATCAGACAAAATTGCTGAGAAGTTTTTAGTTAGGACAGATGTATAACACAGTAAATGATAGTATCAAAATTCCAATAATTATACAAGATCTAAAATTAATAGAATACAATATGAATTGGAGATAGGGTCACAGATAAGGGGAATTCCACTAAGCAAAATCTCTTTTTGCCAAATTGTATCAACAATTTATCTGCAACTTAGAGTCTTACAGAGTTTCCTGGAAAAATGAAAGTTTAAGGGACTTGCCCAGGGTTGTACAATCAGAATGTGAAAAAAGCAGGACTAGAATCCTTTGGGTCTTCCTGGATTTAAGGGCAATTTCCTATCTACTCCATAGCATTACCTGTCAAGATAGAGTGTGAAAGGAGAAAATTTAAAACTATAGATAAATAGATAGATAGATAGATAGATAGATAGATAGATAGATAGAGGAATCACATGACAAAAGCAAAAGATAGGAGCATCATGACTAGACAAAATTGCTTTTTAAAAGATTTTTTAATGAGCATACCCTTTGATCCAGCAATACCACTACTGGGTCTATACCCTAAAGACATTATGAAAAAGGGTAAAAACATCACTTGTACAAAAATATTCATAGCAGCCCTATTTATGGTGGCAAAGAATTGGAAATTAAGTGAATGTCCTTCAGTTGGGGAATGGCTGAACAAACTGTGATATATGTATATAATGGAACACTATTGTTCTATTAGAAACCATAAGGGATGGGAATTCAGGGAAGCCTGGAGGGATTTGCATGAACTGATTCTGAGTGAGATGAGTAGAACCAGAAGAACACTGCACACCCTAACATCAACATGGGATGATGATCAAACTTAATGGACTTGCTCATTCCATCAGTGCAACAATCAGACATAATTTTGGGGTATCTGCAATGGAGAATACTATCTGTATCCAAAGAAAGAATTGTGGAGTTTGAACAAAGACCAAAGACTATTACCTTTAATTTAAAAAAAAAATCTTATTATGTAATTTTGCTATCTCTATACTTTATTTTTCTTCTTTAATGATATGATTTCTCTCTCATCACATTCAACTTAGATCAACGTATACCATGGAAAGCATGTAAAGACTAACAGACTTCCTTCTGTGGGGGATGGGGAGAGAGGCAAGATTAGGGGAAAAATTGTAAAATTCAAGATAAATAAATAAAATCTTTCTTTAAAAACATGTCACTCCAAATTAAAGGCAAAATTTTAAAAATGTTTTAAAATGTAGCTCAAGCTATATATAAATAGTACATTGATGATTAAAAAGACCTGCCCCCCCCACAATAACAACGCATGCAATTAGACTACATTACTAGATTAATGCAACTCTGTCCAGAAAAGCAAGGTTGGAGATGAGAGGGTTATATGCCTTCCTCAGGTTTGTTGAGCCACATCTGGAATTTGGTATTTCATTTTAGGCACAAATTTTTAAGGTGTACATTGAGACCTGAAACCATGCTATATGAGCTCAATGAAAAGAATTGAAGATATTTTCCTTGGAGAATTTTTTTTAAATACAAAATTTAGAAGGGATGTAGAGTAGTGATGAAATATTTGAAGGGTTTTCATTTAGAATGGAGGTCAGATTTATTTTGTTTGGCTCTATGGAGAAGGATAATGTGATAGATTCCAAGAAGCAAATATCAATTCCTTGAAAAATATAAGCACTCAAAAATAGACTGCACTGCTTGAAGAGATAGTGAGTTGCCTGTTACTGAAGCTCTTTGGGGAAAAAAATGAATTGCATATCTGAGTTCTTTTCCAAATACAAGATTCCATGAATGTAACGCATCTCTTTTAAGGACAGTGGGTAAGTATTAAGGAACTAATGAAAGGAATATAATAAAAGAATATAAAAAATTTTCCTACCAGTGAGTGACTGATGAAGAAGTGTATAATAATGGATTAAGTCTTGTATTTGGGTTTATCACTTACTAGATTTGTGAACTTAGGGCAAAAATCCCTCAATTTCCTTTTCTGTAAAATGCAGATAGAAATCTCTTTCTGAACTGCCTCATGAAATTGTGAGTATAAAATGAAACAAAAAGTGTTCAAGCTCTTTAAAAAGTAAAAAATTTTATGTCAACATGAAGTATCACTATTATTAAAATGAGGACGGGAACATAGAGATAAATCCTTTGAAATTATTCACTGAACTAAAATTTGGATGGATTGATGCTAGTGGTGACCCATGTGGTTATAGTAAATGTCTGCTGATTGATATGCCCTTTACAACACGCAATTTGGCATAAAGTCATAAAAACATTTATTTCCCTGAGAAAGGAAATTGTCAACTTTTTGAACAATTATCATCATGTAATTCCCCTTTTTTCCCTGAGCCCTAACTTTTTCACCATAGTTTCATAAATACCCCAAATCATCTCAAATATTATTTTAATATTTAAGCTACTCAACAAATTTGAAGGTATTAGAAGGAAGCAGTGATTAAAATAATATAAACAAACAATAATGAACCTACCTCCAAGGCATCTTGTATTTGCTTTCTAGAACAGGAATGGGTATCTTTTTCCTGTCAAAGGTCATTTGGATATTTATAATATAATTCCCCTCCTATACTTGGTTAAATATTTGATTAATTCACACCTAAAATCCTCCTAGATTTATTGAATTCAGAGTCCTGCCAGTGGTTGCCATGGCAGTACCAGATTCCTGACCTCATGTGGCCTTCAAGCTGGACATTCCTATTTCTGATCTAGACTTTGTAGTAAATCAAGAGGGGTTGGAACAAAAACGATAGCAAAAAGGGAAAGATGTTTAGATTTGGAAGTCAAGAAAGAATTTGAAAAAAGTGTCTCAGCTGGTTTTCCAAAATGGTTACATACATATCACTCAACTCACCTACTTTTCATTTTATCTAAACCAGCCTATTACCTATATAGAGCATTCCATATTGATTTTCTATGCATTTTACTAGGCAGGCCATATACCTGCAATGTTCCCCTGTCTTATAGTCACCTCTTGGAAACCTAAACTTCTCAAAACTCAAATCCCCTATAAGAAGCCTGTCCTGATTCCCTGAGTTCTATTTCTTTTCAAACTTCTTTGTACTTTTTAAAGATATTTTATTACTTTCTTATTTGTATAAATGTTTTCCCATTAGTGAATGTAAATTATATGACTTTTATGGAAACCAAATGCTTTTTTTCAGACCATGGCTTCAGATCATTCTGGATAAGATATGGTGTCTTTGCACAATAATACCTCACTTTATTCTTTGTTTGTTGGTTTTGATTTTTATATTATTTTATTTCCCCAGTATATATAAATACAATTTTTAACATTATTTTTTAAAAAGTTCCAAATTTGCTCTCTTTTTCTTTCTCAACCCCACCTTAATGTGAAAAACAATTTGGTTTAGGTTATAAATGTGGAATCATTGAAAATATTTCCATAACCATCATGTTATGAAAGAATAGAGCCCCTTCCTCCAAAAAAAAAAAAAAAGAAAACCAAATAAAAAGAAGTAAAAAATAAAGTATGTTTTAATCTGTATTCAGACACGTCAGCTCTTTCTCTGGAGATGGAAAGCAAGTCCTTCAGAGTTGTCTTATGTCACTGTATTCCTGAGAAAAACTAAATAATTCATAGCTAGTCATCCTACAATATTACTACCTTGTATAAAGTAAACCTTTTTTAGGTTTTTTTTCCCCTAAGAGCATCCTATTTACCATTTCTTTTTCTTTCTTTTTTTTAATGTAAGCTTTTCCAGGTTTTATTATTGAGAGTATCATTCTCATTATTTCTTATAACAGAATAGCATTCTATCATAATCACATACCATAATTTGCTTGGCCTTTCCTCAACTGATGGGCTTCCTCTTAGTATCCAAATTCTTGATTCCAGAAAAGAATTGCTATAAATAATATATATGTCCTTTTCCTTCTCATTTTTCATCCCTTCTAGAATATAGAACTAGTGGCATTGCTATTGACCTTTGGACATATTTCCAAATTGCTCTACAGAAATGAAATATTTCAATACATATATTTTTTTTTATTTTTTCATTTATTTAAGGCAATGGGGTTAAGGGACTTGCTCAAGTCACACAGGTATTTCAAAACATTTCTAACAGTACATTAATGTCTCATTTTCCCTATATTCTCTCTGACATTTGCCATTTTCCTTTTCTGTTTTATTAGCCAATCTAATAGTTATATCAAATATCAGAATTGTTTTAATTCTCATTTTGCCTGTCAATAATGACCTAAAAATATTTTTGATATGATTGCAGATAGATTGACAATGTCATCTGAAAAACATTCATATCTTTTGATCATTTAGCAATTGGGGAAAGCGTCTCATTTTCATAAATTTAATTCAGTTCTCTATGCTTAGAGAGGCTGATATCACCTAGTGGAAGAATCTTTGGGGAGTTTCCTTTATAAGTGAAACAATTCTGCTCTCTATCCTTTACTTGCTTCTATTTTTTTCCACATTTACAATTCCTAACTGCATTTCCCTCCATCCCATTCCCCGCCTAACTCTGATTTATTCTATTCTATTCTCTCTCCTCTCGCTCTCTCTCTCTCTCTCTCTCTCTCTCTCTCTCTCTCTCTCTCTTTCCTTACACTGTTCCTCCTCAAAGGTGCTTTCTTCTTACTAGTCCCCAATCTATTCTCCTTGACATTACTCCCACCTCTTTTTTTAGCTTCTCCTACTTTCCTGAAGGGCAAAAAATTATTTCTAATTTAATTTAAAAATTATATTTAATTAAGGTATATATTATTCCTGCTTTCTTCCTAGAAGCTGCTTCTGATGAGAGTAAGTTTTATTCATTCCTCATCTCCCCCTTCCACTCTATTGTAAGAACTTTTTCCTCACCTTTTTATGTGAAATAATCTATTACATTCCACTTCCCCTTTCCCTTTATCCAATACATTCTTCTCTCATCAATTAATTTTATTTTTTAAAGATATTATCCCCTCATATTCAACTCTCACCTTGTCCTGCCCATATAATGTCCTAACTGCCTTAAACATAAGGAAGTTGATGTAAAATCTTTCTAGGTTGGAATATAACCAGTACAACATCATTAAATCCCTTATGGTTTTGCTTTCCTGTCTGCCTTTTTGTGCTTCACTTGGGTCTCATATTTGAAAATCTTATTTTCTATTTAGCTCTAGGTTTTTCATTAGGAAAGTTTTAAAGTCCCCTATTTCATTGAATGTCCATATTTACCTTCAAAAAATATGCTTAGTTTTGCTGGATAGCTGATTCTTAGTTTTAATTCAAGTTCCTTTGTTTTCTGTAATATATTGCAAGCCCCATGATCCTTTAATGTAGAAACTAATAAATCTTGTGTTATCCTGACTGTGGCTTTACAGTAAAATAATTGTTTCTCTTTGGCTACTTGCAAATTTTCTCCTGACCTGGGAGCCCTGAAATTTGGTAATAACATTTCTGGGAATAATTATTTTGAAATCTCTAGCAGGAGGTGATCAGTAGATTCTTTCAGTTTCTATTTTACCATCTGGGTCTAGAATATCAGGACAGTTTTCCTTGAAGATTTATTGAAAGATTATGGTTTCATGGTTTTTATGTGGCCTAATAATTTTTAAATTATCTGTACTAGATCTATTTTCTAGGTCAATTCTTTTTTCAATGAGATATTACGCATTTTCTTTCTAGTTTTTCATTTTTTTTGTTCTTTGATATCTCATGAAGTCATTAGCTTCTCTTCTTTCTATTTTAAATGTTAAGAAACTATTTTCTTCAGTGAGCTTTTGTACTTCTTTTTCCATTTGATCAATTCAACTTAAGAAGTTTTTTCATTGAATTTTTGTGCCTCATTCCATTTGTCCAATTTTGCTTTTGCAGGCATTCTTCTCATTGGCTTTTTTGGTACTTTTTCCCCATTTCCTTGTCTGGTTTTTAAAATGTTATTTTCATCATTTTTTTGTGTCTCCTTTACCAAACTGCTAATTTATTTTCATGCATAACTCAATTCTCTTTCTAATTTTTCCTTTACCTCTTTTACTTGATTTTCAGAATCATGTTTGAGTTCTCCCAAGGTCTGAGACCAATTGATCTTTTTGTCGTAGGTTTTGGATGTTGGAGTTTTGACTTTGTTATCTTCTCTTAATTGTGTTTTGATCTTCATTTTCATCATAATAACTTTCTATGGTCAGATTTTTTTTCTTGTTTTTTGGATCATTTTCTGAGCCTACGACTTGATTTTAATTCTCTGTTAAGTAGGACTCTGTTTCCAGGTTGGAGAACACACTGTGCCAAGCTTTGTGGTATTTTTAGTAGCTATTTTCAGATACTAATAAGGATATGGAATTTTTCATTATTTTCAAGGTAGTATGATAAAAGAGCAGGTTTTTACTACTGTCCTGACCTGTGTCCTGGTCTGTGGGTGACCACAGATAATTTCTGCCCTGAAACTTTGAAGAAAGATTCCCCTCCCCTATTACTACAATGTCTGTAGTTACTGTTCTCTTCTTCCTGGAACTATGACCCTGGACTTTGACTAAGATCCAAGTGTGGACAAAACAACAGGGTTCTGCCTCCTTTACCATCTGTGAGCTGAGAGAGCTCCTGAAGCAGCTTTTGCCACTGCTAATTCAGGGTCTCCCAAGGTCTGCTCCTGGTCTGCTGTGGTCAAATCTGATTTCCTGTGGTCTCTGATGGACTACTCTCAACTTGGTGGTCCTGCTGACCTTCTAAATTATCATTGGTAGACTTTGGCTTGAGAGATCTGGAAACCACCAATACTAGCAAGAATTAATCACCATGTTGTCTGGTCCTGGATTGTTGGCTTTACCTGGGACGTGCTTCTCTTTCACCCTAGTGTAACAGATCTTTCTTGCTGATCTTCTATATCGTCTTGGGCTGGAAAAATAGTTTCAATCCATCTTTTTGTGAGTTAAGCCTCTCTCTAGAATTTTTTTTAGAGTCACTACTTAAAGGTATTTGGAGAGGCTAGAGGCAGAATTTGAGTGAGTACTGCCTTTAGCCCTATGTCTTGGCTCTGCATCCACCCTCCCACTTTAATCCAAATTATTTATATGTGAGTCATTTACTTGATGTCATTCATTTTCTTCTTCTAGAAAAAAAGGAAAACAATATCAAAGGACAGGGCATATTTTATTTTATCTTTGTATCCTCAAAGTCTATGGAGTGTGGCAAATAATTACTTTATAAAATACTTTTCTCATGTTCCCCCCATATATATGAGAAATTCCTTATGTATGTATGTATGTATGTAAGGATGTGTGCATATATTTTCTCAAGTCATATATATATATAATTAATATATATATTTTCTCAATTCAGATATGTACACATACAGACATATTGAGAGATATACACACATGAACATAAAATATGAAGTAGCAATTGAAGTCATTCTATAATATTATAAAATTTAAAAATCATGTAATGGTTTTCTTTTACAGTTTAGGAAGCATGCACCAGAAAAGGCAGTGAGGGTCTGTGAGCTTCTCATAGTCATACAGGTAACCTTGAGGAGCTCATGAACTCTGTAATTTTCCCTTTAGACCATGGACTGGTAAATATGAATGTCTATGTGGACAAAAGACCAAATCACCTATTAGTATGGTGAAACATGCACTCTGAAATTCTCATTGCCTCATCCAATTAAGCCTTGAACTAGCCTTTGCTTGTTCTTGCTGAGTTTGCCTTCAGGAGCCATCTTTACATTGTTCAAACTATATGACCTTTCAAAATCAAACTATGTTGCAGTTATTTCATTTGTGAAGCTAGATCTAAAATTAAAACTTCTAAATAATGTTTATTATAAGACCTTGAATATAAAACTTTGTAAGAATACATAGAATGATGAGACGATGCCCAGTAATAATTTTCAGCATGATAGAAGGAGCACTTATCCCACTCCCCTCTCTATTCTTCCAATAGTTATTAATTATAATTTTAACATTTAAAAGAGAAAGATCCATTTGATAGTCTGAATGGATCCTATCCCTTAAATTTTACTAGCTTAGTTAAATATCTAGACCATATTTAATCTCACTTATCTCTTTTATCCATATAATTCAACTGTACCATTGAAAATCAATTCAGTGACACCTGAGTTTCATATAGGTTGTTGCCAAACTTATAGAGTTATATGATTTTTCATTTCAAGAAGTCATAATTCAATGATGAGCATTATGTTATCTATCCATCCACTGAGCCATAATTTAGTTTACTACTATCAATGAGAATCTCATTTTTCTGAAACTCTGAACTAAATTTTTTTTATCAGAAATACCCCCCAATTCAATTTTGTGGCTGATAAATGCTTATCATCAAAGTGTTATTGTTATGAATTACAAATATTTTAAAGGAAAAATACTGCTACTTATTTGAGATGAGACCTAAAACTTGGAAGATTTTAGCTGTAACCTGGGACATAGGGAAGCTAATATTCCTTGGGTTTTGAAATTAAACAAGCACTTATTATACCTTTTGTTCTTTTCTCTACTTCAGAATATTTATATATTTGAATGTTAATTATCATCTACACAAAACTTTCATCTCTGTCCCTAATGTCATTCTTCAATTAGACCAATATCTACTTGCTCTTATTTAAAATTTCTGAAATGAATATCTTTTCCCTACTACCATCTCTAATACCACTTTCTGAAAAACCCTTAGTTGAAGATGTATTTATTTTTCATCCCTCTCCCTCCATTGTTTGTTCATATCTAAAAATTATCTCACCCCCACTTTATCCTGATCCTTTTTTTGATAATAACCTATCCAACAAAAAATAACACCGACTCAAAACTCAGCGTTTTAATCCTAATCCCAACTGAGTTTTCTTTCAATTATGATATATCAAGCTTTGCTGGAGAATATAAGGTCCTTAAGGGCTAATATAGTTTCACATGTCTTTATGTTCTCACTACCTAACACTATGCCTTGGACATTCCATGTCCTTAATTATTGTTAAACTGAAAAAATAATATATATTATATCTCATGAATTCTTTGTAACTATAATTTGTACTTAAATGTATATTTTCATAATATAGATCATGCTAACTAAAAACTAAAAATCAAAATGTTATTTGATAAAATGATTATTTTTGACTAGTGAGATGAGAATCTTAATAGAAGAGATGGCACTTGGACTGTGAAAAAGTAGGGAACATAAAATTACTCAGAATAAAAAGATACATGTTTTGATATTGGAAGTTACTTGGAGATTATTTGGATTGAATCCCTCATTTTACAAATGAAATCCAGGAAGATTAAATGATTTATCTAAAGTTAAACCATAAACTAAAAAAAAAAACAGGGCTGATATGTAAATCCTCTGATTCTAAAAGCCTCTAATTTACATTTTCTAAAGCTTGCATGTATTTGGCAATTCTTCAATCCAAGGACCTCTCCATACATGAAAGGCATTGACATACTTAGTTGGAATTATCGTTTCTCTGGCATATATCCTTCATGTAGATTTGTTTTTCCTGCATCCTTAATTCAACTCTTAACTAATTATGCATTCATCCATTGTTCTGACAAATATCTAGGATACTAAGAGTTGAAACATGAATACATTCTAAGAGGTAAGCTTATTCATCATTTGGACTTGTTCTTAGCAAAGGGATGGGTTGATAGTATTTCCAGGATACTAGGGAATTTTTATGTCTCTTCTGTGCCATGATTTAAAATCATAATTTCATGTGTTTCTTTTTAAATTTCCTAGTCCTTTGTGTACCAGACATTTCCCAAAGAAGAGAAGAAAAGCATCTCCTTCTTTCTTGTATACAAGTCTCAATTCTATTTTGCATTATACTAAGTCTTTATAAGTTCATGTCCCTTCTCTGTCATCTCTTATTTGTTGACCCTCACATTTATAGTAGCACTTCTCAACGATCTTGAAGTTCAGGGAAATACTCTGCCCTTTCTTGAATGAGTAAGTCTGACACTCAGTACCCTCCTTGGACAGCTATAATGATTATTTAAATCATCTTCATTAATCAAGGCTTTTGGAGCAGAGACACAATCTTTTGTGTGTGTGTGTGTGTGTGTCATTGATATCTCCTATGTGCTCTGCTAAAATCTATCAGCACTTCTTTTTTAAATAATAGTGAATTGCTGAATTTAGATGTTATTGAAAAAAAGATGCTTTTCTTTTAGTTTAGTTTTGTTTTCCCACTGAAGATCACAAGAATCTATCCAATGAAGTTTTGAGGATTCATGGCAACCAGGTCAGGAAATCATGTTTCATGGGGAAAGGATGAGAAGGGCTAAATATTATTATCACTAGTCATGTGCAAGCAAGGGAAATATTTGAATTACCTACTAGATATGTGAAAGACCAGTTCTAATTGGGTTGAGATATTTATTCCATTGGGGAAAAAGTATCAGAGATTTCTGGTGAAGTAAATGGTACTGGATTTTATAGCTCATTAAATTCAAGTATAAAGTTATTTCATTCTATGCAATGATATCTATTCTACCACTGAAAAGTTTTGGGCTAGAAGGGTAATTTGATTAGATCTGTAAATAAAACAAGTTAATCTGGCAGTGGTATAAAAATAGATTAGGGAAAATAAAGATTTTGTTAGAGAAAATTGTTTAGAAAGTTGCTATATTTGTCTAGACCAGTTGTGTCAAACTCAAATAAAAATGAGGTCACTAAGTGTACAGAAATATCCATGAGAGTCTAATATTGTCTTAGAAAATCACATATTAGCATTAGCAAATTTCTTTGCATTTTCAAAGTTTTATTAAATTTATCTTAAATATATATATATATATATATATATATATATATATATATATATATATATATATATATTTTCATCTTGTTCAGCCATGGTTGGGAAGTTTTTCAGGCTTGCACAATGGTGTTTGACATTTTTTAATCAAGAAACAGTATAATGAGGGTAAGAATAAGAATAGAAAAGATATATTTGAAAGATAATAATAAACATTTATAAATCATGTTATTATCTTATATGTTTTTTGATAATTGTCTTGTGAGTTTTTTGGTTTAGATAATATTATTTGTATTTTTCAGATGAAATGATTGAAGTTTGAAAAAAGAGTAATAAAATTAGCACAGGTAACAAGTATTGGACTTAGAACTCAAGCTAAAGTCTTCCTATAATGGCTCTGGTATTTTTTCTGTGCTTTACAAGGGGTGTTTCTGTGTGTGTGTGTGTGTGTGTGTGTGTGTGTGTGTGCATGTGTGTGTGTGTGCTGGCAGAAATGGAAAGTATAGAACCTGGAAACCGATTTGTTGTAGGAAGAGAGGGAATGGGATGATTCTAAGATAATATCAAACTTTTGATAGTAATAGGTAGTTGAAATTAATGGGAAAGGTAAATTCAATTAGGCATCTGTTGAATTTAAGATGCTAACAATAGTTATAGAATTCTAATAGTATTTCCTGATGAAAATGTCCTTTGGAAGAGGGTAAGGGTAAAGAATGGAGATAAAGGGAGAGAGTGAGAGAGACAGACAGACAGACAGAGACAGAGACAGAGAGAGACAGACTCCAATGTAGACCAAAATGCATCAGGGAGGCATCAGAATCATAAGAATGTAAAAGTCAAGGGAGGAGAAATTTCATGTAAGGGGTGGAATAATGTTACTACATTCTTCTAATTCAGAAAGTCTAACTTCCTGGAAATTCTTTCTCTCTTTTTCCCTTTATGCTCTGCCTTCTTTTTAAAAACTTCTCTTTCCTTGTTCCACTTATCTAGGAACCTCTGTAGGTATGGAAAATAATTGTTACTGAATAGCAGACAAAAAAGTATGGCAGTGTATAAATCCCTCCAGGAAAGGAAGCCTTTTCATCCTCATTATTCATATTGTAGCTTAAAATGACTACAAATACAAAGTATGTTTTTAAAAATGAATCATCATTTGGTGAACCATAACTATGCAGTTGGAGTACTTTTAACTGCTGTGGAGAATGGTAGCTCTCTGCATGCCCTGCCTTTCAAAAAATACTGTTAGATCATCTTTAAAAGAAGGAATATATTTTTAGAAAGATTTGTACAATTTAATAAAGAGAGATGAGTTACCATCTTTAGTTGCCCTTTCTATTTCCCAGAGCAGCAAGGGAAAGTGATGGGAAAAATTTTAGAATCTGAGTCTAAAGACATGTTGATAATTAAGTACTCAGCCAAACTTTTATTCAGTTCCTGAACTAAACTCTGGTGACACAGACAAAAATGAAAGTTCTACCCTCAAAGCACTTCAATTCCAGCAAAATGTTTTATTCCCATTTAGTGTTATTTTCCTTTTCTTCATTTCTGTGGAAAGTGAGATTGACACTGTACTTCTCCAGGACTTAATAGCTTTAGTTTCATGATGGTCAGGGCAGGGGCAATAGGGAAAAGTCATTAGATTATTTCTATAGCACCTCCTTAAATCTTGTAAATTAGAATGTGTTAAATCTGATTATCAATTAGGGAAGGAGGATAAAATGATTTGTTGGAAAATATGGCATTAGGTGATCTGGAGAGAAAAACTATGAATATAACTCCTATTATTCTCAATTCCATATCTATGATAGAATTGCCTTCTTTTGTGATACTCATTTCACAAATGCTGAGGACCTTTTCCCATTATTTTTGTTATTCACTTAGATACTTGTTTTGAGCACATGAATCCAGATTTTTTTCTTAGATTTCTCTGTTGCTTTCAAGTAAGGTTAACATACTATAGAATGTGTTATCTTCAAATTTAACTGCACAGGTTATTCCAAAAAGCTAAGGCATTTTAAAATGTTAATTGCTTTATCTTTAAAACTAAAGACTTTGAGACACTTTATATAAATCACATAGGCAAAAAGTGACTCAGTCAGATGGTAAGTAGAGTTAATTTGCAACTAGATTCTTCTGCCCTGCTCTGTTTTTTATGCTCTCTCTGGTAAAAATTCAGATTTTACTATGGCCTGGTCCCACATAGATCCATAAAATGACAACAAAGTCACATTTGGGATGAGGGTGATTAAAGTGATGTTTTAGTCACTGGGAAATGTGTATAAACATAGCACTTTGAAATCATGTAAGAATAAAAATAAATTAACATGTAGTGAAATATACTAATTTTTTCCTCATACATATTTAGTTCTTGGACACAAATATGTCATTTCTTTTAACAGATTAATTAGTAATTCTAGTAAATTGCATTGTTAGTTTTTTAGTAAAGTATTTTTTCTTTTTCATGAAAAAAGATTAAACTGAGTGCAAAAATAATTTTGATCAATTTCTCTGATAACTCTACTTATGGAGAGGCTAGCATCAGTCCATGGGACCTTAGTTAATATTTAGAGTTTTTATGTTAACAATTATTTGAATGAAAAACAAAATGACAAGAAGGCAATGAACAACATTTGTAACTCTGTCCTTGCAAAATCAAACTTATAAAGTGAGAACAAAGTTATAAGCAGAAACACACTCATAAGTTATTATGGGACTGGTATTTAAAGCTGGTATATCCTGTTGCTAAAAATAGCAAGAGGGAAGTAAGATGGAAAAATGACAAAGATTTGTCCATATGTTTCTTGCACACAAATGGCACAAAGATCTTTAAGAGAAAAAATTAAACATGTCCAATATCTTTGTCAGATTGAGGTTCTAGCTAGTTTCCAGTCATGAACCACCCAGATGTTGGAATAATTAAAGGGAAGTCAGTGTCAAGCCAGGAATATAATCTCATTAAGTAAACACTGGTTGGCAGGTTAGTTCTGCATTCTGAAGCTGCCACCCAATTCACATGCTTGAAACCATAATCAGATTAGGTGATCCTTTCTGAGTATAAAGTCTGAGATTTCTTTCAAAAATCCCTAGACCACAGGTGAAAATACACTCATAAGGTAGTTTCTTAGCTTGACCTTTTCTTTCTAATAAACTTGTTTTTAGTCATTTGTTTCCTGGCACATGGCAATGTAATAGAAGCACTCTTAAAATAAATGTAATCTTTATTTTTTTCTAAATCAACCTACATCTTAAATGGATTAGGGGAGCTCTTTAGTAAGGATAATGATAATAATTGTAAAGATGGGGAATATATGTGTGTGGTTTAACTTATCCCAGTGATCAGGTGAGAAAATTCCCTTTACTAATGTAGACAGAGAAAAATAACATCTCTGCAATTTATGGAAGGTAAAAATTTCCTAGAAGAGGTAGAATTTCAGTGATTTCCTTTTCTTCACAATGCCAGTATATTGAATTGAATTGAATTCAGCTGACATTTTAATAATGACTTTTAAGTTTTCAAAGCTCTTTATAGATATTATCTCTCTCACTGAGGCTCCGAACAACCTTGTGAGTTAGATTCTATAGGAATCATAATCCCTTTTACATAGGAAACGAAACCTCAGAGATAATGTTTCAGTCTATAGTCAAATAGGAAGTATCAAAGGCAGTATTCAGAGCCGGGTCTTCCTGATTCTATCTTAGTAGATATTCTGCTTCTCAATTATATTAAGCAATCTCATAAGGAATCATTACATAAAGCAAAGAATCCTTTTGTAAATAAATAATCTCTTGATAGCATTTATCTTTTGTGACTTTTTCCCATGACAAATCAAGTGTATTCAAGGTGTAGTCTGTCCTCTATATCCTCCACATATTAAGTGTTTCATAATACTCTAGAAATCTTCATGTGCTGCCCCCATAGAGCTTTTGTTATGAGAAAATAATGAGGAAAACAGTCTAAAACCACTCTACTGTGAACCACGAACTGTAAACTTCTTTAGGTCATAAAAGATGTTTTATTCATCTCCTTCTCCTTCACAATACAGTTTTTAGAAACCTTCCAGCCTACTCATTTTTGGCAAGAGTGGAAATTTAACAATTGATGCTCTATTTCCTTCTAGATAGTAGTAGAGTGAGAAGGGAAAAAAAGCAAAACAACTCAATCCCTCATCTTTAGAAAACAGAGTTGATATCAGGAAGGAGGGATTCTCTAATAGATCATTTTGAATGGGTTGAAAATATGACTTTTTATTATGAAAAGAATAGTACCTAAAGATTTAAAACTAACTTCTTACTTGAACCAAAAGTAAGAGCAAAGAGAAAACCTCCTTTATTCCTTAGATCTGGCAGAACTTGGACAGTAAAATAAAAATATTGTCTGTTAATTTTTAAGGGAAGAGAGTTAGAACAAGCCTAGTTAGATAGAGTCATATGAACATGTCTTTTGGGGTTATTACCTTCACTTTATTCTCCTTTCTTCCAGTCAAACTGAAGTTCTTCTCCAGTCCATTATTTTCTGCCTAATTAATACCTCTGATTTATACTCTTTGCCCTGCTTCTATATACTTCTAATTTGTGAAAAGTTAGGAAATATTTTGACTCTCCAATGATTCTTCTAATGGATGTGATAAACATTTCTTCAACTATTTCTCTTTAAACTGTAATTTTGGAATATGATCTCATATCAAAAAAATCCCATTCAGCACCAAGAATATAAGGTTGGCATTCTCCTTTGACAAACATTATATATCATCCTTTTTATAATAAATATTCCATTCTTTGATATACAAATTAATTTTGTTAGATTTGTAAATTTGTGGCAAACTAAGGTTTTTCATTTATGACCATATGCTGAAAACTTCCCATAAAATATTTCTACCTAATGGCCAAAATTTTATGTGTATATTAAGTGGATATATCTTGAATTTACTGAGTTTACTATTTACTCAATAGACTTGAAGTGGTAATTACTTTATTGCTAGGTTTTGCACTAAGTAAGTACATATTTGATAAATGAATGGGTAAATGAAGGCTAGGTGATATATTGATGCATAAATACAGGAAAAGCAGAATGTAAAAAATAGAGAAAAAATTCCATTAATTACTTCACTTTTCTTTGGGGAAAAGTGAAAAAGATCTATGTCTATTTTATAGTCATTTAGGTTTGTTATCACTGACCCTCTTTTACATTAACAAATAAATTCAAAATTCTTATTGACTTAAATATAGTAGAATAGGATGAGGATAGGGAATTGTGTTGCTTTCCAACTTTTGAATACACTTAGACTATGGTTAAGTAGATCTTTTGAAATTAAAGTCTATCATTAAGAACCACTACTGGCTCAAGGGGTGCTGGCACTATACCCATAACCTCTGTCCAAGGGTTTCCTCTGCCTGAAAATCAGATACAAGATTTAATCTTGAGAAGGGAATGACATCAAGTATATATCAGTTACTTTGGGGAGCTTGACTTTTAATAAGAGTTAGAATTTTTTTTCTAAACATCTTCAGCCCTTGGAATTCTGGAGCAACTTTTCTAAAGCTAAGATTTTGGTTCATGATTAGTCACTCTAAAGAGAGATTAAAAAGAGTATAATGTTCCATATGAATTAGGGAACGGCATTTATTATGCAACAAACTAAAAAACACAAGAGACTCACAGATTGTAATGGTATCATGATGTAAAACTTAAAACAGAATTTGGTAATTTAATTTATAATAAATTTTATAATATTAACATTTAGAACACAAAGCAGTTTGGGGAGTTTCTCAATATACATGATCATATTTCACCACATGTATCACCATGGGCACAGGTCCATTTCATCATTCTGCAAAAGGTAATCTTCTCCATTGAGGGAACTCTCCCTTATTTCCAGTCTCTTGAACCTGATAAACTTCCAGATCTCCTATAACCTACAATGTAACTTTCAAGTCTAGACTTATTCATCTTGTTCATTCTTGGTCCACAATTCTGAGGAGGATGGTGCCATTTGTGAGGTGATGCCATGATATTTAAATGAGGACGGATTATGCAAAGTCACTGGCCTCATTTTCTCCTCCAGACTCATATGGATTCAATATCCAGATGTGGATCAGTATGACTGGAAATGACTCTGGATACAATGGGAGACTTTGTCTTTTTAAAGCTAAAATCCTTGATATGTCTCAGTTTGACTATTTCTACTTGATGGGAAGAAAAGTGAGAAGAAATAATCTCTCGTGATTGAAATATCATTCTGCCCAACTGATGCTGATATGGTGTTGGGAAAACCAAAGGACTCATAGCATTTGTCACTTCATACAAAACATCTAGTCATTTCAATCTTGAATGAAAGCAACTAGTAATTTCAGCATCTCCATCATTTACTAAAGTCAAGTGGCACAAGTTAATTGGAACCAAGAAAGCAAAATCTAAACATGCTTCATATTATCACCTTCATTAGAAAGGAATAGAATTAAGACTTTGATATTTTCATTGGGTTTGCTTCTTGGATACATTCATTAAATTTTTTTAAGTTTTCTTAGATCACTTTAAAGGGTTTTTTTCCCCTACAATTTTTAAGGCAAACTTTTCTTAGGAAAAGGGATAATAAGCATAGAAATTTACACTCAGAAGTGATTATTAGTGGTCACCAAGTCCAACCTTCTCCTTTTACAGATGAGAAAACTGAGACCAAATGAGAATACAAGAAAAGTTGGCTTTTGGAATTTTGACTGAAAATCTAGTAATATTCTCAATTTAACATATTTCTAAATGCTTCATTTTTGACAAAGAAGGCCATAACCATGCATCCCTTAAAGAAAAACAGTACATGTATCTTCATGGTATGATTTGAGAGCTTTTATTATAAAATGGCATATCTATAAATTCTACAATCTTCATCGTGAAGTGTGCTGCAAATTACATTATTTTAAGAAGTTTATTTCTGGAATTTAATCTTTTTGTTATTTTTTTTACTTTTATTATATAAATATTTTGATTGTTTTCCAATTATTCATAATAGTAGTTTCTACCAATTAATCTCTGGTAACATTTTGAATTTTACAAATTCTTCTCTGATCCTCCCTTCCCTCCCCACTTCCCCCAGCAGAAGGCAATTTAATAACCTTTTACATTGCTTCTTTTTTTAAGTTTAAAAAAATATGCTTCAATCTGCATTCAAACTACATTGATTTCCATATGAATTTACTTACAATTTTTTACATCTCATTAAAGTAATTTTTTGGAATTTTGATTGGTAGGGCAGTAGATAAGTAATTTAATTGGGGTAGAATTGTCATTGTATTATTATATTAGCTCCGCCTATCCATGAATAGTTGATATTTGCACAGTTATTTAAATCTGATTTTATTTGTGTGAGAAGTGTTTTGTAATTGCTTTCAAAAAGTTTCTGAGTCTTCCTTGGCAGGTAGACTCCCAGGTATTCTGTATTGTCTGAGGTTACTTGGAATGCAATTTCTCTTTCTAGCTCTTTCTGCTTCATCTTACTAGTCATATATAGAAATTTTAAGCATTTATGAGGGTTTATTTTATATCCTGTGATTTTGCTAAAGTTGCTAATTATTTCTAGTAGTTTTTTACATATTTTTTGTGATTCTCTAGGTATACCATCATGTCCTCTGCAAAGAGTGAGAGCTTGGTCTCTTCCTTCCCAATTCTAACTCATTCACTTTCTTTTTCTTCTCTGATTGCTATAGCTAACATTTCTAATAGAATATTGAATAGTAGTGGTAATAATGGACATACTTGTTTCTCCCCTGATCTTATTGGGAATGCCTTTAGCCTATCCCCATTGCATATAATGCTTGGTGATAGCTTCAGATGGATACTGATTATTATTCTAAGAAATAATTTATTGATACACTCTCTAGTGTTTTTAGCAGGAATGGGTGCTGTTTTTTTGTCAAAAGCTTTTTTGGTATATATATTGTTATAATCATATGATTTCTGATAGGTTTGTTATTGATATAATTAATTATACTAACAGTTTTCCTAATACTAAACCAACTCTGCATTCCTGGGATCAATCCTACTTGGTCATAGTGGATTTTACAACTGATAATTTTTTGTAATCATTTTACTAAGATTTTATAATTCATAAGGGAGATAGGCCTATAATTTTCTTTTGCTATTTTAACTCTTCCTGGTTTAGGTATCAGCACCATATTGGTGTCATAGAAAGAGTTAGGCAGAGTTCCATCTTCACCTATTTTTCCAATGAGTTTATATAGAAATAGAACCAATTGTTCCTTAAATGTTTGATAGAATTCACTTGTGAATCCATCTGGCCCTGGAGTTTTTTTTCTTTTGGAGCTCAATGATAGTTTGTTCAATTTCATTTTCTGAGATAGGATTGTTTAAGTATTTAATTTCTTCTTCATTTAACCTGGGCAACATAGATTTTTGTAAATATTCATCCATTTCACTTAGACTGTCAAATTTATTGGCATAAAGCTGGGCAAAATAATTATGAATTATTACTTTAGTTTCTTACTCATTGCTGATGAGTTCACCTTTTTCATTTATGATATTAGCAATTTAGTTTTCTTCTAAATTTTTTAATCAAATTGACCAGAGATTTATCAATTTTATTTTTTTTCCACAAAACTAATTCTTGGTTTTATTTATTAGTTCAATAATTTTCTTTCTTTCAACTTTATTATTTTCTCCTTTAATTTTTAGAGTTTCTAATTTGGTATTTAATTGGAGGCTTTAAATTTGTTCTTTCTCCAATTTTTTAGTTGCATATTTAGTTCATTGAATTCTTCTTTCTCTAATTTATTCATGTAAGTATTTAAAGACATATAATATATCCCCTAACATCTGCCTTGAGTGAATCTCATAGGCTTTGGTATGTTCTTTCATTATTGTCTTTATCCAGGATAAAATAATTAATTCTTTCTATAATTTGTTGCTTGATTCACTCATTTTTTTAATATGAGGTTATTTAGTTTCCAATTAGTTTTGGGTCCATATCTCCCTGTCTCAATATTGCTTAAGATTTTTTTATTGCATTATGATCTGAGAAACATGTATTCACTATTTCTGCCTTTCTGCAATTGATCATTAGGTTTTTAATGCCCTAGGTCTTGATCAATTTTTCTGGAAGTGTCATGTACTTCAGGACAAAAAGTATATTGCTTTCAATCCCCATTCAATTTTCTTCATAAGTCTATCATATCTAGGTTTTCTAACAATCTATTTGCCTCCTTAACTTCCTTCTTGTATATTTTATGATTAGATTTATCTAAATCTGAGAGTGGGAGATTGAGGTCTCCCACTAGTAGAGTTTTGCTGTCCATGTCTTCCTGTAGTTCTTTCAACTTCTCTAAGAATTTGGATACTATATCATTGGCTGCATGCATATTTAGTATTGAAATTACTTTATTGTCTATGGTACCTTTTAGGAGGATATGGTTTATTGATATTTTTGCAGCTCCTTTGTCTGAAATAGGGATTGCTACCCCTGTTTTTTTTTTTCACTTCAGTTGAAGCAAAATATATTTTGTTCCAACCTTTTACCTTTATTCTATATGTATCTCTCTGCTTCAAATGAGTTTCTTGTCAGCAACATAATGTAGGATTCTGGTTTTTAATCCAGTCTGATATTCACTTATATTTTAAGGGAGAGTTCAACCCATTAACATTCAAAAGTTATAATTATCAACTCTTTATTGCCCTAAATGCTATCTTCCCTCTGTTTGAATTTTTCTCCTTTTTTCACTTAATCACATGCTCCAGTATTTAGTTTCTGGATACCACCCTCTTCACCACCATCTTCATTATGTTTGCCCTCCTATATCAACCCCCCCTTTTCCTTTTCCTCTTCTTCCTTCCCTTTCTTCTATTAGTTCCCCCTTTTCTCCCCCTCCCAGTCCCCCCTCCCCCATTCCCCTTTCAATACTTGAAAGGTAAGATAAGTTTCTTAACTTAACTGAGTGTGTGTGTGTGTGTAAGTTAACTTTGAACCAAGTCTGCTGAGAGGAAGTTTCAGGTGGTTCTCACATCCTCCCTTCTTCCCCTCTATTATGATAGGTCTTTTGTACCTCTTAATGTAATGAGATTTGCCCCATTTAATCTCCTCTGTTCTCCTGTCTCCTTAGTGTCCCCCTTTTTAAGGAGGTACATTTAAATCATTCTATCTCAGTCACAGAAAAGTCACAAGTATGCATCACTTCTGGCTAAGTATATTCTTTCTAATACAGTTACAATTCTTGAGAGTTATTAGAGTCTTTGTCCCAGGTAGGCTATATCTTAATAGATAGCAGTTTCATTAATAAATCATGAGTGTCCATCACTTCTGGCTAAGTATATTCTCTCTAATAGAGTTTCAATTCTCAAGAGTTATGAGAATTTTTTCCTCCCAAGTGGGGATATAGCCAGTTTCCATCTCATTGGATAGCAGTTTTATTTTTTACCCTTTTAAAAAAACTTTTCATATGTCTCTTGAGTCTCCTGTTTGATGTCCAAATTTTCTATTTAGCTCTGGTTTTTTCATCAGGAAATATTGGAAGTCTCCCATTTCACTAAATGTCTATCTCTTCCCCTGGAAGAGAAGGCTCAGCTTTGCTGGGTCTGGGATTCTTGGCTGCATTCCAAGCTCCCTTGCTCTTTTGAATTTCTCATTCTAGGCCCTTTGATCCATTAATGTTGATGCAGCCAGGATCTGAGTAATCCTTACTGTAGCTCCTTGGTATCTAAATTGTTTCTTTCTGGCTGATTGCAGGATTTTTCTCTTTTATTTGATAGTTCTGGACTTTGGCTACAACATTCCTTGGTGTTCTTATTTTAGGACCTCTTTTACAAGGGATTTGATGTATTCTTTATTCTTTCAATAACTATTTTGCCCTCTGGTTCTATGATATCAGGGCAGTTTTCGATCACTAAATCCTGTAATAATGATTCCATATAATTCTCAAGTTTCACCTTTTTGATCTATTCTCATGGTCAGTGGTTATTCTGATGAGGTGCTTTACATTGTCTTCTATTTTTTTTTCAATTTTTTGGTTTTGCTTAACAGTCTCTTGCTGTCTTATGAAGTCATTATTTTCCGCAGACTCCATTCTTTATTTTAGGGGAGAATTTCATTCATTTACCTTTTGCAACTCCTTTTTCAATTGTTCAGTTTTATTTTTGTATGAGTTTTTTCATTTGACCAATTGAGGTTGTGAGAGAAATATTTTCTTTTTCTTTTTGTATTTGCCCAAATGAGGATCTGAGATTTATTATTCCTATTTTGTATTTGTCCAATTGTATTTTCCAAGGATTTGTTTTCTTGTTTGCTCCCAAATTTTCCAATTGTTTTTTTTAGGTTTTTTGCAAGGCAAATGGGGTTAAGTGGCTTGCCCAAGGCCACACAGCTAGGTAATTATTAAGTGTCTGAGACCGGATTTGAACCCAGGTACCCCTGACTCCAGGGCTGGTGCTTTATCCACTACGCCACCTAGCCACCCCCCAATTGATTTTGAAACTCCTTCCTGGTTTCTTCAAGGAAGTCTTTCTGTGCTGTAGACCAGATCATATTCTCCTCAGAGGTTCTAGTTCTCTCTGAGTTAGGGTCTTTTACTTCTAGGAATTTTTCTTCTTCTAGGAATTTTTCTATGGAGTCTCCTTTTCACTGACCTTTCTTCACTTTCCTAAGACCTTGTGTTGGGGAGGGGCTGGTTCACAGAGGTTTGGTGTTGGGAGCCCTAGATGCTTTACTCACTGGGCTTAATAACTCCATAAGTTATTATTATTAAGTTATTATTATTATTATTAAGAGGTTTGTTTCATATTATTTATGAGGGAAGATCAGGAGAATTTAACACAAGGCCTGTCTTCTCTCTGCCATCTTGGCTGGACATCCTCTACATTGTTTCAATGCTATGTATTGATGAAAATTGAATATGTTGAGAGAAAAAAAAACATATCCTTAAGGAAGATATAAAATATTAAGAGATGAAAAATTATGTAGTACATATGACAATTTTTTAATAATTGAAGGTAATGATATGTGGTCTTTGTTTAAACTTCATAGTTCTTTTGTATATAGATGGCATTCTTCATTGCAGAGACCCTAAAATTGTCCCTGATTATTGCATTGATGGAATGAGCAAGTGCATTGTTGCTGTTAGGGCATATAGTGTTCTTCTGGTTTTGCTCATCTCACAGCATCAGTTCATGCAAGTTTTCCTAAGCTTCCCTGAAATCCCATTCCTCCGGATTTCTAATAGAACAATAGTGTTCATAACATACATATACCATAATTTGTTCAGCCACTCCCCAATTGAAGGACATCGCCTCTATTTCCAATTCTTTGATACCACAAACAGGGATGCTATGAATATTTTGTACAAGTAGTGTTTTTATCCTTTTTTCATGATCTCTTCAGGATAAAGACCCAATAGTGACATTGCTGGGTCAGAGGGTATGTGCATTTGTATTGCCCTTTGGGCATATACAAATTGCTCTCCAGGAAGGTAGGATCAGTTCATAGTTCCAACAACAATACATCAGTGTCCCAGATTTCCCAAATACCATACATTAATCATTTTCCTTTTTTGATCATATTGGCCAAACTGATCAGTTTGGCAAGTCTTAGAGGTAGAAGGTGATACTAAGAGATGCTTTAATGTGCATTTGTTAATCAATAATGATTTAGAGCAATTTTTTTATATGACTATAGATAGCTTTGATTTCCTCATCTGCAAAGTACCTTTGTATATCCTTTGACCATGTGTCAATTGGGGAATGACTTTTTAAAATATATATCTGAATCTGTTCTCTATATTTTTTATAAATGAGTCCTTTGTCAAAAACACAAGATGTAATAATTGTTTCCCAATTTACTACATTTATTTTGATCTTGGTTATAGTGGTTTTGTTTGTGCAAACATTTTTTAATTTAATGTAATCAAAATTATCCAGTCTGTTTTTAAAATTGTTTTCCTTCTCTTACTTGGTCATAAATTGGTCACTTTTCCATAGATCTGTCAAGTAAAGTATTCCTTATTCTCCTAATTTGCTTATAATATCAGTTTATGTCTAAACCCTGCACCCATTTTTATTTTATTTTGGTCTAGGGTATGAGATGTTAGTCTATTCTAAGTTTCTGCAATACTAAAATTGAAAATTGAAAAATTCTAATTTTCCCAACAGTTTTTTTTTTATCAAAAAGAGTTCTTGCCCCAGAAGCTGGAGTCTTAGCAGCAGATTACTATAATCATTTCCTGCTATCTCTTTTGCACCTAGTCTATTCCACTGATCCACAACCAGACAGTTTTGATGACTGATGCTTTAGAATATAATTTTAGATCTGGTAAGACTATGTCACCTTGTTTTGCAGTTTTTCTTTCTTCATATGAATTTACTTACAATTTTCTTCTAGCTTATTAAAGTAATTTTTTGAAAGTTTGATTGGTATGGAATTAAATAAGTAGTTTATTTTAGGTAGAATTGTCATTTTTATTATCTTAGCTCAGCCTATTCATAAGCATGTGATATTTTCCCAATTATATGGATCTGATTTTACTTTACAAGTAAAATTTATATTATCTGAAGTTTTTTAAAATGTGATTTCTCTTTCTAGCTCTTCCTGCTGTATCTTTCTAGTAATATATAGAAATGCTGAGTTTATTTTATATCCTGTGACTTTTCTAAAGTTGCTAATTGTTTCTGGTAGTTTTTAAGATTTTTTTTAGGGTTCTCTAGGTATATGATCATATAATCTGCAAAGAGTGAATGTTTTGTTTCTTCTTTCCCTAGTCTAATTCCTTCAATTTCTTTTTCTTCTCTTATTGCTGAAGCTAACATTTCTAATACAATATTGAATAATAGTGGTGATAATGGGTATCCTTGTTTCAATCTTGATTTTATTGAGACTGCCTCTAGTTTATCCCTATTGCACATAATGCTTGTTGATGGTTTCAGATAGATATTGCTTATCATTCTAAAGGAACAATCCATTTATTCCTGTGCTCTCTAGTGTTTTTAAGAGGAATGGGTGCTGTATTTTGTCAAAGATTTTTTCAGCATCCATTGAGGTAACTATACGATTTATGTTAGGTTTGTTAGGTTTTTTCCCTTAGTGATTTTCCTTTGTTCTTATCTTGTATCATTGTGTTGCTGAAAAAGGACTTGATAATTCATTGCACAATGTTGCTGATACTGTATACATTATTTTCCTCATTTTGTTCTTTTCACTTTGCATCATTTCATACAAGTTTTTCCAGATTATTTTAATATCCATTGTGCATTTTTTGGATGAGCAATGGACCCCCTACCTTGTAGATTTCAGCTAGAATAAAATCAGCACCAGGTGCTTTGTGACTTGAAAGGAGCCCAATGGCATTCAAAACCTCTTCATCATTTCTTATTGCACAAGTATCTCATTTCATTCAGATACAATAGCTTATTCATCCATTCTCAAATTAATGGACTTCTCAATTTCCAATATTTTCCTATCATGAAAAGGCATGCTATAAATATTTTTTTATCCATGTATGTCTTTGTCCTTTTATTATGATCTCTTTGGGATACAAAATCTGGATGTGATAAAGCTAGAAATAATAGTATGTATAATTTGTTTGCCCTTGGGCAACATTCCAAATTGCTCTCCAGCAAAGTTGGATAAATCCATAAATTCACCAACAATGTAGTAGTGTTCCAGTTTTCACTCATTCTCTCCAACATTTGTCATTTTCCTTTTAGCATATCAGATAATATCATTGGTGTGAGGCTATATCTCAGAGTTATTTTAATTTACATTTCTCTAATCAAAAGAGATCTGAAGTACTTCTTCATCTGCCTATAGATTGCTTTGATTTCATCAACTGAAAACTGTACATATCCTTTGACCATTTATCATGTGGGTAATGGCTTATCTATTCTTACAAATTTGACTCTATTCTCTTCATATTTAAAGCCTTTATCAGAGATGCTTGCTGTAAACTTTGTTTACCAGATTTCTGCTTTCTTTTTATTCTTGGTTGCATTGTTATTGTTAGTGAAAAACCTTTTAAAATTAAACATAATCAAAATTGTCTATTTTACATTTTTTTGTATTTTACATTTTTAATATACTTTATCTCTTATTTGATCATGAAGTCTTTCACTCCCCTTACATCTGAGAGATAGACGCTTCTTTGCTCTTCTAATTTGCTAATGGTGTGACCATTTTTGTATAAATTATGCACCCATTTTCACTTTATCTTATTAGAAAGAGTGAGATGCTCTATATATATATAGCTTAGAGAGATGCAGGACTCTTGACTCAGTAAGATGGCAGATGAAATTCTTTTTTATGCAGATACTAATCCAAAATGCTCTTATGATACCCTGAAGGCTATTTAGGGACCAAAGACCCATGTTGCATTTCAACTCCTCAGTATTGATGGATCCACATTGACAGTAATAGGGACATGATCCTAGACAGATAGGTTGAACACTTCCATAGTGTTCTTAACAGACCATCATCAATCAGTGCAGAAGCAATTGATTGTTTGCTTCAAGCTGAAGTCAGTCAGTCTCCAAAATATTCATAGCAGCTCTTTTTGTAGTGGCCAAAAATTGGAAATTGAGGAGATCCCCATCAATTGGGGAATAGCTAAACAAGTTATTATACATAAATACTATGGAATGCTGTACTGTAAGAAACCATAAATGGTCAGACTCTAGAGAAGCATGGAATGACTTACAGGATCTGATGCAGATAGAAGGGAGAAGAACCAAGAGAACAATGTACACATTAACAACAACATTGTGAGATGAACAACCTTGATGGAAGCAGATCCTCTTGGCAGTCCAGAGAACTAGGACAACTGTATTTGACTGGTTATTGACTACATCATTCCCAAACAGAGGAAGAAAAACAAAACAAAACAAAAAACACAGGATAAAGAAAAAACTCTCCTGTTATCTGATGAATACTTTATAAAATTATCTCATATATCTCTTTCCCTTAATCCTAATTCCTCATGCCAAAAATAGTAATTCATAAACATGTTTAACAAAATATGTATGTAACATGTGAACCGGATTGTTTCTTGCAGAGGGGATGGGGATGGGAAGGAGAGTGGAAGGAAATTTTATAACTTGGAAATATGCATGTACATATGGATGAAAATAAATTAATTAATTTAAAAAATCAAGTCAATCAGTCCCTGGCTGGAGTTTCACCAGAAGAAGAGGTTTTGAATGCCATTAGGCTCCTTTCAAGTGGCCAAGTACCTGGTGCTGATTTTATTCTTGCTGAAATCTACAAGGTAGGGGGTCCATTGCTCATCCAAAAACTGATTGAAATTTTCCAAGTTATATGACATATTCCTCCACTAGAATTCAAGGATGCCTCTCTCATTCATCTATATAAAAGTTAACGGAATACATTGACCTATGACAATCACAGATCTGTCTATTAGACATTACTGGTAAGATTTTTGTCTCTATAGGCTGATCCTTCACTTAGAAGATGGTCACCTCACCGAGAGTCAATGTGGTTTCAGAAAGGGTCCAGGAATAGTTGATATGATATTTGCTGTCCAACAACACCAGGAAAAATGCCAGGAACAGAACAGAGGCCTTCAATACTGTCAGTTGTGAGGATTTATGGAAAATTATGTCAAAATTTTGTTGCCCAGAGATGTCCATCAGTATTGTACAAATGGTTAGCTTGCCAGGGTTCTGGATAGTGGACGATGCTCTTGAGATTTTCCAGTCACCAAGGATGTGTCCTTGCTCCCATGCTTTTTAACCTGATGTTTTCAGCTGTGTTATCAAATGCCATCACTGAATATAAATATGATCTGAGGTCAGTTACCTGATTGATGACAAATTCTTCAACTTGAAAAGACTAAGCCAAGACCAAATTGGAGGAAGTTTTGGTGTATGGTCTTCTGTTTGCAGATAATTATGCATTCAATGCAGCATCTTAAGCTAAAATGCGACAAAGTATGGATTGATTCTCTGTTGCGTGTGTTAATTTTTGTCTAATAATTAATACTAAGAAAACACAGGTGATTCATCAACCAACACACACCATCCATATTTGGAACCATCAACTACAGCAAATGGAGATGTTTTGAGTACTGTGAACAAGTTTACTTGCCTTGGCAGCATCCTTTCCAGGGAGGTACACATTGATAATGAGGATAACACATGCATTGCCAGAGTTGGCTCAGTATTTTAAGGTTCCAAAAGAAAGTGTGGGAGAGTAGAGGTATTAGATTAACTACAAACTTGAAGGTCTACCGATTCAATGTGCTGATCTCATTGCTGCATGCCTATGAAAGCTGGACAATCTACCAGCACTGTGAAAGGAAACTGAATAAATTCCATTTAAATTGTCTTAGAAGATGACCTAGCAGAAGATACCTGACACTGAGGTCCTTTCTTGAGTTAAAATGCCTAGCATTCAAATATTACTACAGATAGTGCAGCTACTGGCACATTTTAGACTTCCAGAAGTTCAAATGCCCAAATGCCCCCTATTTTATGGGGAACTCACACAGGGCAAGCACTCACAAGGAGGTTAAAAGGAGCAATACCAGGACACTCTGAAGGTCTCTCTTAGGTACTTTAGAACTGATTGTAGGGGGCAGCTAGGTAACATAGTGGATAGAGCACCGGCCCTGGTGTCAGGAGGACCTGAGTTCAAATTCAGCCTCAGACACATAACAATTACCTAGCTGGGTGACCTTGGACAAGTCATTTAACCCCAATTACCTAGAGAAACAAAACAAAATAAAACAAATGAATTGATTTGATTGTACAGCATGGAAGATACTGGCACAAGACTAAACAATATAGTGTACCCTCATCAGTGAGTTTGCTGTGCTCTATGAGAAAGGCAAAATTGAAGCAGCTCTATGGAAATGTGACATATATAAGTTTAGAGTAAGCAACCCATGTGTGTGCATGGACTATTTATCCCCAACCTGTGATGAAGTATTCTGAGCGCACATTGGTCTGATCAGCCACAGTCCGACCCAGTATAATTTTTGTCAAACATAGTGATGTCATTTTGGTTCTTGGATAACAAAGGACAAGAATTATTCCTCTTGCTGGAAAGTGTGAGATGCTCTGTATCTGGTTTGTTCATTATTCTTTCTTTTTTTCCCAGCAGTTTTGTCAAATAATTATTTTTTATCCCCAAAACTGGAGTCTTTGGGTTTATCATGCAATAGGTTACTATGGTAATTTACTATTGTATCTTATTTCATTGATCCACCCCCATATTTCTTAGTACAAGACAGTTTTGGTGATTACTGTTTTATGATCTAGTTTGAGATCTAGTTGTGCTAGGTCAATTTCCTTTTTATTTTATTTATCAATTTCCTGGATACTCTTGATTTCTGTTCTTCCAAATGAATTTTATTGTTTTTTTCCTAGGTTTATCATATACATTTTTGGTAATTTCATTAGTATGGCACTAAATGAGTAAATTAGTTTAGGCAGAATTTTATCTTTATTTTCTTGGCTCAGTCTGTCCATGAACCATTGATATTTTTCAGTTGCTTAGATCTGACTTTGTATGAAAAGCTTTTTTGTAATTGTGATTGCACAATTTCTGGGTTTGTCTTGGAAGACAAATTCCTAGATATTTTATACTGTTTGTAGTTATCTTAATTGGATTTTATTTCTTTGCTGAATTTCGTTGATCATAAATGCTGATCATTTATGTGGGCTTATCTTATATCCTGAAACTTTGTTAAAGTTGCTAATCATTTCAAGTTATTTTTAGTTGATTCTCTAGTATTCTATATGTATAATATCATATTATCTGCAAAGAGAAAGCTTTGCTTTCTCATTGTGTATTCTAATTCATTTGATTACTTTTCCTACTTTTATTGCTATAGCTAATATTTCTCGTACTATATTGAATAATAGTGGTGATACTGGCCAAAGGTGATTTAACCCTGATCAAATTAGCATGGTCTCTGCCTATCCCCATTATAAATAGAATTTGCTGATGGTTTTAGCTGGATACTGCTAATAATTTTAAGGAATGCTTCTGTTTATTACTGTGTTCTCTAATGTTTCTAATAAGAACTGCTGCTGTATTTTGTCAAAAGATTTTTCAGACTTATTGAAATTATCATATTATTTCTACTGGTTTTGTTATTGATATGGCCAATTATGTTGATAGTTTTTGTAATATTGAGCTGGCTCTGCATTCCTGGTATTAATTCCTTCTGGTTATAGTATATAATGCTTGTGATATTTGCTATAATCACTTTGTTAGTATTTTGTTCAAAAGTTTTCCATCAGGGAGCAGCTAAGTGGTGCAGTGGATAGAGTACTGACCCTGGAGTCAGGAGGACCTGAGTTCAAATACAGCCTCAGACATTTAATAATGGCCTAGCTGTTGACCTTGGGCAAGTCATTTAACCCCATTGCCTTGCAAAAAAAGTTTTTCATCATTATTCATAAGGAAAATTGGTCTACAATTTTCTTTCTCTTTTTTTTAACTCTTCCTGGTTTAAGTATCAACCCCATATATGTGTCATAAAACACTTTGATAGGACTCCCATTTATTTTTTCCAAATATTTTACATTTTTTGGAATTAATTATTCTTTAAGAGTTTGGTAGGATCCACTCATGAACCATCTGGCTCTGGGGGTTTTGACCTAGGGAGTATATTAAAAACTAAACTTTAAGATCAGATTACTTAGTCATTCTATTTCCTGATCTGTTTATCTAAATAACATTTTTTCATAAATATGCATCTATTTCACTCAGATTGTCAGATTTATTGGCATATAATTGAGCAAAATACTTCCTAATGATTGCTTTTATTTTTTCTTCATTGGTGTTTGATACTGGTTTTGGATTTTTCTTTTTTCAAATTAAATTGATTAAGGAATCTATCTTATTGGCTTTTATTCATAGAAGGAGTTCCTAGATTTATTAATTAGCATAACAGTTTTTTCCCCAAATTTATTAATCTCACTTTTGACATTCAAGATTTCCAATCTGGTGCTTAATTGGAGATTTTTGATTGATTTCTTTCAAGTTTTTTTTTTTAGTTGTATGTCCAATTCATTCATTTGGTCTTTTCTCCTTTTATTGTTATAAAAAATTTAGAGAAATAAATTTTCCCTTAAATATTGCTTTGGTTGCATCTCATAAATTTTCATATGTTGTATGATTGTTAACATTCTCTTTAGCTAAATTATTGATGACTTTAATTATATGTTCTTTGGCACACATTCTTTAGGATTTTATTATTTTGTTTCAAATTAATTTTTAATCTATCATTCCATTTTAATCTACCTTGGTCCAATTTTCCATTTTGTTGTATATAATTTTTAAAAAGTTATTTATTTATTTTTCCAATTACATGCAAAAATAGTTTTCAGCAATAATTTTTTTTTTAGGTTTTTGCAAGGCAAACGGAGTTAAGTGGCTTGCCCAAGGCCACACAGCTAGGTAATTATTAAGTGTCTGAGACAGGATTTGAACCCAGGTACTCCTGACTCCAAGGCTGGTGCTTTATCTACTATGCTACCTAGCCGCCCCTCAACAATGATTTTGAGTTGCACATTTTTCTCCCTCAATTCCTTCACTTCCACCTCCCCCTAAGAGAGAGCAATCCAATATAGGCTGTACAGGTATGACTATGGTAAATATATTCCCATATTAATCATGTCATGAAAGAAGAATCAGAACAAAAAGTAAAATGAGATGGAAATCATAAATCATAAAAAATTAAAAAATTATAAATAAATTTTGGTCTGCATTCAGACATCATAGCTCTTTCTTTGGATGTGGATTTTTTTTTCATCACAAGTCCTTTAGAATTGTCTTTGATTCTTGTACTTCTGAGATGGTCAAGTTCATGAGAGTTGATCATTAATGTTGCTCTTAATGTATGTAATGTTCTTCTGATTCTGTTCACTTCACTCAGCATCAATTCATGCAAGTCTTTCCACGCTTTTCTGAAGTCCCACCCCTCATGATTTCTTATAAAATAATAGTACTCCATCACATTCATATACCACATTTTGTCCAACTGAATTTATTTCTTATTGCATTATGATCTGAAAAGAATACATTTTATATTTCTTCCCTTTTCCATTTGATTTTGAGGTTTTTATGCACTATTACAGTCAATTTTTATGTAATTTCCTAGAGTGGCTAAGAAAATGCTATATTTCTGTCTGTTCCCAATGAGTTTTCTTCAAATGTCTGTCATAGCTAATATTGCTAAAATTGTATTTATAATCTCCTTTCTTCCTTTCTTTCTTGTTTATTTTTGATGAATTTATTGAGTCCTGAGAGGGACAGTTGAGGTTCTCTACTGTAGTTTTACTATTTCTTGCTGTAACTTATCCAATAAAAGTTTAGATGCTATAGCACTTGGTGCATATATGTTTAGTATTGATATTGTGATATTGTTTCATTATCTACCTTTTATCAAGATGGAATTTCTTTTGTTATCTCTTTTAATAAGGTCTATTTTATTTTGTTTTTTGCTTTTACTTGTCCAAGATCAGGATTGCTACCTCTCCTTTTTAAAAAAAATTGGCTGAAACATAATAAATTCTGCTCCATCATTTTATCTTTACTCTGTGCATTTCTGTACTTCAACTAAATTTCTTATAATCAACATATTGTAGAATTCTGAATTTTCAGCAACTCCTCTATCCACTTCCTGTTCTTGGAATAGCTGATTTCATTCACATTTACAGTGATGACTGCTATCTATGTATTTCCCCTTCTTCCTATTCTTCTTTCTGTTTGTTCTCGCTCTCTCTCTCTCTCTCCCCCCTTCACCATTTCACTTTTTATCAGTGTTTTGTTTCTGTCTTTAATCTCAAGTAATGTACCCTCCCTTTTATCAGTCCACATCATTCCCTTCATTTAATTCTCTCCTCTCTTGTCCTGTAAGATAGATTTCTATATTCCATTATTACATATATTATTCCCTCCTTGGGGTAATACTTGTGAAAGTAAGGTTCAAGTGTTGCTCACTGTCCACACTCTCATCTTCCCCTCTACTTTACACTTGTGAAAGAATTTACCTTATTCTACCTCTCCATAGCAGCCATGATACTTCTCTTTTTCATGCCTTGGTTCTTTAATGTCATTTCCTTGAATTCAACCTATACTCATACTTTCTATCTATTCATTCCTTCTAGTTGTACCATTAGTGATATATTTTTTTTAATTTTATTTATTTTCATCCATATGTATGGATATATTTCTAAGTTACAAAATTTTCTTTCAACCTCCTCTCCCAAGTTAGCATTTTACATACATATTTTGATAAACGTTTGCAAAATAGTAATTTTTGGTATGAGGAATTAGGATTAAGGGAAAGAGATACGTAAGGGATAATATTTATAAAGTGTTCATAAGATTTGGAAGGGTTGTTTTGGGGGTGTGTGTGTGTGTGTGTGTGTGTGTGTGTGTGTGTGTGTGTGTGTGTGTTTGTGTTTTGTTTTGTTTTTCTTCCTCTGGATGGAAATAATATAGTCCATAGCTGGTCCAATCCATTTGTCCTAGCTCTCTGGACTGCCGAGAAGTGTTGCTTCCATCAAGGTTGCTCATCTCATAATGTTGTTGTAGATGTGTACATTGTTCTCTTGGTCAGTGATACTCTTTTTTTTTTAAGAATTATGCGTATCATCTTCTTGTGTTGGGATATAAACAGTTTGGCTCTATTGAATTTCTAATGTTTTTTTCCCCTTATTATATATTTATGCTTCTCTTGGATGTTTATTTTGGAGGTCAAATTTTGGTTTAGATCGTGTCTTCTATTTATGAAACTCCTAGTACATTAAATGGCCATTTTTTCCATTGATGCATTATGCTTAATTTTTCCAGGTAAGTGATTCTTAGTTGGAGTCTTAGTTCCTTTGCCTTTCTGAATATCATTTGCCAAAACTTTCGGTCCTTTAATTTTCCAACTGTCATGCTCTATATTTTCTTGAATATAACTCCATGATATATGAATTGTTCCTTTTAGTCTACTTAAGTATTTTTTTTCCTAAATGATATAATTCTATAATTTGGTTATAACATTCCTTGGAGCTCCAATTTTTAATCAACTGTTTTCTTTCTCCAATTTTTCTTCTGCCTCTCATATAATTTCAAGCTCTTGTTAAAAAATTTCTTCTATGAATTCTTTCTGGGCTTAGTTCACTTCTGATTTTTCCTTGAAGGTTTGTCCATGGCTGTATTGACATTGTTGTCCTATTCTAAGCTTATGTCTTGATCTGCCCTGTCATCTTTATATCTTTCTATGGTCATATTCTTTTCGTTGTTGTTTGTTTATTGTTTTGGCTTTTTACTCATTTTTTTTACTTTTATTCTTTCCTTTAAATTTGAACTATATTCCCAGGGTGAATGAGGCAGTGTCTCAGTCTTCTTGTGCCAGTGAGTATAGGCCTTGACTAGCTATCTGGTGCTGTTCTGATGTGTCTCTGTGGTTCTTGGGTTCCCTTCTATCTAGTGCTATACTGAGAATGGGGTATAGCTAACTCTGCTTTAGGATGTAAACATCTGACAGTTTATTTGGTGCTGACTGGGATCCTATTTGTTGTGTATGGCATGTGTTTAGATGAAGTGGTATGAATCTGTGTTCTCCTGGGGCTACACTGATGTATGTGGTAGTCTAGCCACTTGAGAATATCTACTTATCTGGGTATTTGGTGAAGTACATGGACATATGGAAGTACATGACTGATGACTGTTTACCCAGGGCTATGCCAAAGTATGATGGTTCTTGGAGTTGGATTCTGTTAGTCCCCTAGATATATATACTATAGTCTTGCCTCCTCCACCACCACACTGGGGCTCATTATCTTCAACTGATTTGCTGAGGAGGGGATTGCTGTTGGCTTACTGGGATGCTTCCATTCTGATCTGTTCCTCCCACACTGGAGTGAGATGGGTCTCTTCCTACAGTTCCTCCAAGTTTCCTGGATTAAAAAAATTATTTCATCCAAAACCCTTGATAGTTGTGCCATTCCAGGATTTGTTGAGGGGTGTTATTTTATGATTCTTGGAAGATGGATTTGGAATAGAGACTATTGGATTACTCCTCCATCTTGACTACTAGAAATAGGAAGAATCTATTCATTTTAGTTCTTTTAAGGGATCAGTTGATACAGGCACATTTTAAAATAATGAAATTTATATTATGCTTCTATATTTGAATTTTGTATAATCTCAATTATTTAAAAATTTTGTTGCCATCCAATCATCAGTTGTATCTGACTCTCTTTGACATCATTTGGGAGTTTCTTGGCAAAAGAAATGGAGTGGTTTGCCATTTCCTTCTTCAGCTCACTTGACAAATTAGGAAACTAAGGTAATTAGGATTAATAACTTGCCAGAGTAAAACACCTATCAAGGGCAGATTCAAATTCATGTCTTCCTGACTCTAATCCCAGGACACTCTATCTACTGAGCCTCCTAGCTGCCCTTTATTGAATAATAGGTAATATTTTAGGATTTGTGAAGAAATTTCCTATATACCATCATTAATGTCCTTTTCTTTTTTTTTAAACCTTTTTTGGGATTCGGATCTAGTGGTGGCATTTCTATGTTAAAAAGGTATGCCTGTTTTATAGCTCTTTGGACCTAATTCCAAATTGTTCTATAGAATGGTTGAATTAGTTCCCAACTCCAATAATGTTTCAGTTGTTTTTTTGCCCATATCCCCTCTAACGTCTGTCCTATTAACTAATCTAATATGTAGGAGGTAATAGATAAGCATTGTTTCTATTTTCATTTCTCTAATCAATTAGAGCATTTTTCATATGTCTTTAGATAGATTTGATTACTTTGTCTAAAAACTGTTCATATATTTGATCATTTACTTTTGATGCTTGAGAAATGAGACTTATATCAGAGAAACTTCAATTTTTTCAATGCTATTACTAACAGTATTTCCCTTCATCCTATTGCCCCACATCCAGTTTCTTCTATTCTTTGTCTTCTGACTATACCCTCCCCCAATCTGCCTTCCCTTCTCTCACACTCCTCCTTTTATCCCCTTCCCACCCTATTTTCCTATAGGGTAAGATAGATTTCTATTTTGAATTGAGTGTGTATGTTACTAATTCATTGAGCCAGCACTAATCTGAATGAACACTTCCAAATCTAGTGAACATTTTATAAAAGTTATCTCTTATGTATCTCTTTCCCTTAATCCTAACTGGTCATACTGAAAATTATTCATTTGTAAACATGTTTATCAAAATATGTATGTAAAATCCTAACCTGACTTCCCCACTGAGAGGAGGGTGGATGGCAAAGGAGGGTGGAGGGAAATTTTGTAACTTGGAAATATGCATATATGAAAATAAATAATTTTTTCTAAAAAGACTGTACTGAGAACTTCAACCCTATAACTCTCATATTGGTTTATGGGAAAGTATTATCCTATTTCCAAAAAAGTATCTTCAAAAAATAAGTACTGTCTATAAGCTGACCACCCGATTCATAGAGTAGAAAGTTCTGGAGTCAAAGAATGTGGGTTCAGTGCTTACTACCTCTGTGATCTTACCTTCTTGAGCCTCAATTTTCTCATCTTTACAATAAAATGTATAGACTAAGTTATCTTTGAGGTCTCTTCCAGTTTTAACATACATATATATATATATATGTATATATATATATATATATATACATATATATATTATATATCCCAAGAAATCTCCCTGAAAAATTGAGAGGAGCAAGTGTTTGAGTTTTGCTTGCAGCTTTGAGCCTACCTCCTTGTTTTGCATTCTGAAAAATGTGGAGTCGAGAAAGGTTATATATTTTTCCTGGGGCATTGAGCCATCAACAGAGTATAATGTAAGTCTTTGGTCTCCTAGAGTGGCATAGCATTCCTTTGATTTATGACATTATTCTCTTAAGGAGTTTTGAGAGAAGGCACAATATTGAGCTAATGCAGAAAAGCAGGATTTAAAGGGTTGTATATCTCTAAGATAGTTAAGAAATGGAACAGTTCTGGTGCCAAGACTTGAATTTATGATTTTCAGTTCAGAAATAAAGAGCTGTTTCAAATCACCAGGAGATTTGGGTTTCTGTTACATTCTTCTTAAATGTTTTCTTCTTTTTTTTTTATTTTTGAAGGTGTGTCCTTTCAGAAAGGACAGCATAATGCTACAAAGACTTGATATTCAACTGACCTGTCTGTGAAGATGTTTTCACGTGATCTTAGATGTCTGAAGTGGTTTAAACATTCCTGATGGTTTCAAATAGTCTGCCTTCAAGGGTTGGCAACTAATATTTATCAAAGATAGGTTCATGCCTAAGTGGCAAATCCAAGCAGATTCAAATTTATCTTGGATATAACCTAAGTAGCTTTCTGAAAATAGATATGATCAGCCATTGCTAATAAATTTAGAAATTAATTGTGTTCAGTGGAACAGCTTTAGGAATTTAGGTAGCTGGCAAATCCTAGAAAAAGAGGTTAAAAGAATCAACACTAGGGTGCTATTGACATATTTTATAAGCAATACTGTTAAATAAATGAGTGCGTAAATTAAAAAAAAGAATGCACACATTTCAGCTAATCTCAGTTATCTATATCCTATCATATTTTATTTCAAGTTCAGTGTGATTTATCTGTCTTTCTAATAATACAACTGAGACTTATTTTTTTGATATTGTATATTTTTACACTGTTTATTGTTTATACATGCTGATCACAGTAGGGTATAATATATCTCTGTGTCAGAGAGTGGAATAGGCAGTGATCATTATGCAGCCGATGAATTGAAAGGAAATTACCCCAAGAGCTCTGATTGTCCAAAATACTTCAAATGACTTAACAAGCTGACATGATTTCTCAGTTGTTTTCCTCTCATTTTTCTTTCCTTTCTTCCAAGAAAACTTAGAGAAAGGGCTGCTTCCATTCTCTTACTAAGGTTTGATTTTTTCTTTTAGATATCAATACAAAAAGGTTTAAAGAAAATCAATGATAGGATAGGGGAACCAAGGTTATCATCACATTGACCATGCAATTAACTTGAAAATACATATTGTTTGCTAAAAGAGAATAAGCCTCTGTTTTATACAAGATAACACTCCCATACAATTGGTAAGAATTTGGGCAACACAAAATGGCTGGACAGTTATTTTTGATAGAGCCAATACAGCAGTGTTAGGCTAGTAAGTGACAAAACAGAATAGGGAATTTTATTTTTAATGTGTCATTTTAAAGCATTTATTCAAAGCGTTTTAGACTTATATATTACTCAGATCTCACGGTAATGCTACAAGTGTGACCATTTTTGCCATTCCTGTTTTATTTGGGTGATATATAGGTAGTGAGAATTTAACCAACTTATTCGTATTATTCATATTTCAAGTCTTTGTCAGAACCAGGACTTTTTATGTCAGTGTCCTGATTCTCCCTTCTTTTCTTAACCCTATGAATCTCAAGAGGTGTAAGGAGGGCTAGAGATGGGAGGCACTGAACTAAGATGGTCTATCAGAATGGAAAATAGAGCTCTCATGTTTCTGTTCAGCATTGTTCTCTACCTTGTGAGTATCAGGCTGTCTCTAATGGACATTTTTCATAACTACATCTAGTTAAGTGCATTTTACCTCTGGGCCATCACTCTCCTATAAATATCAAATAACTTTTCAAAGAAGCAGGTTGCCAAATGCCTACGCATTTTGTCTATAGTCAGACAAGAAAATATCATTTAAAAGCTCTGGGTTGGAGGTGATCATCTTTTAAATGCTTGTTAGAATTAATTTCTCTGGAGAGAAAAGCAACAGCTTTGTGGATTAAAACATAAAATGTCCCCAACCTTCACAAGAAGGCAGGTCACAGATTCCTGTTGCCAGGGAAGATTCAAATATAAGATAAATTAAGTTAAGCCTGAACACTGTCTGTTTTGAAATCAAGCCACAAAAATATAAATTGGGTAGGGGCAAATAGAAAAAAAGTGATCTGGAGTTTCTTTAAAGTAAAATTAATGTTTGTTTTTAGGGGATCTATGACATATAGTGAATAATTCATTTGACTCTATCATATGCACCATGTCCTCTTTTTTTTCAGTATTATATAATTAGAGAGTAATTAAGTTTTTTTTAACTAAATACTAAACTACTGACAGCTTTAACATGACTGCCATCTTCTGGTTAACTCACTTAGGTTTCTTGGTATTGGGGTTAGTTTTAGTAGTCATCATTAGATCCTATTTCTCATTAAGGTGAATATAAAAACAGTAGGCATTAACTACAGGGACTTGTTCTGTGTTTTCAATGTTGGCTCCACCAACCATTCAATACAATGAAGAAAAATCACATCAGTTTTGATTGAAGGTTTTTGATGGCCAGCACTCCATCATTTGGGAGTTAATGAAATCGAGCCAATTTTTGAGGCTCTATCCAGTTATGATTTTAATGAGGAAAAGAATTAAATCATTCTATATCCATGGATTATAAGAAGTGAAGAAGGCATCTAGCCAAATTTTCTGATTTTATAGGTGCAAAAACGGAGATACAAGTAATCAAAGCAATTTGACCACAGGTATAAGGCATATTAGTTTATCAAAATCATTTTTTCCCCGAAGTGATACTTTGGGGAATATAGCATTAAAAACATCCTATTTATCCTTTCTCTAATGAAAATCATTATTGAAAAATCTTCTTATATAAAAAGCTTAGAGAGCTTAAAAAGCATTAGGCCCTGCCCTTTAGGAGATTTTAATCTTTTGGGGAGAGAAGATAGACAGAAATAATAATGTCATTGCATTCTAAATATCAAAACATTATTATTGACAACCAGTGTCACAAATAGCATAGTCACCTGAAATTTTCTCTGAGATTGAAGCATGTGAGGGTATGCTTCCTCCCCAATCTCATGCTCCTCTTCCTTGTTCTTGTAAGCAGTAGCACCTTTATTCAGCAATTCAATTTCTAGTTTTAGTTCTACTGAATAATTATCTGACTAAAAGTTTATTGGGAAAAGCATTCCCTTCCAGTCTTTTTAACTGGCATTAATTTACAAAACTATATCTTGAAACCTTTGATAGAAATCTTTCTAAGATGGATTATGTATTTTCTTTTCCCTTCAGAAAGATTATGTACATTATTTAATTTTTTTTTCTTTTTACTTTGTGGCCATCATTATGAATTTTCATCACTGCTTTGTAGTATAACAGCAATTTTGTATTTACTTTTTACATTTTTTTAAATCTCTCTTTTGCTGGAAATTAGCTTCGCTTCTGTTATTTTGCTTTTTCCAAGTAGACTTTCAATCTCCATCTATTCTTCTGCTCTGTAGTGGATAACTGAAAACTCAAGCCTATAAAATGGAATTTTTTTAAGCAAAAGTAAATAAGATTTGAGATAGTGATTCTACACAGTGCTGAGTCATTTAGATGCTGGCTATTTCTTATAGTAGATACTCTCATTTTACAACAATCTCCATCTCTTTCCTGGTGAAATATTGAATTCTGTCTTGGAATTTCTTCCTCTTTGATAGGTGAGCCTTTTTTCTTGGTTCTTATGGGAACTAAGGCCTTCTCATACTTTTTGTTATTTCCTCGAAATATTAGGTCCCCCTTCTTATCTTTCTAACACTTCTAAATTCTGTCTTTACCCATAAGACTGTCAACTTCTTACTGACATGCTTCTATTTCTATCACCCATACATAGTGCAGTGATTGAAATGTAGTGGCTGCTTTATAAATGACTTATCTATTTAACTCAATAGAGATCAATCTGCTGTGGAAATCCCTGAATGAATGGTGGTGGTGTTTTACTTCTGACTTATCTAGCTTCTGTTTCCTACCTACATAATATTGGGCAAATTATTTAAACGGCTCTAAATTTCAATTTCCTTATCTGTAAAAATCAGAGTTTTAGACTAGAAGGTTTCTGAAGTCCTTTGTACCTGATCCTATCTTGATTGTTGAATTTATTTCTAGGAAAAAGAAAAAAATTGAAAAGTTCTTAGGTATTGCTACTTCATAATCAAAGAAACTAAGACTCAAAGAGATTGTACCTTAGTTTAAGCCACATAGGAAGTAAGGTCCAAGGTCTTGATGTCCTTATTTAATAAAATTTAATTCATCAAAAAACAACTTATTTAATGGTTACTATATGCAGAACTCTATGCTATGTGAAATGGAAAATACAAGATGTAGGAGATCATCTTCCCTGTTAAAGTTTGTAATTTAAAAATAGGATGGAATATATACAGTGATAAGTTTAATAAAAAGGACATAAGTGAATAAGAAAGATGAGAACTAAAGTGTCTTGTGACTTCCATTGGAAAGATACCATAATAAGCAAAGACAAAATCATGGAAAGACTCAGTGACATTTGAGTTGAACTTTAAGAGGAGATAGAAGAATAAAGAGATATGAATTTATTCAATTCTTACTATGTATAAGGCACTGTTCTAAGCAGCAAGGCTAAAGATACAAACAAGAAAGATAGTCCCTTCCTTCAAGAAGCTTCTATTCTAATTATGGATAAAACAGCATATAGAACACTGGAAAGGGGTATAAAGGATTGGCAGACTTGATTGCGAATTGGTTGTTTAGTGCTATAGAATCTGATCCCTTCCAAGTAAGTCCAAAATGTATCTATCTGGGTCTCAGAGCCAAGGACTTAGGTGAAGAGTTGGGAGCTGATGGGAATGTTGACACATTTACAATGAAAAATAGCAATTTATTATGAATTTTATTTACAGTTAGAAACTAAGCATTACTGAAGTACCACTGGGATCTGTAGTTAAATTCATCTGAGAATATTAGTGTTTTCCTTTGTTTTGTTTTGTGGTATATGAAAGTACAAAGACCAGACCCCATGAGAATACTTCCTTAGATTTTAACATGACTGGAGTAAAGAGCTTGTTACTAACTGGATGCCATTTGCTTTCCTCACTTTTCATCACCAGAGATTTGTTTTGAATTTGGGATTCCAAGAAAACCAGTGTACTTCACAAGTCTCTAACCAGAGTGTAAATTGGTTCCTGATAGGAAACTTGGCTCAGCTTACCCTGTGGTTTTTGAGTGTCAACAGATCTGCCCAATATGGTGCTTTAACAATTTTGCCTCCAGGTTCTGTGTTGCCATCAAATTTCCTACATCTCTCATACATCACTTTTTAAATATCAAAGATAGTGTACAAATAATTCAAATTGTGTTTTTGGCCAGGAATCATTCAGTGTGTATGAATGTGCATATGTGACACACACATGTAATATTCCAAATGTAATTTTGAGGATATCTCTAAGCAAATGAGAGAATAATGAGAGAATTCTGTGTTTGTGGCTCATGGGGCAATATTTATGAGTTGCATTATTCTTTAATCTACATTCAGAAACTGAGCACAAGACCAGTAGGATTTGCAAATTTAGAATGATTATAGCTTCAGAAAAACAGCTACATAGGGATTCATCTGCCCTGACTAGTTTCCCTTCTATTTCTAAACTGGTCACAAGTCCTGACTCTATTTCAGAGTAAATCTTCCTTTCTGATTTGTTTGAAAGAAGAAATACATCGGCTATTGTCTGCATGCATCATCTGCATCAACTAAATTTTCTATACAATTCTTTATGGCTAAATCTTCCTTTAGGATTATTTTTCTTTCATATTTGTGTTCTCTTTTTTTTCCAACCTTGATTTTAGTAATAATGAAGAGAAGAAGGCAGACACTGAGATTTTGATGCTGTAAATCTTACATATAAATTTTTCTTTGGGGAATAATGCTTTTCTATAAAACAGTGAGCCTTTTGAAAGCCAAAAGCTCTTTTGCTCTGTTTTTCATTCATCATTTTACCTTTTAAAAATGAATCAATGCCCCAACAAGAAAAGAGATTCTTAATTGACAGGTGAGAAAACCTGAGCACTCCAAGGTTATAATGGTAACTCATGCTGCCCATATAACAAAACTGTAGCCAGCAGCATAAAACCTCATTTCAATTTTGATTCTATTCCAAATGCCTATGATATAGATGTGCAGCTCTTTTTCTAAGGGAAATTAAAAGGTACTCTTTCCTCCTTGATGCCAAGTCTTTCCCTCAAATGTCCTTTAGAGCCACAGGGAGTTGGATATTCAGCAGATGGCAGAGGAGTCAGGCATGAGGCAAAGGCAATGGGTTGCTTGAAAAATGCAAGAGCTCCCCTAAATACTGGTAGATCACAATGATGCATTTGCCAAGGAAGAACGCATCTGGATATATGCATTCATCTTTGCACTTCATATTTCAGTGATGATACTGCCTGTTGCCATTCAGAAGTAGACAATAGGCCTGAAAATACCAGCAGTCCTTTCCACTTGAGTGCATTATCCTTTGCATAGGAGTTGGAATTCTTCCGAAGAGAACCTAATCCCATAATATTGCTTTATATTTTATTATGAACAATAGGACATCTTTGCTAACAAAGAATGTTAAAAAAAGAGTATGGGATGTAGAATCCAAGGATCTGAGTCCAGATCTCAGTTGCTGCTTTTTTTTTTGACTTTGTGTAAAAACACAAATTCTTAGTATTGGAAGGGACTTCAGAGACCAATTCTTCTATTTGTGCCTGACAACAAATTCCCTCTATAGTATTCCCAGTAACTGGTTATCAGGATCTATCATCAAGTCATCTGATTGAGGGGAAATATACTATCATCTAAGGCAATCCATACTACCATTAGACAATTCTAATTTTAGGGATTTTTCTTTACACCAGTATCTAACTGCTTCACAGAAACTTACATTTATTTCAGATCACATTCATTACATTCCTTTTCCTTCTTCAATCACCTTGTCTCACAAGACCTCAAGATCCTCTTCTACAGAATGAGTGAGTGGGATGGAGTGACCTTTTGAAGCATTAATTAATCCAAACAGGTTAAAAAAGTTTTTCACTTAACATATGTGAAACAAAATCATAAGCTTAACGTGGCATAAAAATATGAGAATAATCTGCCCACATAATAAAGCCAAATTGGAGAAATAATATGCTTTAATCTTAACAGTAGTTGTGATGGTGTGATAGGCTGAACTGAAACAAATAGGACATTTTGTCACTTGAATTTACTTCTACTCCTTTGTAGACTGGGATAGTTCACTCCTAGAGGGTAACACACAACTACTCCTTTTTTTCCCCCCATCTTTTTGGGGGAATAGTATTTCTTTTGCAAGTTGGGATTCAGGTAACAATAGGAAGGTAAATGATGAAGGCCCCACTTCAATATCAATGCAGTTAACTGTGCTCATCATTAGTGTTAAATCATTTCATAGAGTTCCATGGTATAAGCATTCTTTCTTCTCTTCAACGTTTAAAAATATCGTATTTTTTTCTGAGGGGTTGAACATTCAGTTGGTAAATTCTGGTTAAAATGTCATAATTTTAAATCTCTTTTTTATGTTCTCTCCAAAAGAGTTATCTCCCAATGCTCCTACCCTGAGTATTTCCAAAACATAATTTACAAAGCTTAGCAATGAAAGTAGTGATCAGTTTAAAAAGCAATTGCTAACATGATGGATGTTTAAACAGAGAAAAGTAAACAAAAATGTTATTTTGGTCATATATTCTTTTCTAAAAATATTAATATCATTAATATTTTCCAATTACATATATATATATATACATATATAAATATCTTAGCAAGCTAGAATCATGATTTCCAAATTCTCTCCCTCTATTCTGCCCCTTTCCCTTCCTTGAGAAGTCAAGCAATTTTATATAGATTGATACATGGGAAATCATGAAATCATACTTCAATATTAGCCATGTTGCAAAAGAAAATACAAAATAAAGCAATACAAGTATAGTGGAAATGAAAATATGGTTCTTTCTGTATTCGGACTTCACCATTTCTCTCTTTGAAGGTGGGTAGCATTTTTCATCATAGGTCTTTTGGAATTGTCTTAGCAAGACAATGGTCTTGATTTGAGCAGTTAAGTCTCATAAAATGATCATACTTAGAAGATTGCTACTATTGTGTACAATGTTACTGTGATTCTGCTCACTTCTCTTTGCATGAATTCATCTAAGTTTGCCCAGTTGTTTCTGAAATCATCCTACTCACCATTTTTCATATCACAGTAATATTCCATAATAAATATATCCCACAACATTTCTCACCAATTCCCCAATTAATAGTCAAACTCATGATTTCCAAATCTTTGCCATCACAAAAAAGAGCTAGTATATATAATTTTGTTTAGATTCTTTTTTCCTTTTTTTTTAAATCTCTTTGTTTACCCAAAATATACTCATTGGACAAAGCTTCACATTATTTTCGAGAATGGTTACAATAATTTACAACTCCACCAAGAATAAATTAGTGTCCTTATTTTTTTCATATTATTTTCTAATATTTGTCATTTTCCCTCTTTGTCAGGTAAACCAGTCTGATAGGGATGAGATCGTATCTCAAGGCTATTTTAACTTGCATTTCTTTAAATAGTCATTTATAACATTTTTATATAATTATTGGTACTTTTGATTTCTTCTGATGGTCGTTTATCATTTGGAAAATGGCTTATTTTATAGATTTGACATTTTAAATATGTTTTAGAAGGAAACTTGCTATAAATTTTTTTTGCAGTTTCCTGTTTTCTTTCTACTTTTAGTTATAATTAAAATGATCTATTTCATTTCACAGAATCTTTTCTCTTAGTTGTTCCTAAATGCTTACCTTGTTCAGAGATAGGGGAAGTACATTATCCATGATCTCCTAATTTCCTTATGATATTACTCTTTATCTATAAATTGATTCTCCAGTTTGACCTTATTTTGATATATAGTCGGAGATGTTAATCTATGCTTAGTTTCTGCAAAACTACTTTCAAATTTTTTCAACATTTGGCAAATGGTGAATTCTTACACCAAAAACTTTGGGTTTCAGGATTCCCTTTATTACCACTACTATTCAGTATTGTATTAGAAATGTAAGCTTCAGCAATAAAAGAAGAAAAAGAAATTGAAGAAATTAGAATTAGGAAGAGAGAACAAAATTGTCACTCTTTGCATATGACATGATAGTATACATAGAGAAACCTAAAATTCATCTCAAAATTATTAGAAACAATTAGCAACTTTAGCAAATTTGCATGATATAAAATAAACCCAAGTAAATCCTCAGCATTTATATATATATATATATATATATAGATAGATAGATAGATAGATAGATATAGATATTACTAGCAAGATACAACAGCAAGAGCTAGAAAGAGAAATCTCATTTAAAGTAACTTTAGACAATATAAAATACTGCCAGGCAAACTCAGAAATGCTATAAAAATAACTATAAAACACTTTTCATACAAATAAAATAAGATTTAAATAGCTGAGCAAATATCAGCTGTTCATGGAGAAGCCAAGCTAATATAATAAAACAACAATTCTACCTAAATTAAACTACTTATGAGCTAGGAAAAATTATAACTAAATTCATATGGAGAAAAAAGTCAAGGATATCAGGAATTTAATGAAAAAAAAAGTCCAAAAGATGGTGGCTTAGCCTTACCAGATCTAGAATTATATAATAAATCACCAATCAATAAAACTTTCTAGGACTGACTAAGAAATAGGGTAGTAGATAAGTGGAATAGACTAGGTATAAAAGAGACAGCAGGAAATGATTATAGTAATCTGCTGTTTGATAAACCCAAAAAGTCCAACATCTGGGATAAAACTCTCTCCAATAAAAACTGTTGGGAAAATTGGAAGTTAGTATGACAAAAACTTGGATTAGATCAACATCTCACAGCCTATCCCAAGATAAGATCAAAATAGGTACAGGATTTAGACATAAAAGATAATATTATTAGCAAACTAGGAGATCAGAGAATAGTTTAACCTATCAGATCTATGGAAAGGGAAAGAGTTTATGACCAAGAAAGAGATAGAGCACATCATTAACAACTAATTAGATAATTTTGATTACATTAAATTAAAATTTTGCACAAATAAAACTACTGCAACAAAGATCAAAAGAAAAGTAGCAACTGGGAAGCAATTTTTACAACTAGTATCTCTGAAAAAAAGGACTCATTTCTAAAATATATAGAGAACTGAGTCAAATTTATAAAATAAAAAAAGCCATCCCTCAATTAACAAATGATCAAAGGACATGCAGAGGCCAATTTACAGATGAGGAAATCAAAGCTATTCACAACCATATGAAAAATTGCTCTAAATCATTACTGACTAGAGAAATGCAAATTAAAGCATCTCTGAGATACCACCTCACACCTCTCAGACTGGCCAATGTGACCAGAAAGGAAATAATCAATATTGGAGGGGCTGTAGAAAATCTGGGACACTAATGTATTGTTGGTGGAGCTGTGACCTGTTCCAACCTTTCTGGAGAGCAATTTGGATCAGCTGTGAATACACTGGGAGCTGTAGTTACAAACCTACATACAGGGGACCCAGGTCATAGGATCATCTCTCAGTAGAAGAAGTAATGGGATTCAGCAATCTTTTTGGTGTCTAAGCAACCATTTAAGGATCACACTGTTCACTTCCTGGTATGAGGAAAGGACTAGAAAAAGTGCCCTAAAATTGTCTACTTATCCAATCCTGGTATGATTAGCATGGCAGGTAGGGATTCCACTCTGTGGTCAAAACATCAAAAAAAGTCGGAAAACTTCAAAGATGATTCTACTCACCATCAATATATGGAACACTTCTAGACATTACAAAATCCAATAGAGACAGAAGATGAACAGAAAAACTTAGCAGGTAATATATCTAAATAGCAGCTGTGGATGGTAAAAGGCTGACAGATGAAGGTCAGCTTAGTGAAATCAGTACATATTATTTTCTGGTGTGAACCCAGGGAAGAGGAATGCTGTGAAGTTGGAGTAGATTTTTCAAGCAAACTTAATCCCCTAGATTTCAAGAGTTTTTTTGCCCATCAAAAGGAGTGAATGGTATACTCATGACAAAGTGATTATCATTTGAAGGAAAATGTCACATCACCATCATCAGTGCCTATATTCCCACTATCACAAACCCTGATGAGGTCAAAGAAAATTTTTTGAAGACCTGGAGTCTCTTATCATCAATGCACAAAAAAAGGACAGATTTATAATGCTGGATGCCTTTAATGCTAGAGTAGGTTCAGACAACTGGACACCGTGGGGAGTAGTTGGGAGAAAAGAAGCAACAACAGCAATGGTTACTTATTACTGATGACTTGTGCATCTCATGACCTTATCACACGTCTTCCTTTTTCCTAATTGAAATAAAACTTGCTCAATATACCCTCATAGCATCTGATAGAATATGTGATTGGAAGAAGAGATAGGAAGAATGTGAGAGTGATGAAGGCAATGAGTGGTGCAGAATGCTGGACTGATCACAGACTCATTCTCTCCATTCATATTCAGTCAAAGTCATGGCCCTAAGGCAAAATAACTATCAAGAAAAGAATTAATGTAATGAGATTAGAAAGTTTTTCTTATAACAGTTTGTTGCTAACTTGGAGAAAAAAATTGATGCAATATGTTATTGACCACAGTGGAACATAAAAGGAGTGGGCAGTTTTCAAAGATTTGGTATATAACACTGCATTTTCTCATTTAGATCAGAGGATTCATAATCAAGACAGGTTTGATGAAAAAGATGGGGAAATATAGAAGCTGCTAAACGAAAAAGAGAAACTCCTCAGGATAGTTCATTCATTTCAATGAAGGCAACATTTAATTCCTTCAAAATTTCAGGAAAAGTAAAACAGAGAGATGCAGGATTTTGGCTTAAAAAGAATACAGATGAAATTCAGTTTTATATGGATAGTTACAGTCCAACAAATAGCATTGAAAGTCAAGGGCTGGGGTGGCTAGGTTGCGCAGTGGATAGAGCACTGGCCCTGAAGTCAGGAGTGCTGAATTCAAATGCAGCCTCAGACACTTAATAATTGCCTAGCTGTGTGGCTTTGGGCAAACCACTTAACCCCATTGCCTTGCAAAAACTAAAGAAAAAAGTCAAGGGCATATAGTACATATCAACTACTCAGTGTTAATGTAATTACATTGATTAATGATAGGGACATGGTCCTAGAGAGATGGACTAACCATTTCCATTTCTTTTTAACAGACAATGTGCAATCAATGTAGAAGTCATTGACTGTTTACTTCAATTAAGGTAAATCTGTGTCTAGTTGAGTTCCAAATATTAGATTCCATTAGATTCCTGTCATGTGGCAAAGAACCTGGTGTTGATTCTATTACAGCTGAGATTTACAAGGTTGGGGGGGGGATTGCTTATTAAAAAAAACTGACTGAAATTTTCCAGATTATATGGCATGAAGAGGTTCTCTCCCAAGAATTTAAGGATGTCTGTCTCCATAAAGGTGAAGGGATTAGATTGTCCTGTGATAATCACAGGGGTTTTTTCTCTCTCTTAGTCTTTTCTGGCAATCATTTAATAGAAAATGGTCACCTACCTGAGAGTCAGTGTAGCTTCAGAAATGTCAAGAAATAGTGTAGATAAGACACAGCTATACCCATATCATTTAGGTCCATTCTCTTCAATTATGGGACATTGATGCATTGCTGGTGGAGTTATGAACAGATCCAACCATTCTGAAAAGCAATTTTGAACTACATCCAAAGAGCAATAAAACTGTTCATAATCTTTGACCCAGCAATTCCAATTCTAGGTCTATATCTAGAAGAAATTATCAAAAAGGGAAAGGGCCTACATGTTCCAAAATATTCTTAGCAGTTCTTTTTGTAGTGGCAAAGAATTAGAAATTGAAAGGTTGTTCATCAATTGGGAAATGGCTAAATAAGTTATGGTACAGGAATACTGTGGAATACTATTGTTCTATGAAAAAACTATAAATAGTTGGACTCTAGAGATTCAAGGGATGACTTACAGGATCTGATGCTGAGCAAAGGGAGTAGAACCAAGAGAACAATGTACATATCAACAGCATTGTGAGAAAACCTTGATGGAAGCAGTTCCTCTCAGCAGTTCAGAGAGCTAGGACAACTGTGTTAGACAGCTATAGACAATGTTATCCCCATCCAGAAGTGAAAAAAAAAAGTAAAATAAAACAACACACACACAAAAAAATAACCATTCAGAATCCAATGAACACTTTCTGAAAATTATCTCATGTATCTCTTTCCCTTATTCCTAATTCCTCATATGGAAAATAACTAAATGGTATACATGTTTCTCAAAATATGTATGGACAATGCTAACTTGACTGCTTGCTGCTGAGGGGAGGGGGGTGGCAAGGAAAGGTAAAAGGAAATTTTGTAACTTAACATTTCACACATATATATATATATATTTCATCCATATACATATGGATGAAAATAAATAAATACATTTAAAAACTAGAAATAGTTTAGACAGTATTTGATGCCCAACAACTCCAGGAAAAAATGCTAGGAGCAGAACAGAAATCTGTGCACAATATTGGTAGATCTGACCAAGGATGTTGATACCATCAGTTGTGAAGATTTATGGAGTATTATGTCAAAATTTAGCTGCCCAGAGAAGTTCATCAGTATTGTCCATCAATTCCATACCAACATGCTTGCTCAGGCTCTGAATAGTGGACAATGCTCTCAAGATTTCCTGGTCACCAATGAGTGAAACAAGGCTTTGACCTTGCTCCCATGCTTTTTAGGATGATGTTTTCAGCTATATTATCAAATGCTTTTACTGAGGATTTGAGCTGCCATACTTCTGGTAAATTCTTCAACTTAAAAAGGCTAAAAGCCAAGATCAAAGCAGTGAAAGTTTTAGTGCATGATTTATTTTCCTTTGCAAATGCTTGTGCGCTCAATTCAGCCTCTGAAGCTAAGATGCAACAAAGTATGACTCAGTTTTCTGCTACTTGTGCTAATTTTGGCCTAACAATTAACATCAAGCAAACACAGGTGCTCCATCAGCCAGCATATGTGAAATTGGATACAGCAAACTGAGAAGTCTTGAATACTGTGGATAAGTTCACTTACCTTGCCAGTATACTCTCCAGGAAGGTACACATTGATAATGAAGTTGACACAAACATTGCAAGAGCTGGTTCAGTATTTGCAAGACTGAAAGTGTGAGACAGAAGAGATATTAGACTGAATGCGAAACTAAAAGTCTACAGAGACATTGTGTTGAACTCGTTGTATGCCTGTGAATCCTAGACAGTCTACCAGTGCCATGACAAGAAAATAAATCACTTTCATTTAAATTGTGTCAGGAAGATTCTGAAGATCACCTGAAAAGATAAAATACCAGAAGCTGAGTGCCTTTCTCTCACTCAATTGCCAAGTAAAACATAACCACAGTGAACACAACTCTGATGGGCTGGTTACATTGTTTGAATGTCAAACTCATGAATGAGAGAACTCATTCAGGGCAAGCATCCTGGGGGGGGGGGGTGGAGTCAGAAAAAACTATACAAGGATATTTTGAAGTTCTCTCTTTAAAACTTTGGGATTGATTGTGCACCATGGGGAAACACTAGCACAGGACCACCCAGCCTGACATGTCCTTCGCAGAGAGGGTGTTATATTCTATGAGTAAAGCAGAATTGAGACAGTTCAAAAGGAAATGTTTCACATGGACTATTTTTGCCCGACTTGCAGTAGAGCATTCTAAGCTCATATTTGTCTGATTAGCCACAGTCACACTGTAACTTATCTTTAACATAGTGATGCCATTTTGATCTTCTTTCTTAGTGAAGGACAAGAACTAACCAACTGAAGTTCTTAAAAGATAGATGTATCCATATAATGTCAACAGTTTAATTTTATTGAATTCCTTATGATTTCTCTTTCAAGTTTACCTTTTTATGCTTTTTTGAGTCTGGTATTTGAAATTCAATTTTTTTAATTAAACTCTGGTCTTTTCATCAGAAATGCTGGAAAGTTCTATATTTCGCTGAGTAACTATTTTTTCCTTGACAGGTCATACTCAGTTTTGCTGACTAGGTTATTTATTCTTTGTAATCCAGCTATTTTGTTTTCAAGATTGTCATATTCCAAGTCTCCTTTTAATTTGATAGCTACTATATTTTGTGTGATACTAATTGTAGCTCCATGATATCTGAGTTGATTCTTTCTAGCTTCTTGAAATAATTTGCTCTGTCCTGGAACTATGGAATCTGACCATAATTTTTCTGGCAGTTTTCATTTGTGATCACTTTCAAAAGGGGATTAACTGTTGCATTCTTTCAATTTCTATTTTACCACATGAATCTGTGATATCAGAAAAATGTTCTTTTTAATTTCTTTTATATGATTTCTAGGCTCTTGTTTTAATCATGCCTTTCAGGTAATCCAAAAATACTTAAATTGTCTGTCCTCAAATTTATTTTGCAGGTTATGTGTTTTTCCTGTGAGGTATTACACATTTTACTCTATTTTTTTTCCTTTTAAAATGTTTTTACTGTTTCTTCATGTCTCATGGAATCATTAACTTCCGCTTGGTCAAGTCTCTTTATTAAGTAATTATTTTCTTTAGTAAATTTTTAACTTCTTTTCTCCATTTGGCCAATTTTGCTTTTTGAAATTATTTTCACAAGTAAATTTTGTATCTATTTTTCCTTTGACCAAGCATTTAAGGTGTTATTTACTTCAGTATTTTTGTGCTTTTTTGCCAAGTTATTGATTACTTTTTCATAAATTTCTTCTTATACTCTCATTTATTTACCCAACTTTCCCCTCTACTATTCTTATTTGATTAAAAATTATTTTTCTTTACCTCTTTCTGAATTCCTTTTTTCTTCTCATATCTACTTTACATTTTTATTCCTGAGGTTGTGCTTGTAGTTGTATTGATTTTTATCTTTGGGGGGCGTTGTCCTGTCACCATGGCAGCTTTTTATAATCAGCTTCTTTTACAATCATTTGTTCATTTTTTCACCCTACATTTTGATTTGGAACTTTATAATCATGTAGACTTTTTTCCTAGCCTAGGCTCTGTCTCAGATTTCAGTTTTTTTAAACTGCTGTTTTCAGATATGGGGATTTGGAAGATTCTGATAATTCTTGGGTAGTGTGATATGGGAAAAAGATTGGTCACTGCTCTACTGGTCTGTATTCTGATCCTTACCCAGAAAGGGTTCCTGACCTCTGAGAATTGCAACTGATGCTGATTCTCAGAGTCACTGATCTCTTAAAATGGGAAGTGATACTGCCTCAAAGAGCTTTTACTTCCTATTGCCTAAAAGTGCTCCTTCCTATCTTTAAACTCCAACCCTAAAGTGGATGGAAGACAAAGAGTTGCCAAACAATTGCCTTTCAGGAATTCCCTGTCACTTTGACATTTTGTTAGCTTTACCACTACAGAATTCAATTGAGTCATTATTTTAAAGTTCTTTGTAGGGATTATTGGGTTAGTTCAGAAGAGTAATTTCTCTATTCCATCATCTTGACTCCACCCCTGGAACGTTTTCAGTTTCTTTTCAATCCATGTGATTCTTGTCTATGACTTTCCATAATTTTTTTTCTTTCCTGTCCTTCATTGAGTTGCCAAATAAATATCCCCATAGAACAGATTTGATCATATGATCTTGGTCTTCAGTTAACAATTTTGATTGTCTATTACCTCCAGGTTCAACTATAAATTCCTATTTTTTTTCATTCAAAATATGCTTCATTTCTACCTTTCCATTTTTCGTTAGACTTTACTTCTCCCAAAGTACTCTACAATCATTTGACATTTGTCTCTTTGCTGTTTCTCTCATAAGACTTTTCACTAGTTCTACCCTTAAAAGTGGTATTGCTGGACCAAAAGATACACACACACACACACACACACACACACACACACACACACACACACACACACAAACACACACAAATATCTTTTAATAATGCTTTGGGTATAATTCTGAATTATTCTCAAAAATTGTGGGATCATTAAAGTTAAAGCAACAGTGTATTAGTATCCTAATTTTTCCAAAATCCTCCAAATTTTGTCATTTTTTTTCCTTCTATTATTTTAGGTAAACTGATAGGTATGAGATGACATTTCAAAATTTTTCTATTTGCATTTTGCTAATAAATAAAGACAGCATTTTTTCATATGACTAATTAAAATATTCATTTCTTCATCTAAAAATTGACTATATCCTTTGAACATTTATCAATTGTATATATGTATATATATACATACATATATATGAAATATGAGTCCATTATCCAAGAAAATATCAATAATGATTCCCCACCCCCCAAAAAAAGACAAAATTTCTACTTTCATTCTAATCTTGGATAACATTGTTTTTATTTATACAAAAGATTTGTTAAAAATTTAATGTAATCAAAAGTATTCATTTTATACCTCAAAGTGTTTTCTATATCTTAGTTTTTTACAAATTCTCCTATCCATAAGTTTTTAGGTAATATGTTCCTTGTTCTTCTAATTTACACATGATATTTCCCTTTATAGCTCAGTCTTGTATCCATTTTGTCTTTTTCTAAGTAAATAAGGTCAGACATTGCTCTCTACTCAGTTTCTATCAGATTGCTTTCTAGTTTTCCCAATTTTTTTTTACCTAATAGTGAAATCTTATTGCCAAAGCTGAAATCTTTATATGTCACATTACTATAATCATTTACTCTTGTATATTGTATGCCTCTATTGTTCCATTGATTAAAATCAAATACCAAATCACTAGTCAGTGTCTTACAATGCAGTTTAAGATCTGGTAGTACAAAACTACCTTTCTTTATATATTTTTTCATAATTCCTTTGAAGGTCTTGATCTTTTCTTCTTCTAAATTACTTTTGCTATTTTTTTGGATAATTTAATTGGCATGATATTGAATAAGTGGTTAGTTCAAGTAGAATTGTCATTTTAATTATATTGGCTCTGCCCTATGAACCTAACTTTATTTGTGAAAAATAATGCTATATAGAGGTGGAGTCAGATGGCAGCATGGGGTCAGGATTTCTCAGAAGCTCTCCTCCTAAATATTTCAAAACCTTAAAATTGTGACTAAATTTTTGATAAACAGAACCCACAGAAATATCCAGTGAGGCAATTCTCCAGTCCAAGGTAAATTGGAAGAGGGTGGGACGGCCCTGTTCCACAGGATTGGAACACAGTCAGGATCACTATGCTGAATGAAGGAGCTCCAACTTTCCAAGAACAGCCTACAGGGCCCCTGAATACAAGTTTGTGGCAGAAAAAGCAGTTTCCAGACCTCCCTACCAAGGGAATACCAAGCACACCTTGGAAGATCAGTGGGGAAAAAACTCTGCCAGAATGAGTGCAGAGACAAGTCCAGAGTGGCCCTCATTATAGTCTCAGCCCTAGACACCAAAGCAGGCCTAGGGAGTCACCCAGGAGGGAGGTGTTAGGCAGCTGATCTGAGAGTCCAAGAGCACTCAGTCTACAGAAGGGAAGGGGATGGAGACTGTCAAGGTCTCTCCTCTGTCCCTGGGACAGAACTCTTGTGCTTTGTCCAGATTCAAACCTTGGTTAAAGTCTGGGTCTCCATACTGCCATAGTGCAGCAAGGACCCTCCTCACAGCTCCAGGGCAGAGGGGTGTGCTTGGTCATTCACAGACCAGAGCACAGGCAGGAGAGCAGTCAGAGCCTCTCATAAGACAATGAAGGAAGTGATGTCCTTGAAGGGGATCCCTATAATTACTCCAAAGCTTGAGAAGTACCTCAACATCAGGTCACAGGGGAAATGAGTAAACAACAACAACAAAAAAAAGGAACCCGATCCTAGACAATTCCTTTGATCCCAAGGAGGATCAAAACATACACTAAGAAGATGACAAAGCTCAAACTTCTACATACAAACTTCCAAGAAAAATAGGAGTTGGACTCAGGCTATGATAGATCTCAAAAAAGATTTTGAAAATCAACTAAGGGAGGTAGAAGAAAACTTAGGAAAAACATGAAAACCAGGTCAGCAGCTTAGTCAAGGAGATTCAAAAAAGAATGCTAAAGAAAACATGTTAAAAACCAATTTAGATCAAATGGAAAAAGTAGTCCAAAAAAGTTAATGGGGGGAAAAATACTTTACAAAGCTGAATTGGTCAGATAGAAAAGGAGATTAAAAATCTCTATGAAGAAAAGAATTCCTTCAAATGTAGAATGGAGCTAAATGAAGCTGATGAATTTGTGAGGAATCAAGAAATAATAAAAGAAAACCAAAAGAATGAAAAACTAGAAAACATGAAATGTTTCATTGGAAAAAACAATTGACCTGGAAAACAGATCCAGAAGAAAGAATTTTAAAATTATTGGGTTACCCAAAAGTCATGATCAGGAAAAGAGTCATGACTTCATTTTAAAAGAATATCTACAGGAAAATCTCCCTGATATCTTAAAAGAAGAGGGCAAAATAGAAACTGAGGGAATCCACCAATCTCCTGAAAGAGATTCAAAAAAATAAAATCCCAGGAAAATTATAGCAAAATTCCAGAATTCCCAAGTCAAAGAGAAAATAATATAGGCAGCAGAAAGAAACAATTCAAATCTACAGTCAGGATTACCCAGAACTTTGCTGCATCCACATTAAGGGCTTGTAGGGCTTGGAATATGATATTCCACAAGGCAAAAGAGCTTAGAATGCAACCAAGAATCAGCTATCAGCAAAATTGAACATTCTGTTCTAGGAGAAAAGATGGACTTTCAATGAAATAGAGTAATTTCGAATGTTCCTGTTAAAATGGTCATAACTGAGCAGAAAGTTTAATCTTCAAATAAGGGACTCAGGTAAATCATAGAGAGAGTGGACAAGAAGGGTAAATTATGAGGGATTTAATGATGTTGATTATGCATGTAAAGATGATATTTATAATACCCATCTTAACCTCATTTATGAAGGCAATTAGGAGGAGCACATTTAAACAAGGCACAGGAAGGAGCTGAATATGAAAGTATAATATATTGTAAAAATGAATAAACGGGTAAAAAGGAGATGTATTGAGAGGGATAGGAGAGGTAGAATGGACTAAGATATATCACAATTGAGTGCAAGGGGAGAAGGTGAGGGGAAATGAGTGAGCTTTCATTCTCATCAGAAATATCTCAGAGAAGAAATAGACATTTAATAGAGTATAGAAGTATTTAACCCAAGAGGAAAATGGAGATGAAAAGGGAATGGGAGAAAGGGGTCAGAGAGTAGGAGTATATAGGTGATAGAGGAAAGAATAGATCATGGGAACGGGTAGTCAGACACAACACACTTTTTTTTTTTTGCAAGGTGGTTAGGTTAGGTAACCTACCTGGACCATACAGCTCGGTAGTTGCTGGTTGTCTATGGTGGAATATGGGCTAGGGGTTTCCTGGCCTCAGGGTCTGTGCTGGGTTGGCTGTACCACTCAGCTGTCCCAAAGCACACTTTTGAAGAGGAACAGAGTGAAAGGAGAGAGAAAAAAGAATAAAGGCTAGTGCGGAGGAATGGATGGAGGGAATTACAATCAGGAAAGGCATGTGAAAAATATGGTGGGGTTTCAGAAGAGGAGATTCAAAAGTTGTAATATCAAACTGTAATATCAAACTGATATTAGAAGTTTTCACTTCCTTAACCCATCAGAAGGAAACATAGTTCTGCTGCCTGAGATTTTGCTCTGTTATTTTGTTAATCTCACTAAAATACCCTGTCAGTTCCCACTAAAGGTCATTGACAGGGACTTGCCTCCATTTATATAACAACATATGCCTGAAAGAGTTGGAATGTAAGAAGTGAGCAATGTAGAACTGACATATTTGGAGAAGATTTTTGAGAGATCTTTGGATGGGAAGGAGATCAAATCAATTGATATTTATAAAAATTAATTCAGATTGCTTACTGGAAGGTCAAATACTAAAACAGAAGTTTTAAACTTTGACCACATAATAGAGATGACAGGACTCATTGAGAAAAACCCCTGATGTTGGTAAAAATTGAAGTTAAAAGAAAAAATAAAAAGTATAGCTCAGGACGAGATGAATAACTTGTGACATTGAAACAATGAACAATACAGAATTGGACAGACTTCAAGAGAGAATAGAGGATAAAAGTGCCTGGTATACTATAGTCCATGTGGTCACAGAAAGTCAGATATAACTAAATGACTGATTTTAAGAAATGACAGTGGTTAGCCCTGTTAACGAATGGATCATGCTCAGAATTTTGTCCATTAGAATTTATTTCATGACAATCCCCCACCTTCTAATCTCCTTTCAGACTTGGCTGGCTTCCTTCAACTCCTAGCTACAAGCAATTTTTCTTGATCTCTCCTAATGCTAGTATGCTCCCTCTGTTGGTTATTCTCAGTTTATCCTGTGTATATCTAGTTGTATGTAATTGTTTTCATATTGTTTCCTCCATTAGATTGTGAGCTCCTTGAGTTTAGGGGCAATGTTTTGTTTTTCATATGCATATCGGGAACTCCTTGTGTTTTTGTTTTTGTTTTTTTTTTAGGGTTTTTTTGCAAGGCAAATGGGGTTAAGTGGCTTGCCCAAGGCCACACAGCTAGGTAATTATTAAATGTCTGAGACCGGATCTGAACACAGGTACTCCTGACTCCAAGACTGGTGCTTTATCCACTACGCCACCTGGCCGCCCCTTGGGAACTCTTTGTAGTGATACTTTCTGATAGAACTCAACTGGAATAAATAAGAGACAGAAATTTATTCAAGATTATCCTTGCTCCAAGACTAAAACTGACTCTCAGAATATCATTACTAAAATTATGAAATATGAAATGGCATCAAAGTCTAAAAGGTCAATTTTAGATTGTCCTGGGTCCAAGTATAATACAATGATACAAGCTAAAGTGTAACAGAATTGGATAGAGTCCCTATCTTCAAAAATTTTCTATACCTTACTCAATATGTGATATTAGACAAGTATCACTTTTATCATATGCAAAATAAGGTAGATGAACTCGATGATTTTTAAAGTGCTTTTTTTTAGTTCCAAATGCATTATTTTAAGTCTTGACACCTACACATATTTGCTATGAAAGAGTAAGTCATTTAACATATTAAGATGAGTTTCTGCTCTGCATGGGTGGTTGGAATTTCCAAATCAGGGAATTCAGCACACCAGAGAAACCAGTTCCAGAAACCCCTTGCTAACAAAGATATGTTTTCAATACTCATGCTGATTTATGGGTTCAATAATAATGATAACATTATTAATAGTAATAAAATAAGTTTGATGTTCTCCATAATGCTATTTTTGGCTATTACTTATCATACATATTCCCACTGCATAATCTAGTCAATGGCATACATCCAAAATAAATGCTGAGCTATGTGCATTCTTTTAAATTGAACCTATTTTTCTTAAAATTATAGAAAGTTTTGTTACATAAATTTTTACTGCAAACAATTGTGAAAAATGGAATTTTCCCCTTTAAATTTTTTAACAGTCTTGTATAGGCATCCCTGCCCCCCATTACTGTTTCTCAAGAATAAGAATATAAATAGTAGCTAGTTTTAATTTCTAGTGGCTATTTATGTTTAACTGAACAGGAAGATATTGAAATAGGTTGTGAGGACAAAGAAAATATAAAATAAAAATGTAAGAATAAAGACCTGCCAACTCCTGCATCTTAGTGTCTCACTTAAAAAACTCCACTGTATCTCCTCAAATATCAAGCATGCCTACCATAGTGGATGATTCATTTCATCTTTTTAGATCTCAGCTTTCTATTTTGTAAAATAGAATAAGAGATATGGATTAATGTATAGAGAAATAATCTTAAATCCAGGAAGCTAAGTACAAGTCCCGTCCATGAATTAATTGTGTGATCATAAAACAATTTCTGAGAGTTCTAAAACGAACTAGATCTAGGGATAACATTAATACTTACAGAAAATCTGTTAATTTGAATTAGTAGAAGAAATTTCATCATCTGAAAGAACTCTATATTAGTGAAGTCATAAGTCTCTTCCCTCTGTTAATAAACTCTAAATGCAAGCAAAATTCAAATAGCTATTCTCTCAGCTCATTTTGTTTGCTTATCTCTGTTTATGGAGGTTGTTCCTTGTGAATTAATTCTATTCCCTCTTTATCTTTCTAAATTCTTTAGAGTTTAGTCTAGGATCCCAACTCTTCTCCCCACTCCAAAATGTTCCTACACTACCAAATTTCCCTGTATTATTGTGTCTCTTTTCACCTTTTGCCCCCATCTTATTCTATTCCTCTTTGGTTATTGGTTTATTTTTTTTTGTTTGTTTGTTTTTGTTTTTGACTTTCACAAGGCTGTGACTTAAGTGATTTGCCCAAGGTCACATAGTTAGGTGATAATTAAGTATTTGAAGTTGAATTTGAACTCAGGTTCTTCCTGACTCCAGGGCTGGTGGCCTATCTACTGCATTACCTAATTTCCCCTTATTCTACTCTTTTATTGTTCTTATCTGTGTTTGCATCACATAACTTCTCCTAGTAGTAAGTAAATTCCATCAAAGCAGGGGTTTGCTCTATGGAATATCTAGCTTAATCAGAAGTTTTCTTCTTTCCTCAATTGACCTGATTCCCCCCCACCCAGTTATTTAAAATAATTTAGTGCCCATAATTCTATTTTACTTATGGGGCTAAGTACAAGGGGAAAATGGTAATACAGTCTTCAAAAATAGTATGAAGAACTTATTTTGTCAGCTCATGGAACACTCTGTGGGAACTTTATTTTAGTATTTAAGACCTTAAGAGTTCCTTCTTTCCTCTCTCCCTTTTTATCATCAATTTATTGTTTAGTTTATTTTTTATTCCATTTTATTTCATTTTCACTTCTGAATTCTTTTCCTGTCTTTCCTCTTCCCCTCCTTCTGTAAAGGAAGCAAGCAAGCAAGGAAGCAAGTGTTTCAGTTCTCTCTCTGGAGGTGAATAGTATGCAGCATCAGAAGTTCTGTGGAACTGTGGTTAATAACTATGTTGATCAGTTTTCTTTAGTTTCTTAAGGCCAATGGATGCACGGAGACACTCTGGATAATATGATTATCAAATTTCAGGCTTAGGATTTGATCCCAGGTCTCTGTGAACAAAAGTAAACTATTCTTCACAAAGGCACTATTGCCCTTTTTTTAGATAAATTTTGATGAAAATATGTATTAATTCAAATATTTAAGTACATTAACTCCATCTTTATCTCAGATGCCATCTCTCTTTGTTCAATGATGCGTCATTACTGATCCTTCTCTTCCCTTCCTAATTTTTAGTAGCAACAGTGTACTTTTATTTTAAATGGGCAAAATTTAACATTCTTTGGTATTTATATACTTTATGAAGCTACTTCACTTTGAGAATAGTTTCTCTTCTGAAATGAATCCTGCCAACCTGTATTTGTATTTTTCATCACCTACACACTTGTTTTCAAATAAATGTATGCTGTATCATTCCAAATGTAAAAGCTTCATTATACTGATCAAACATGAATCATCACTTGCCTTTTGTTTCTTATATGCCATTCCAATGCAGTCTTTGCTCTTCCATTTTGATGAATTGAATTTCCTTCATTAAGTTATTAGAAATAGAGATCTTATAATGTATCCTTAGAATGAAAAAAGAGTATCTGCTGCCTATAAAATATAAGATAACAATGTATAGTTCTGATGAATAATGTAAGAAAGCATGATTTAGTTTAAAAATGCAAGGACCTCTTAAATTTTGGAGAAATAATAATTATCACATTTAAAAGGGCTCTTAAAAAATCTGTTTCTACATGTATTGTGAACTCCCAATGTGAAAACATCATCTAGGAGTTTTCTACAATTGAGTCTTAGAGAGGTATCACCCAGAGTGAAAATAACTTACGTTGAGTCACATAGTCAGTGTAACTCAAAGGCCCAGTTTTGAATATTGAATATTTTGAATTTTGAATATTTTGAATATTGTTTCTTCAATGGGCAAGGAAATAAAGTTGCTGATCTTTGGAATCCTACTTAATCCCAGAGGCATTTTTTTTTACAGCTTGAAGAGACTATAGAGATTGAATAAAACTTTGCCATTTTACAGATGAAAAAATTGAGGTACAGAGAATTTAACTTTGTCCTGAATCACAGAGTTGTTAAATGTCTCAGGAAAGTTTTGAACCCAGATCTTCCTGTATATATGTCGTTCTCATATACTAGGTTTAATTGTTTCATTACTGAAGGCAGTGAATAGTGAATGAATTTTCTGAAAGACCAGAGAATGATTCTTATCTTTAATGAAGAAGATACTAGTTTTCTTTCTTCCTTGACAGAAAGATGAAGTGGAATGTTAGAAAGTGTTCTGATCTTGGAGTTAGAAGAGACATGAATCTGAATCTTGATTCAAAATTTTATGTGCTCTGTGATCATGCACAGCTCAATTAAAAATATAACTACATGCTTCAGGTTCTTCATTTGTAAAATTGAAATAATAGCAGGAAAAAGTAAGAGGATAACCAAAAAATCAAATGATATGATTTGTGCATAGTATTTTGTCCATCTTAAAATTTCATCTATTGTTCAAGGGTTAGAACTTCCCTAAATACAAAACAAATGGTTCTTTGGCTATATCTGTTTACTAATTGCTCCCAACTTTCATTTGCAACTTATCTATGCAGATTAATTAATGTGGTACTCATCCATGTCTTCAATAAAATTTGCTAAACAAATTCCTCAATTTCTTCCAACATTATCAGGCTACCTTTAGAGTGCTCTGGCTGCACATCTTTCATTCCTCACCTCATTCAATCTTGACTTGTGCCCAGCTCTTTCACACAATTCCTTGATGAAATATTTCCCTCCTTTGATCCTCTGGAGTCCTATGATGGATATTTGATACAGCTTGCTCAAATCCATCGTGTGCTTTTCCATTGTCTTATGTGATGTGCACTTTTTATTCCTCAGAGGCAGTGGTATGTCAAATCTCATTTTTCATTTTTTTATGATTTTATTGTATTTTTCCAATTATATGCAAAAGTAGTTTTCAACATTTATCCATTGTAAGTATATGGAGTTCCACATTTTACTACCACCCTCCCCTTCTTCCTGGTAAAAGTTGTACTTGTATAATCGTGTTTAATATATTTCCAATTTGGTCAGGTTGTGAAAGAGGAATTAGAACTAAGGGAAAATAGAACCATGAGAACAAAAGAAAAAAAACATAAAGCAGTTTTAAAATGTAAACATAGTATGCTTTGCTCTGCATTCATGCTGCAGAGATTTTCTTTGGATATGAATGGTATTATCCATAACAGGTCTCTCAGGACTGTCTTTGACTGAACTGCTGAGAGGAGTTGCATTCATCATAGTCGATCATCTCCCAATTTCGTTGTCAATATCTACAATATTTCTCTTGGTTCTGCTCACTTTACCCAGCATCATATCATGAAAGGTTTCCATGCTTCTCTAAAAGTCTGGTCACTCATAATTTCTTACAAAAAATAGTACTCCATAGCATTCATATACCATAATTTATGCAGTTAATTCCACAATTGGTGAAATCCCCTCAATTTCCAATTCTTTGCCATTGCAAAAAGATTTGCTATCAATATTTTTGAACATGTGAGACTTTTCCCATATTTTATGATCTCTTTGGAAAATAGTGGTATATCTGGGTGCAAAAGTATGAAGAGTTTCATTACCCTATGGGCATAGTTCCAAATGGCTCTCCAGAATGGTTGCATCAGTTTACAACTACACAAACAGTGCATTAGTGTCCCAATTTTTCCACATCTTCTCCAACATTGATCATTTTCCTTTTTTGTCATTTTAGCTAATTTGATAGGTATGAGGTGGTGCTTCAGAGTTAATTTAACTTATATTTCTCTAATCAGTAATGATTTGGAGCATTTTTCCTATTACTATGTGTATATTTAATTTCTGAATCTAGAAACAGCCTGTTTGTATCCTTTGACCATTTATCAACTACGGAATGACTTGTAATCTTATAAATTTGATTTTTCTATATATTTTAGAAATTCATCCTTTATTAGAAATACTAGTTATGAACATTGTTTCTCAGCTTTCTACATTCCTCCTAGGCTGTATTGTTTATATTTGGGCAAAAACCTTTGCATTTAATATAGTTGAAATCATCTATTTTGCCATTTATAATGTTCTCTATCTCTTGTTTGTTCCTAAACTTCTCTCCTCTCCATAGATCCAATAGAAAGAATATTTAGTTCTTGTTCACTTAATTGGTCTATCATATCACTCTTTATGTCTAAATCCTGTACCCACTTCAACCTTACTTTGATATAGAGGGTGAGTTGTGTTTAGCTTTTGCCATACTATTTTGTTGTCTCTCTCAGCAGGTTTTTTTTTTTTTAGTAAGGCAATGGGGTTAATTGACTTGCCCAAGGTCATACAGCTAGGTGATTATTTGAACTCAGGTCCTCCTGACTCCAGGACCAGTGCTCTATCTCTCTATCTACTGTACCACCTAGCTACCCTCTCTCAGCCAGTTTTGGCAATTAGTGACTTTTTATCTCAGAAGCTAATGGTTTGAGTTTATTAAACAGTAGATTACTATAGTCAGCTTCTTTTGTACCAAGTCAAATCCATTGATCCATTACTCTGTTTCTTAACCAATATCAGTCAGTTTTGATAACTTATTTATAATATAGTTTTAGATCTGGTACAGCGAGATCATGTTCCTTTTCATTTTTTATCAATTCCCTTGATATTCTATTTTTATTTATTTAAGGCAAGGGGGTTAAGAGTGATTTGCCCAGGGGCGGCTAGGTGGTGCAGTGGATAGAGCACTGGCCCTGGAGTCAGGAGTACCCGAGTTCAAATTTGGCCTCAGACACTTAATAATTATCTACCTGTGTGGCCTTGGGCAAGCCACTTGACCCCATTGCCTTGCAAAAACTAAGGGGGAAAAAAGAGTGATTTGCCCAAGGTCACACAGATAGACAATTATCTCTGACTTCAGGGCCTGTGCTCCATCCCTTACACCACCTAGCTGCCTCAATTCCCTTGATATTCTTGAACTTTTGTTGTTCCAGATGAATATTGTTACTATTTTTTTTCTAGCTCTGCATAAGTTTTTTGGTAGTTTGATATAGCACTGGATAAGTAATACAATTTGGATAGAATTATCATTTTTATCATATTACCTCAGCCTAACTAGGAACAACTAACATTTTTCAAGTTGTTAAGATCTGACTTTGTGTGAAAATTATTTTGTAATTGTGTTCATATAGTTTCTGGGTTTGTCTTGGGAGGTAAATTGCCAAGTATTTTATTTTGTCTACAGTTACTTTGAATGGAATTTCTCTTTCTATCTTTTGCTCTTGGGCTTTGTGGTCATATGTAGAAATGCTGATGATTTATGTGGATTTATTTTTTATCCTGCTACATTGCAAAAGTTGTTAATTGTTTTAAGTAGTTTTTTAAGTTGATTTTTAGGGTTTTCTTAGTATATCAACATATCATCTACAAAAGTAAGTTTAATTCCTCATTGCCTATTCAAATTCATTCAATTTCTTTTTCCTTCTCTTAGTGCTAAAACTAACATTTCTAATACTATATTGAATAGTAGTAGTGGGATAATGGACATCCTTGTTTCCTCTCTGATCTTATTGGATATGTTACTAGTTTAACCCCATTGTGTGTGTATATGTATATATATATATATATGTATATATATTACTTGCTGTTGATTTTAAATACAAATTATCATTTTAAGAAAAACTCCACTTATTCCTATGCTCTCTAGTATTTTTTTAAGATTTTTTGCAAGGAAAATGGGGTCAAGTGGCTTGCCCAAGGCCACAAAGCTAGGAAATTATTAAGCGTCTGAGACCGGATTTGAACTCAGGTACTCCTGACTCCAGGGCCAGTGCTTTATCCACTGCACCACCTGGTTGCCCACTCTCTCTAGGATTTTTAATAGGAATGGATGCTGTATTTTGTCAAAAACTATTGAGATAATCATATAATTTATGTTAATTTCATTATTGATATATTCAATTATAGTGAGTGTTTTCCTAAAATTGAACCATCCCTTCCATCTTGATATAAATCCTTCCTGGTATATTATACATGAAATAAGTTCTTTTTCTAAAAGGATATTTATTTATTTGTTTTGAATTTTATAATTTTTTTCCCCTAATCTCACTTCTCTCCCCCCACCCACCACAGAAGTCTGTCTATTAGTTTTTACATTGTTTCCATGGCAGACATTGATCTAAGTTCAATGTGAGGAGAGAGAAATAATATCCTTGAGGAAAATAAAATGAAGTATAAGAGATAGCAAAATTGCATAATAAGATAACTTTTTTTTTAATTAAAGGTAATAGTCTTTGGTCTTTTTTTCAAATTCCACAATTCCTTCTCTGGATACAGATGGTATTTTCCATTGCAAGTACACCAAAATTGTGTCTGTTACACTGATGGAATGAGCAAGTCCATTAAGGTTGATCATTACTCCCATGTTGCTCTTAAGGTGTACAATGTGTGAAACAAGTTCTTGTAATCTCTTTGCTAAACTTTTTTTTTTGCATAAATATCCATTAGGGTGATTGGTCCGTAATATTCCTAGTCTGTTTTGGTGCTTTCTGGGTTAAGTATTAGCACCATATTGATGTTATATAATTTGGCAGAATTTCTTCTCCTATTTTTAAATAGATTATATAGAATTGCAATTTATTTTTCCTTAAATTTTTGGTAGAATTTACCTATAAATCCATCTGATCCTGGAGATTTCATTCTCAGGGAGTTAATTGATGTTATCTTCAATTTTTTATGGGATTATTAAAGTATTTTATTTCTTCTGTAAATCTGAGTAGCCTACATTTTTGTAAAAAATCATCTATTTTATTTCTATTGTCAGCTTTGTTGGCATACATTAGGACAAAATAGTTCTGAATTATCACTGTAAATTTCTCCTCATTGGTGAGTTCACCATTTTTATTCTTTATTAATTTGATTAAAACCAAGTCTCAGTTTTATTTATTAGTTTTATTACTTTTGATTTTATTAATTTCTGCTTTGATTCTGAGAATTTCTAAATTGGTATTTAATTAGGGATTTTAATTCAGTTTTTTTAGCTACTTTAGTTACATGCCCAATTCACTGATTTCCTCTTTTTCTATTATATTCATATAAAAATTTAGAGATGAGAAATTTCCTCTGAAAGCTATTTTGACTACATCTGAAAAGTTTTGGTATTATGTCACACGTATATCATTGTCTTGGATAAAAGTGTTGATTATTTCTAAAATTTGTTGTTTGGTCCATTCATTCTTTAAAAATAAATTATTTAGTTTCCACTCAATTTTAATTTATCCTTTCTTGGCCTTTAATTACATGTGATTTATATTTCTTCATGATCTGAAAAGGATGCATTCAATATTTCTACCTTTCTACATTAGATTATAAGGGTTTTTATATCATAGTATATTGTCAATTTTTCTATATAGGTGCCATGAACTGCAGAGAAAACTAAATGACTTTAAATACCTAGTCAATTTTCTCCAGAGGTCTATCATATCTAAGTTTTCTAAAATTCTATTCAGCTTCTTAACTTTACTTGTTTATTTTGTAGTAAGATTTGTCTAATTCTGAGAGAGGGACATTGAGATTTGTCATTGTTATAGCTTTGTGTGTATGTCATTTGGCTTCTTCTCTGAGAATCTGGATGCTATACCACTTGGTGCATATGTGTTTAAAATGATGTTGTTTCAAAAGCCATTCCCCAATTGACAAATGGCCAAAGGATATGCAAAAGGCAATTTACACATGAGGAGATCAAAGTAATCCATAGCCATATGAAAAAATGCTCTAAATCATTAATTATTAGAGAAATGCAAATTAAAGCTTCTCTGAGGTACCACCTCTCAGATTGGCCAATATGACCAGGAAGGATAATGATCATTGTTGGAAGGGATGTGGGAAATTTGGGACACTATTACACTGTTGGTGGAGCTGTAAACTCTTCCAACCCTTCTGGAGAGCTATTTGGAATTATGCACAAAGGGCAAGAAAAATGTGCATACCCTTTGACCCAGCAATACCACTACTGGGTCTATACCCTGAAGAGATGAGGAAAAAGGGTAAAAACATTACTTGTACAAAAATATTTACAGCAGCCCTGTTTGTGGTGGCAAAGAATTGGAAATCAAGTAAATGTCCTTCAATTGGGGAATGGCTTAGCAAACTGTGGTATATGTATGTCATGGAACACTATTGTTCTATTAGAAACCAGGAGGGATGGGAATTCAGGGAAGCCTGGAGGGATCTCCATGAACTGATGCTGAGTGAGATGAGCAGAACCAGAAAAACATTGTACACCCTAACAGAAACATGGGAGTGATGTTCAACCTTGAAGGACTTGATCATTCCATCAGTGCACCAATTGGGAACAATTTGGGGCTGTCTGCAAAGGAGAGTGCCATCTGTATCCAGATAAGGAGTTGTGGAGTTTGAACAAAGTGCAAGGACTATTTTCTTTAATTTAGAATAAAAACAGGTATCTTATTGTCTGATCTTGTTACCTCTTAGACTTCTCTTCTCTTCTTTAAGGATATGATTTCTCTCTCATCACACCCAATTTGGATCAATGTACAACATGGAAACAAAATAAAGACTAACAGAGTGCTTTCTGTGGGGGGTGGGGTGGGGTGGGGAAGCAAGATTGGGGGGAAAATTGTAAAACTCAAATAATATCTTTAATAAAAATAAATTTTAAAAAAATGATATTGTTTCATTACCTATGGAACCTTTTAAGAATATGTAGTTTTATTTCTTATCCCTTTTAATGGGATCTACTTTTTTCTTTTGCTTTGTCTAAGGTCAGAATTATTACAACAGGTTTTTTTATATTTTCACTGATACATAATCTATTCTGTTCTAGTGTTTTACCTTTACTCTGTATGTATCTCTCTGCTTTTAATGTGTTTCAGAAATATAGCATTTTTGACTTTGGAAATGCCTAGAACTACTTTTTTTTAAAACAATTATTTTTGTATTTATTTTATTTTCTAATTACATGCTAGAATAGTTTTCAACAGTCATCCATTTCTCAAGCTTTAGAATTCCACTTGAGATCCACAACATACTGTAGGATTCTGTTTTATAATCTACTTTGCTAGTCACTTCCATTTCATGGTAGTGTTCATCCCATTCATATTTATAGTTATGATTACTAACTATATATTTCCCAATGGGTTATTTTCCCCCATTTATACTTTCCTCTTCGGTCCTTCTTTAAATAAACAATTTTTTTCCTTTCCTTCTTCCTTTCCATTTTACTATTCTTTTTAGCATTAATTTTTATCTTTACTTTTTCTTTTGCTCTCACTTTTATCAGTCCCTACTTCCCTTTTCTTTCTCCTTCCCCCAACCCCTGTTGAATAAGATGCATTTTTAAACTCAATTGGAAATGCAAATTAGTACTTCTTTTAATCAAATCTGTTGAGAGTAAGACTCTCTCCTGAAAGAATATACTGACTTTCTCAGGGTAAGATTTTTGGTTGTAATCCAAGGACCTTTGCCCTCCAGAATATCATATTCCAGGCTCTCTAATCCTTTAATATTGAAAACACTAAGCCATATGCAATCCTGACTGCGATTCTGAGGTATTGTTTCTTTCTGGCTACTTGCAGTATTTTCTCCTTTAACTGAGAATTCTGAACTTTGGCAACAATATTACTTAGAGATTTTATTCTGGAATCTCTTTCTGGAGGTGATTGGTAGAATCTTTCAAGAACTATTTTGTCTTCTTGTTCTAGGCTATTTGGGCAATTTTTCATGATAATTTCCTAAAATATAATTTCCAGACTCTTTTTTTGATTGAGACTTTCAAATAAACCAATAATTTGTAAATTATGACTCCTGGATCTATTTTCCAGATCAGTCATTTTTCCTAAGATGTAATTTACATTTTCTTCTTTTTTAAATTTTTGGTTTTGTTTGTTGGAATCTTGTTGTCTCCTGGAGTCACTAGTTTCCCTTTGTTCAATTCTAATTTTTTGAGTTTCATTTTCTTCAATTGACTTTTGAGTTTCCTTTTCTAGTAGGTTAATTTTACTTTTAAATGAGTAGTTTTCCTTTTTCCAGTTGGTCATTTCTGCCATTGAAGGAGTAGTTTTCCTTTTCCATTTTCTCAATTTTACTTTTTAAAGAGCTGCTTTCTTCAGGTAACTTTTCATAATTCTGCTTCATAGCTTTCATTTCTTTTCTCCATTTTCATCTTCCTTTCTGTTTTAGTATTTCAAAATCCTTTTTGAGCTCTTCAAAGAATTCTCTTTTGATTTAAGGTCAATTCTTAAATTCCTTATAGATTTCACATGTAGACATTTTATCACAACTTTCTACTTCTGCGATAACATTTTTATCATCTCTATCAAAATAGTAGATTTCTATGGTTTTGTTTTTGTTTTTGTTTTTGTTTTTTTGCTCATTTTGATAGTTGAGCTCCTCGGGCACAGAGAGTATAATTCTAAGATTTTTGTGCTGAGATTAGGATCTCATTTCTGAACTATCTCTTGCCTATGGGATTGCCTATGCAGAGATTTGCTCTCTTCTTTGTGCCAATGCATTGTCTATGCAGGGGTTTGTTCACTGTCTTGGGCTCGGTAGCATCCATTGAACCACATTATAAGGGCTAGAACTTTATCTTCAGAGATGAGGTTAGGATCTTCACTCCTGACATGCTGAGATGCTAAGCTTTGACCTGAGCTGTACCCTGGCCAAGAAATTCTCAGTGACTTTCCCATTCTCTTGCTTTCAGTGAGTTATATTTCCCTTTTACCCAGAAGAAACAAACCTTTCTTTTTTTAAATTAATTTTTTGGGGGGTGATTTTTGCAAGGCAATGGGGTTAAGTGACTTAAGTCATTTACAGCTAAGGAAGTATTGTCTGAGGCCATATCTGGTGCTCTGTCCACTTTGCCACCTAACTGCCCCAAGACAAACCTTTCTAAAATTCTTCCCTGATATCTTGAGTTAAGAACTTGCTTCACACTTTTTTCCTAATCTGTAGCTTTAAGTTCCATGTAGATACTTCATTTAAAGTTGTTTCAGAAAAGTCTCTGGAAGCTTCCTAGCTTCCTGCTGCCATCTTGGCTCTGCCCCAGAAGTCTTAAATCTTATTTTTCTAAAACAAATCCAATAATATGCTTAAATTAACCAAAACTTATCCTTTCTTATGGGAGTATTGGGACTAAAGAAAATGCTTCTCAATGTCTGCAAAGCCATTTAATTTGCTCTTCCTTTACTTGTCCTAGGCTCAGCCCATGTTTCTTTTATACATAGTAAGTGTTTAATATAATTGTTGAATTGGGTAAAGGAGAAAAGGTATATCTCAGGCACACATACAATTGGAGAGTGTGGTTCAAATTCATGTAACCACCAGTACTGTGTATGGAGTAAGAGATTCTTGACTGACTTTGTTTCCCTCTTCTTTGCTTTAACTCTCATCCCCTTAAACATAAAGCCTGAAGTGGTCCTCAAAATACACTTAATAGAAATAGTTCATTGGTGTATTATTAGTGTGAGTGGCATTTCTTCTCCCCGCCTCAAACAGTATACCTCTTAGAAATTTGCTCCATGGCCAGAGGTGCCATTTTAAAGAGAAGGATACCATCTGTATCACTTACCTTTCTTTCAAACAGTATACAAAATATTGACCTCAACAAAAGGTATCAAATGCTTTTGTAAAAGCAATAATTAGTGAAAAGTAATGGGCATCATATTTTAGGAATCTGGAGTTATTTATTAACCTATAAATAATTTCTTTGGAGGCATACACAAGATATCACTAGCAGAAATGAAAGAGGTCAAATGTTAAAATGATCTTTATGATTCATTCAGTACCATGAAATATTTTGCCTGTGGCTAGGCAATATTTTTTCCTGTTCTTAAATGCTGTGACAGGTCAGCTGTAAAGATACAGAATGCTGACTATCTGTTTTAATTGAGCAGAACACTTTTTAATATCTGAAGAGCTATATTATGCAGACCATTATGGTTTCATGTACTCAACAGGGGCACCTATTTGCTGGACTGAGACTTTAACAGTTCAAATAAAAATGAGATTATGGTAAAAAAAAAAGATCATCTTATAGTTATTGAACAGTTTTCCTGTCTTATTAAAAATCATTTGAGTTTTCTCAGCACTTGGAAAGATCTATTAAAACATTGTTTTCACAGGTAAGAGTGCTGTGAAATCCTAGTCTTGGAGAGTCATAACCTCATCTGTGTTAGAAGTTAAAACTTTGAAAAAAGTTAAATGTCAAATTAGAAATTCTAAAAATTGAAGGAGAAATTAATAAAATTGAAAGCAAGAAAATTATTGAACTAATAAATAAAACTGAGTTAGTTTTATGAAAAAAATAAAATTCATAAACCTCTAGTTAATTTAAGTTTAAAAAAGAAAGAAAACCAAATTGCTAGTATCATAAATGAAAAAGGTGAATGCACCACCAATGAAGAAGAAACTGAAGTAATAATTGAGAATTATTTTGCCCAACTTAATGCCAATAAATTTGGAATCTAAGTGAAATGGATGAACATTTACAAAAATGAAAGGTGTATAAGCTAAATGAAGAGGAAATTAAATACCTAAACAACCCTATCTCAGAAAAAGAAATTCAACAAGCCATTATTGAACACCTTAAGAAAAAAATCTCCAGGGCCAGATGGATTCACAAGTGAATTCTATCAAAAATTTAAAGAACAACTGCTTCCAATTCTATATAAACTCTTTGGAAAGATAGGTGAAGATGGAACTCTGCCTAACACTTTTTGTGACACTGATATGATGCTGATACCTAAAATAGGAAGAGTTAAAACAGAGAAAGAAAATTATAGACCTATTCCCTGATGAATATAAATGCAAAAATTGTAAATAAAATCTTATCAAAATGATTACAACAAGTTGTCAATAGGGTAATACATTATGACCAAGTAGGATTTATCCCAGGAATGCAGGGTTGGTTCAATATTAGGAAAACTGTTAGTATAATTATGTCAATAACAAAACCAATCAGAAACATATGATTTTATCAATAGATAACAAAAAAGCTTTTGACAAAATACAGCACCCATTCCTACTAAGAACACCAGAGAGCATAGGAATAAATGGATTGTTCCTTAGAAAAATAAGCAGTATCTGTGTGAAGCTATCACCAAGTATTATATGCAATGGGGATAGGCTAAAGGCATTCCCAGTAAGGTCAGTGGTGAAATAAGGATGCCCATTATCACCATTGCTATTCAATATTGTATTTAAAATGTTAGCTGCAGCATTAAGATAAGAAAAAGAAATTGTAGGAATTAGAATTGGGAAGGAGGAGACCAAACTCTCACTCTTTGCAGATGATATGATGGTAAACCTAAATAATCTCAAAAAGTCATCCAAAAAACTCCTGGAAATAATTAGCAACTTCAGCAAAGTCGCAGGATATAAAATAAACCCTCATAAATCCTCAACATTTCTATATAGGACTAGTAAGATGAAGCAGAGAGAGTTAGAAAGAGAAATACCATTCAAAGTAACTTCAGACAATGCAAAATACCTTGGAGTCTACCTGCCAAGGAAGACTCAGAAACTCTTTGTAAGCAATTACAAAACACTTTTCACGCAAATAAAATCAAATTTAAAGAACTGGGCAAGTATCAAAAGCTCATGGACAGGCTGAGCTAATATAATAAAAATGACAACTATACCAAAATTAATCAACTTATTTAGTACCCTACCAATCAAAATTACTTTAATGAGTTAGGAAAATTGTAAGGAAATTCATATGGAGAAATAAAAATTCAAGAATTTCCATGGATTTAATGCACAAAAAGTACAAAAGAAGATGGCTTAGTCCTACCAGTTGTAAAATTATATATAAAGCATCAGTCATCAAAATTGTCTGATATTGGCTTAGAAATAGAGGGGTGAATCAGTGGAATAGACTAGGTGCAGTAGAAGGAAATGATTATAGTAATCTACTGTTTGATAAAACCAGAGTCCAGCTATAAGGATAAAAACTCTTTCTTTGATAAAAAACTTTTGGGAAAATTGGAAGTTAGTATGGCAGAAACTTGGATTAGACATACACCTCACACCTTATACCAAGATAAGATCAAAATGGATACAGGATTTAGGAATAAAAAAATTATAAGCAAACTAGAAGATCAAGGAGTTTACATGTCAGATTGATGGAAAGGGAAGCAGTTTATGACTAAGGAAGAGATCGAGAACATCATTAAAAACAAACTAGATAATTTCAGTTACATTAAATTAAAAAGCTTTTGCACAGACAAAACCACTGTAACCAAAATCAAAAGAAATGTAGTAAATTGGGAAATTGTTTTTTACAGCTAGTATTTCTGACAAAGAACTCATTTCTAAAATATACACAGAACTGTCAATTTAAAAAAAAAATGTGATTCCCCAATTGGCAAATGATCAAAGGATAAAGCAAAGGCAATTTACAGATGAGGAAATAAAAGTTCCATAGTCATAGGAAAAATTGCTCTAAATCATTACTTATTAGAGAAATGCAAATTAAAGCCTCTCTGAGGTACCACCTCACACCTCACATCTCTCAGACTGGCCAATGTGACCAGAAAGGACAATGATCAGTATTGGAAGGCATGCAGGAAATCTGGGACAATAATTCATTGCTGGTGGAGCTGTGAACTCATCCAACCTTTCTGGAGAGCAATTTGGAATTATGCCCAAAGGGCAATAAAAATGTGCATACCCTTTCATCCAGCAATACCACTACTGTATCTATACCCTGTAGAGATTATGAAAAAGGGTAAAAAAAATCATTTGTACAAAAATATTTATAGCAGCCCTGTTTGTGATGACAAAGAATTTGAAATCAAGTGAATGTCCAGTATTTGGGGAATGGCTTAATAAAATGTGGCATAGGTGTGGGATGGAACATTATTATTCTATTAGAAATCAGGAGGGATGGGAATTCAGGGAAGCCTGGAAGAATTTGCATGAATTAATGCTGAGTGATATATGCAGAATGAAAAGAACATTGTACACCCTAACAGCAACATGTAAGTGATGATCAACTTTAATGGACATGCTCATTCCACCAGTGCAACAATCAGGCACAATTTGGGGTATCTGCAATAGAGAATACCATCTGTATCCAAAGTAATAATTGTGGAGTTTAAACAAAGACTAATGACTATTACCTTTAATTTTAAAAAAATGTTATCTTATTATGTAATTTTCCTTTCTCTCATAGTTTATTTTTCTTCCTTAACGATATGATTTCTCTCTCTTCACATTCAACTTATATCAATGTATACTATGCAAACAATGTAAAGACTAACAGACTGCCTTCTATGGTGGGTGGGTAGAGGGAAGTGAGAATAGGGGAAAAAGTGTAAAATTCAAAATAAATAAATAAATAAATAAATTTATTTATTTTTTACAAAAAGAAAAGAAAACACAAATAAGATAATGTAAAACTTTAATGTTTTACAAAATTACATTCTAAATAAGGATGAGTTGTTTTGTAGTTTTCAGGTCTATTGAGTTCAATGGCTTATTTTAGAGAGGAATTACCTGGGGTTTAGGCAAGTTAATTAATAGATACTGAGTGCTTAAGTCAAGACTCAAACTCCAAACATACAGACTTTTACATCTAATACTTTCCCAAATATCTTATGATGCTTCTCTTGATTATATATCATCATCATCATCATCATCAAAACCACTAACACTAAACTGTGAATTGGCAATTACTAGAGTGGTACTCCATTGCCACTCACTAGTTGTATGACCCTGTATAAGTCACTATCCTCTAAGTTCTCTAGGTAACTCACAATGTAAGGAATTGAAAAGTGTCAGCCTGTGTCATAAATAGATATTAACTTTTACTTGTATTAACTTTTAGTAAAACCTTTTAGTTTGATACTAGTGGAATCCCAGGGATAGTCACTATTCCTATTCATGCCATACTATTACTACCATAAAAAGTGCTGTTATTATTAGCAATAGCAACTTTAGCACAAAGCTCTAGTCTCACATACTGTAGTGATCCCACGATTAAAACAGCCATGATTGACATCTAAAATTTATTTAGTCCTTTCAGCAATAACATTGATACCCAGAGGCTATAAAATAAGGAGACATATCACTCCTGACTTGGTGTGAATGAAGTAATAAGATTTGTGTATCCTAGCATGGAATACATTGACAAAGGATTTCATTAAATCATATTAGATAAATAATATCATAGCAGCTAATCTAGTTAGAACTCATTGGAAATAATAACATTTAGTCTTCACCAGTTCAACATTTTAGGACTTCTCAGAATCATAATACAGGCTAAAATTCACTAATAATACAGATAGATAGATGAATGGATGAAAAAAATGGAGAGAAAGAGAGATCTAGATAAAACTTCTCCTCTGAGATCAAATTATGCATAACCAACAGTATCTGGAGACTTCACCCCTCCACCCTTGGATTACTTAACAACTGTTAAAAAAAACAGCCATTCTCTTGGAAATCCAGGACTGTAGTCTTGGAATGATCTGCAGCACTTCTCTATCCCCTCCCTCTCTAAATAAAATAGTTTGTCATTTCTTTTTAATTCTATCTTCAACGTAATTCTTGAATCAGTCCTTTATACTCTCAAATATGTTCTTTATATAACTGGTAGAAATTATCTTCCCATACAGAGGTTTGAGCATGTCCCTCATCTAATAAAAATATTTTAATTGACTCCTAATTACATAAGATAACTGTTAGATTTGAATTTAATAATTTCCATAATCCATATACCAGGTACCTTTTCAACTTTCATTCTCATTTCTTGTTCAGTCATTCAGTTGTGACCAATTCTTCTTGACCCCATAGACAATCAAATGCTGAATCCTTCAAGTTCCCACTACCAAAGCCTTTCCAAGCTCATGTTCATTTTTTTCCAAAGACAATATTTTTTCATCTCATTTTATGCCATATCTTTCTCCTTTTCCCTTCAATCTTTCCCAATATCAAGGTCTTTTTTCATTATGTGACCAAACTATTTAAGCTTCAGTTTCTATGTTTGACCTTCCAATGAATATTTTGAATCAATTTCTTTAACTATTTAGTAATCTTCTCTTTTTTCCCTAAGAGATTCTCCAATATGATCTCCATAATCAAAGCTTTGATTATATGACCTTTGTCCACCATGTGATGTCTCTGATTTTTAGTATGGTGTTTAGATATGCTATAACTTTCTTTCCAAGAAGCAAATGTCTTTTAATTTCATAACTGTAATTGCCATATGTGGTGAGCTTTGATCCCAAGAAGGACATCTTTGCATCAAATTACTCTCCTTTTAATCTTCCAGTTATATCCAAAGTAGACATAATTCATCTTTGCACTCAATATATAGTTCCTTCACTGATGTGGTTTTACTTTATTTCTAGAATTTATTCCCTCTTCAGCTTTACCTAAATGAAGTATTGAAAGCTCAGTTCACATACTTTTTCATCCTTGAAGTCTTCCATAAAGAATTTTGACTATGGGGCGGATAGGTGGCATAGTGAATAAAGCACGAGCCCTGGAGTCAGGAGTACCTGGGTTCAAATCCGGTCTCAGACACTTAATAATTACCTAGCTGTGTGGACTTGTGTAAGCCACTTAAACTCCATTTGCCTTGCAAAAACCTAAAAAAAAAGAATTTTGATTAGATGACCTCTGAGTTTCATTCCAGCTATAAGTTTATGATCCCAAATAAATGCCAGTTAATTGAAAATAGAAATATGTTAGATTTTTGCTTATATTACTTCAATTTAAAATTTTTATTTTCATTTCCAAATTCTTTCCTTCCCTCTAGTCCCCTTTACCCAATAAGATGGCAGGCAATATGATATCCATTATACACGTGAAATCATGTAAATATTTGTTTTGCATTATCATGTTACAAAAAGAAAAAAATAAAGAAAATAATTTACTATGTACTCAGTTCATCAGTATATCTGAACATTGATAGTATTTTTCATCATAAGTCCTTTGTTTATTATTATAATACTGCTTTTGTTATTTATATTTTCTTAGTTATGTTAACTTCACTTTTTATCAGTTCATATAGGTCTTCATCTTTTTTTCTGAAACTAACCTGCTTATCATTTCTTACATCACAATAGTATTCCATTATAATTATGTACCACAGCTTATTTAACTTTTCCACAATCTCTCTCTCTCTCTCTCTCTCTCTCTCTCTCTCTCTCTCTCTCTCTCTCTTTCTCTTTGTCTTTGTTTGTGTGTGGGGGTGTGGGGGGTGAATATCTATTACACAAGAGTCATTTAAAAATTTTTCTTGATCTCTTTGAAAAACAGAACTTTTAACAGTATTTCTGGGTAAAGGATGTACATAGTTTTATAGTCCTTTTGATACAGTTTAAAACTGTTCTCCAAAATGACTGGACCAATATATAACTCCAACAGCTGTAATTAGTACCCCTGTTTACCCACATACCCTCCTGAATTTGTCGTTTTGCTTTTCTTTTGTGTTCCAATCTTAAAGGTGAGAGTTGATTGCTGAGACATCTTTGAATTTGCATTCTCTAATCTAAAATAATTGGAATATTTTAATGTAATTATAGCTACATTATTTTTAAACACATTAAATTGATTTTTGTTTAATTTTCTAAGTATTTCTCAATTACATTTTAATCTGGTTTTATCAAGCAATCCTTACTTGACACTTCTTTCTGATTTAGTGGATAGAAAGTTGGTATTGGAGTCAAGTTCTTCCCCTAAGGCCATCTTACTTAGTAACCAAAGGGAATATTATCAGTGGAAATTTTGTCCATCAGTAAAATCATAAGTCTAATCCACCAAGGAAAAAATCATTAATATACAAATGCTTGGGAGCTTTGGAATTCCAAGGTTATCAAAGATTGAAGGGGCAATGGAAAGGCACATGGTAGGGTAAATAGTTTGTAATACATTATTATTGAAATATTCCATAGGAAAATCAGCAATAAAGGATATTGTTAGAGAGATGTATGACCAAAAAAGAATATGGGATAGTCATTGCCCCATTAATTTTAATAGAATTTTGAGTTTTATAAAATATATTTTCACAATAACCTTGTTAGGCAATTTACTCTAGATTTATTTTCTGCATTTTATAGACCAAAAAACTAGCACTAAGAGAAGTTAAATAACTTCCTTCAGGTATCAACATTGGCACAATTTAAAGCTTGCTTTCTACTATTCTATTACCAAGTTCAGTGCTTTCCCCCTATACCACGTTACTTCTTATTTTATGTAATGAATATTTTTTTGTCACTGTGTGGACAGATCACTTGGATATAACTCTGGGTTGGTCATGGTGTGTCCTAATGTGTTCCAAATTCAAATAAACATGTTTTAAAATATATTATTGCCAGACTATTCAGGAACTGTAGACATTGGAATTTTAGGGGAAAATATAGGCAACCTAAAGTAATAAACATTGAGTTCTAGGTTCAATAAGTCTATAAAATGTGTTGCTTTTAAATTATTTTGAAAAATAAGGGAAAAACAAAGTTATTTTTGTATTTGTCTGACATATGAGATTTATGTATGACTTATTTTAAGAATTTCAATCAGAACCATTTTGTTCTCAAGGAGCAAAAAAATAAAATTAAAAAATACTTTTTCAACTAATGCAGTTTATGTCTATGTCAGATCTTTAAATCCTATTTGAGCACACAGGATGGTATGTTTAAAAAATGAAAATCATATTATATTATATAGAAAACTGGCCTCTATATCAGACTGTCCCAAATTCCAGTTCTACTATAGAATGTTTGTTTGGCCCTGGGCAATTCACTTAACCATCCAACATCCCAGACAAATTTCTAATATCTAACTTGCAAATGCTAATATTAATTGACAAAGTTATTTTTCTCAATGGGAGTTTTATATACCAATGGAATCACATTTGCTATTTGATTCCAATGTAAAGGACACAAGAGTCCAAATAAACTTCACTTTGGGAAATGGAAAAGGGATGAGGGCAGAATAAAGAAACATTTTCAAGAACTCTATTATTTTTAAAGATTTTACTAAATTTATCTCCTCCCTAAAATGAGTCAAGGAAGCAGAAAATCACCATTGTTTTTTGCAAGTGCAATGTGTAAATCTGCCTCTTACTGTCTGAAAGTGATTCTGAGTAGATGACTAATGAACTTGAATTATTATATGATTGCTTTTATTCATAAATAACATACTTTATTTTAAACCTACCATATTTTAAATGATAGCTTAGGGTATGAAAGCTACTGGACCAAAAATAATATTTGGAAGAGGAGTCTTTTTAAGTTAGTGCCAAAAAAGAAGTCTTTAGTTTATTGAAAACAAACATGATTCTGATACCTCAGAATGTGATTTTTGCCATGAAACTTACTTGTTAGAGAGGGAAAAATATGAATACTACTGAAGTTAAGAATCATTTAAATTTGAGTGAAATAGGCAAACAGTTTACATCTAAATGCCACAGAAAGATAAGAAAAGAATTAAATAGGTTATTGTGCATAGATGAGATGTGCAAAAGGAACTTTTATTACTGGCAGAAAATTGGAAAGCCTCTGGCTCTGTGAACTCTCTGAAAGGTCGTGAATAAAACATCTATACTTGAAATTTGGGATTTAAAATACCAAGAATGAGTGGAAATCAGCAGCAATTGTTTTCTAAACATTTCAACATTCGAGACAATACTTTTTGTGCCCTTTTAAAAAGAAAACTGTATTTCCTATGATTTAGTATTTACAAATATATCTGGAACTCAATGGTGAAAGTCCAATTTAGCACAGATTCAGATTTTAGAATAAAGAGCTTAGTCATAGCTCATGAGGCAAAAAGACTTCCAATGTATCTAATAGGATTGGAGAGAACCAATGACTTTATTCTGAATTCTTTAACTGAAAAATCCCTACATTTCCAGAGAGGATGGTAAGAATAGAATAATTTTGAGGATGGTTTATAAAAGTTCAGTTTAATGTACAAATATTAATGAAGTAATTTTGCTAGAAAATTCAAAAGTAAAATATGTAATTGTTCTTGACCTCAGGGAATTTACTTGTAAACATAGTGTAGCCTCTTTCAGTTCTAGTTTTCTTATCAAGCAAAAGAGGAAAAAATTATAACACCTATCACAAAGGTTTCTTTTTGTTTTTGGTAAGAATAAAATGCAATTAATAATAACAATAGTACCTGTAACAATAGATATCCTTTATGTAGTGCTTTAAGGTTTGCAAAAAAGTTTTACAAATGTCTCATTTTATCTTTACAACAAATTTGAGAGGTAGATGTTATTATCATTATCATTATGATGATGATGATGATGCACATTTTAGATATGAGGAAACTGAAGCAAGCAAAAATTACATGATTTTCCCAGGTTCATATAGTTTATAAGTGCCTGAAATGAAATTTGAACTTCCTAACTCAAGGTCTAGCACTCTATCCAGTGTGTGTGTGTGTGTGTGTGTGTGTGTGTGTGTGTGTGTGTGTGTGTGTGTGTGTGTTTGTGTGTGAATAATGCTTTCTTTTTATTTTAAACTGCTTTCCAGTACCATATAACAATTACAGTAGATATAACAATTATTGTTCCTCTTCATTTTTCTGTTTGATGGAACTAAGAAAAAGAGGGTACTGAAAGAAAACACTTGTTATTGTATTTTTATGCTTAGTATTAAATCATGTATTAATTACAGAAGATATAATGATAATAAAAATATTGAAATGAAAAGCTACACATCTTTTATTAGTTCACTGGAAGCATTTTCAGAAGGATACCATGGGTGAAATGCCAATGATAATATATACTCTTTCCTCTTCACATATGGTTTTGATTTCTTCTTCTCAGATTCTCTATTTTGAAAACTTTTCATTGTACATAGTTTGAAAGTTATCTTTTAGCTGAAGGTTTAAAAGAAAGATGAAAAGATTTTTAAAGGTGTTTAGTACTACTAGTCGTCAGTATGGATTCTTTTAATGAGTTAAAATAAGATTAAGGTCTGAATATTGACTCCATTAGGAGTAGCAAGTTAATTAACCTTCAGTATTATGGAACATTTGTAAAGCATGTGTTCATATGTTTGATTATTTCCCTTAGAAATTTGACTTTATAAGCCAAATATAATTCAAGTATGTTTGTTATGAAACTATTTTCATCTATTGAAATGAAATGTAATAGGAGATGGGGCTTTTCTTAAAGGAAATATCTCAGTATTAACTGTAAGTGTAAATTGTGTGAAATTATTGACTTAAAAATACTGAACTATCTTTTATTTTTAACTGTAAGATTGCTATAGGGCAGAGATAAGTGAACGGTGATTGATTCATTGCAGGATTTTGCCTTGTTAGTAAAAGACCAGAATTCAGATTCTAAAGTTCCATTTTTTGTTCCACCACCTAATTTGCTTCTTGTAAGGCAAACTGTTTCAATTCACTATGCCTCAGATTCCTCACTTTATGAATATCATCTTTTTGTTTAGAAAAATGTGTTAGTGAAAATAAAATTCAGAGCACTAGATGACATTGGCAAATAACCAAAATTAATTTCACAAAGGACTCAAGACACAATAATAAGGCCTGAGAGTGTTTAGCCAGAATTGTCTTTATAATGAACTGCCTTATTTACATTATACAATCATACATACACATACACACATATTTTATATATAGATAGATATTAATATTGATTTATGTGCATATTCCAGATATCTTTATTGGTCATTATCCTTTGATTTTTTTTATATCTTCCAGCTTAAAGGTTTTTTCCCCCACAATAATTAGAACAAGAATTCTTTAGCTATTTTTGTGTGTCATAAATTGCAAAGTCTGTTTGCTAAAATGTAGGAATGTTTTCTCATAAAAATGTTTTGAAATGCATAAAAATACATAGTGTCATATAGAAAGCCAATTATAATAAAATAAATTCACCCAAATAATAAATTTTATTAAATATTAAAATTTAAAAACCATGCATCCCACATTAAGAACCACTGCTTTAGAAATAAGATCTTGCTTATTGTAGTGATCTACCGATGATTTCCTTTTGCAAAAACTAATATGGTCACTACCAAGACTTTCCCCTAAAGCACAACTTGAACTAATCTAGCAGAAGAACCTAAAAAATCTATATCTAGTTAACACATATATTCAGACAAAATAAGAAGTTATGGATAATAAGTTGGTTTTTTTTTTTTTTTTTTTTTTTTTTTTTTTTTTTTTTTTTGCTTCTGGTGCTCTCTCTTTCTCCAGGGGAGTTTATTTCTAGACCAAACAGATCCTTTTCCCAGTGTTAAGCTGTGACAATAGTCTCTTGGTAACTTTGTTTCACTACCTTCATCATTTGTAAGTCTCTTGATTCTTTTTTCTCTCTGGACCTTTTTTTGTGTCTTAACATTTTTACTTGAGGTTTACCATAAGATAAATTTCTGCTTCAAATGATTTGTCTCAAAAGTTGATTTGTGGGTGCATAGCCTTTAATTTTTGAGTTATCAGATTTGCTTTATTATTTTCCATGTTTAGAATGCTTAGATATTTTAACTTTCCTTAACCCCCTTTCTTTGGAAAAACTGAAATAAGATTATCTATGAAAAGGCACTGGGTGATAAGAAGGGACAGTGATTTTAATAGACTGGATAGGAAAGAAGGTGAGTCAAAAGAACACTGGCAACTTGAGGAGGAGTCCTCTTGAGAATTCTGACCAAATATTGACTGAAGATGTGAATGAAACAGGAGTGAAAGCATTAGATCAGATAAAAAGTCCTTTTTCTAGTATTTCCACAATGTGACTCCTTTCTGCCTTTCCAGTTAGGTAAGTGAGCAGGCGGCCTTGTATAGCAAGCCTCTCACTTTAATAAACATTATTGTGCATCTCATGCCACCAGTCACTTGGTTGGCTATTGTGGTCTTCTTCAATACTGAAGGACTGATGGTAGTAGTAGTAGTAGTAGTAGTAGTAGTAGTAGTAGTAGTAGAGTAGTAGTAGTAGTAGTAGTAGTAGTAGTAGCAGCAGCAGCAGTAGTAATAAAATAGTAGCAGCAGTATTAATAAAATAGTAGCAGTGAAAAAATAAAGTGACAAATAGAACACTAAACTTGGAGTCAGAAATCCTAAATTCAAATCCAGTCTCATACTTATTTCTCTCAGATTTGGGAAAAGTCTTTTAATAGCTGTCTGCTTCAGTTTCGTCATCTCTAAAATTAAAATGATAATAATACCTACCACCCATTGTTGTAAGGTCAAAATAATATTTGTAAAGTCTCTTGAAAAATTTAAAGCATTATTTCATCAGCCAGTATCAGCATCATCAGATAGTGTGAAAAATCAGAGGTGGATTTTAAAAAGATAAGATAGTAAATGAAAGAAAAAAACAAACATTATTTGTCCTTTTAAAGGGATGCTGAATAATCCCTTCAGAAAGAAATGGACAAAATATGGTGTATGCTTTTGAATAAACCTTCAAATTCCAATTGAGGATATTTACATGAGTATCTAGAAAATTATTACCCTTATAATCTCGTTTTCTCTTCCTTTTTCTGCTTTTTCTGTTTAAATTTACTAGCTTTCCATTTATCTTAAAACTAGTTTTAGGCTTTGTGCAATTTTCTTCTTAATTTTGATTGTTTTTTATATTTTTTCTTTCTCTTTGTATTCTTGTCATACTCTATTATTAACAGCACCATAGTATTTACTCTTTAATACTCCAAGTTGCAGAGTAGGGGCAGGTGTACATTGATAGGAGTTTTGTATAAGAATTTCAACTTAAGTGTAACCCCTATTCATATGCCATCATCAATCTTTGTACATTTAAATTGTTCCCTGTTTTATTGCTTTTATAAATCAATAACTATGAATAATTTTGTACATAGACTCATTTTGCTCTTAACAATATCCTTTAGATTTAGAACTACAGTGGAGTAACCATATCACTGTTTATTATCCATTTGATAACTCATATAATTGTGAACTTTTCTGCAATAAGGTAAAATTTGGTTGGTAAAGTGAAATTCATTTTAATATAGACAAACAGATGACTATTATATGATTGATGATGGTGAAATATAATATAATATGATATATAATAACATTTTATTTCAAGGAGCTTACATTTTATTAGTAGAGACAAGACAAACACAGATTAATAAGCAGAAAATATAGGGTAAATACTAAGTATTTGGGAAGTCATCACAATCACTTGGGGACACCAGGAAAGGTCTTATCTCAGATGTGATACTTAAACTTAAATGAGCTTAATCGACTCTCCTAGAGTCCCAGAAACTATTAAGTGACTGAGGTTGGATTTGAACTCAGGTATTCTGGACTCCAGGCCCATCACTCTATTCACTGAGTCACCTCCTTACATCAAATAAACCAATAAAACGAAACAACAAAAAGGGTAATAACAAAACAAATAATATCAATACACTTCCTGGGAAGAATCACTTAATCAATATTTATTAATTGCCTACTATGAGTCAGGGAGTTTGCTAAGCATGGCTAGATAATGATTCATGGGGGGAAAAAGGTAGAAAATTTAAGTATGGAAACTTTCTTATAAATTCAAAGGCATGGCTCTGAAACAAATGATGAAAATTGGAGTTGTAATTTTAAGGGACATTAAGATAAGCAGGCTTTAAAAAAGAAGTAGATTACTTCTTACTGATTATTCATATTCTGACTTCATTATTTATTCATTTTTATTATGAATTAACAAAATCATTTTTATATTTCAATATTAATTCATATATATATATATATTTATATTTATATAGTTAAGTTACAAAATTTCCTTCCACCCTCCCTTCCCACCCCTCTGCCCTCAGTGGTGAAGTCAATTAACATTGTACATAAATATTTTTGGTAAACATGTTTACAGATTTGGTTTGAAGAAATAGGATTAAGGGAAAGAGATAACCTTTATAAAGTGTTCATCAAAAAAGGGTAAAAGCATCATTTATACAAAAATATTGATAGCAGCCCTGTTTGTGGTGGCAAAGAACTGAAAATCAAGTTAATGTCCTTCAATTGGAGAATGGCTTAGCAAACTGTGGTATATGTATGTCATGGAACACTATCGTTCTATTAGAAACCAGGAGGGATGGGAATTCAGGGAAGCCTGGAGGGATTTGCATGAACTGATGCTGAGAGAGATGAGCAGAACCAGAAAAAACACTGTACACCCTAACAGCAACATGGGATGATGATCAGACTTGATGGACTTGCTTATTCCATCAGTGCAACAATCAGGGACAATTTGGGGCTGTCTGAAATGTCAAATACCATCTGTATCCAGAGAAACAACTGTGGAGTTTGAACAGTGACCAAGGATACCTTTAATTTAGAAAAAAAAACCTGATATCTTATTGTCTGATCTTGCTATCTTTTATACTTTAAGTTTCTTCCTTTAGGATATGATTTCTCTCTCATCACATTCAGTTTGGATCCATGTACAACATGGAAACAATGTAAAGACTGACAGATTGTCTTCTGTGGAGAGGTGAGGGGAGGGAAGTAAGATTGGGGGGAAATTGTAAAACTCAAAATAAATAAAATCTTTAAAAGAATTAAAAATATTTCCCCAAAGCAATCCAAAAAAATTATAAAGTGTTCATCATATTCTGAAGGATTTTTGTTGTTTTGTTTTCCTTCCTCTGGATGGGGATAACATTGTCCATAACCAGTCTAATACAGTTGTCCTAGCTCTCTGAACTGCTGAGAGGAGCTGCTTCTGGCAAGATTGACCATGTTACAATGTTGTTGTTATTGTGTACATTGTACTCTTGGTTCAAAATCATTTTTAAATGTCCACATGTAGAAACATATCATTTGAAAGGCCAATCCATAGAAATATCTAGGTTACTTCTAAGGATGCTGGACTGAAAGTCATGAGATAGACTCCAATCTAACCTTTGCCAATAACTCTCTGTATGACCTTGAGAAAGGAAGACACTATGTATGTGTGATTCTCTCTCTCTCTGACTTCTTTTGCAAACTGAGAAAAGGTAGACTAGATGTGTTCTTTTATTTTTCATTCTAGATGTTATTTCTTTTATCTTCTATTTTTGATTATTTTTACTACATGTACTTTCCATTATTGTGGACAATCAAGATAAGACATTTTACTAAAAAAGTTACAAATTGCTCTGATTGTCAGCTTTGTAAACTCAGTCTGGTTAGGAGGGAAGCAGAGTGACAGGATAGAATGGATGCCTGCTTTTTAAATTTTGCTTTTGCCACTTACTACTTATTTGACTAGGACAGGTAAGTTGGTTTATTTTTATTTTGGGTTTTTTTTTTTGTAAGGCAAATGGGGTTAAGTGGCTTGCCCAAGGCCACACAGCTAGGTAATTATTAAGTGTCTGAGACTGGATTTGAACCCAGGTACTCCTGACTCCAGGGCCGGTGCTTCATCCACTACGCCACTTAGCCACCCCTAGGACAGGTGAGTTGCACAGTGAATAGAGCACCAGGTCTGAAGTCAGGAAGGCTCATCTTCGTGATTTCATATTCACCCGCAGGAACTAAGTAGTCGTGTGAGTCTGGACAACTCACCTAGCTCTGTTAGTCTCAGTTCAGATCATGTAAAATGATCTGGAGAAGGAAATGGCGAACCATTTCAGTCTCTGCCAAAAATATCTCAAATTCACAGGGTCACAAATAGTTGGACACAATTGAAGAACAACAACTTATGTAATAATGTGTAATTCTCTTCTTTGGGCTTCAGTTTTCTCTATAAAATGGAATAGTTAGTCTAGAATAGCCTCGAAGTTCTCTTCCAGGTCAAACTTGAACTTGAATGAAGTTTATATGATACTAGTAGAATTGATTAATATGGATACTAAAATAACTTTGAAATTCTCAATGAAAGTGAAAATGTCTATTAATATTCTATGTGAGGCACAATCTTGAAAAATAATTCTACTTATATAAGCAGTATCTGCATGTATTAAATGAAAAATAAAAAAAAAATAGCTTCCATTACCCAAGAGGCAATTCAAGGACTATAGTAAAAATATGATCACAGTATTTACATACTAATTGCATTTTACTGCTCACATGTGGTGTGTGGATTCAGTGAATATTTGTTTAATTTTCAACATTCCACAGAAGACAGGAACAGAACTCATATATCATCAATTTTTAAAAATCAGTATTAGGGCAGAAGCAGTCCAGTGAGCTGAGTCATTACAGAGATTCTTAAAAACTCTTTCAAATGCTCCGAATGGAATTATTATTGCTTTTAACATTATTTACTGATACTTCATGAAATAGCTTCTGGATAGACTCATTAATTTGACCCTGTCTTTTTTTAAATGATTAGTATTTGAATTTTTCAGGGTCCGCTAAAACACATTTTCCTGTCTCTGCATTTTTTTTCCTTTTAAGTCCTTCTCATTTCCCACATTATACAACTTGATGGAGACCAGGAATACTGAAATAGTGTTCTCTCTAAGGGAAACATTCAAGGGAATCCTTCCTCTAAAGATTGCAATGTCTTATAGTGTTAATAACACATCTTAATTGTACAACTATTATACTAAGTGAAGATTATAAAGCCAATGTTTTGATAAGGTTCAGAATGTGCTTTTCACAGGAATCTCCCAATCCATGATGACATTCAATCAGTAAGATAGCTTTATAAACTTTCAACCATTCACATTTTGACAAAAAATGTTTCATAGAATCTCAAATTCATTTCTATGATAACCTGGCAATCAGAATCATTGACCAGCAATAAATGGTTAGATATTGATACTAAGCAATCATAGAGACAGGCACTTAATTTTATACTTAGAAAAGACCTTAGATATTATCTAAAATAACTCCATTATTTTACATTTAGGAAAACTAAAGACCAGAGGAAATAAAGGGTATGCAGAAGATGACACAACTAATTCCTGACTTTCACACCTAGATTTATACTTACTTTTATGTGTGTATATGCATATATGTAAAACATACACATTTTTGTATTCAGTCATTTTTTTCACATCATGTTTTTCTCCATTGTGACTTCAAAATATTGTTGTCAGCATAAAAATATTAAATGGGAATTTGGGATGTTTCACATTAACTGCAGATTACTTGAAAAGACCAGCAGATGGAGTGGCTAGGTGGTGCAGTTGGGGCAGCTAGGTGGTACAGTGAATAGAGCAATGGCCCTGGAATCAGGAGGACCTGAGTTCAGATCTGACCTCAGATGCTTAATAATTGCCTAGCTGTGTGACATTGGGCAAATCACTTGATCTCATTGCCTTAAATGAATACTTTTTTAAAAAAAGACCAGCAGATGACATAGAAACCATTGAGTAACTCAAAAATGCATAAAGTATATTGGTAGTATGATATAATATGAATATATTTTATTTTTAATAGCATGATAATTCAAAATTCTCTGGCATGAAGGGAGGACCAAAAATATTTACATGCATTTTCTAGATCATGGAGGTACCATGACCCCAACTCCTATGATGTGGAGGAAATAACTGTAATGTGTGTTTCTGTGTGTTTGTGTGTGTGTGTGTGTGTGTGTGTGTATGTATACAACATGTAAGAACAACACAGTGAATCAAATGATGGGTTTGGAGAAAGGAAACCTTCATTTCAAATTCTAGCTAAGATACTTCCTAGCTCCATGTCAAGATAATAATGGCACCTGCCACTCAGTGTTGTTGTAAGGATGAATCAAGATATTTTTAAAGTTTTGTAAGCACAGATTCTGATGTAGATTGGCACTATAAAAACGATTATTCCTTTCTCTTCTCCCTTTTTAATAAGGACATCTTTAGAATTATTCTGTATGAATGAATGAGGATTATATTTTACTATTTTATGTTTCTAGTGTGCCAAAGAATGCCTAGTCACTTATTACATATTTATTGACTAAAAAATTTATTAAGTACTTAGTCTATGTAAGGAGTCATCTAGCTGGCTCAGAGGTTTTGCATTTTGTTTTCCTTTTAAGTCCTTCTCACCTCCTTTCTCGTCTAGAATGATAGACTTGGAGTCAGGAAAACCTGAGTTCTAATCTAGACTTAGATATTTACTGGTTATTGGTCCTGACAGAGACATTTTACCTAAAGCACTGGAGAATGAAATGGTAAAACTTGAACCCTGGGCATGAAAAAAAGTAAAACAGTCTCTGATCTCTTTATGTCATTCCTTTTCAGCTACAAAATTCAATTATAGCCCAGAAGAGAAATTTATATGATGACATGTTGTTCTTTAGGATATGAGAAAGGACTTCCTGAAATATAAGAATTTGAGCACTTTGAGCTGTTGTTTTTTTAATTCTGGAAATATAATATATAAATATTTATACATATAATTTTCTCCATAAAACACATACATTTCCTTGTATATGGTGTGACAGTTGTAGCAGTTTTTTTTACTTATTTTCACTTTCTAATATTGTTTTTCAAATAATGACAATACAATTAATATAGAAGAACAAGCTTTGTCTAATGGAAAACACATTATGTGCCAAACTCTGAAGTTTTTTTTTTAATTTGGATATGGAAAAAAGCTATTAGGTCATCATGTCTATCGCCTGAATGGTGCAGAATTGTTCCCTAGTGTGTGTCTTGCCAGGTCTTTGTCCAGTAAATTTTCAAATGATTTAAGTATAGGTCATTCCCCTGGAGAAATGATTCCAACTTAAAATACTGACTTTTGCTACAAATTTCTACCAAATCTTTGCATTTTGCTTTAAGACCCAGTCATTCACTAGGGAGTCTTAGAAAAGAGAGAAGACACCCATTGCATCCTCTTAAATCGGTAGAAATTAAAAGAATCATAGCATTTTAGAATTAGGTAGGAAGTTGGAGATCAGACAAATTTCCATATGCAAAACATTTCTGTAATAGCTATGTTGTGAAAGACAATACAGATAAAAATACTCAAGAAAAATAAAGTTAAAAAATATGCTTCAATCAGTATTCAGATAATATCAGTTCTTTTTCTGGAGCTGGAGACTTCCTCATAAGTCCTTCAGAGTTGTCTCGCATCATTGTGTTGCTGAGAATAACCTCATTATTCACAGCTGATCATCTAACAATATTGCTATTACTTTGTAAACATTACATTTCACTTTGCTTTAGCTTATCTAAGTCTTTGCAGCTTTTAATGTTAGCATCATTTCCCATAGCCTAGTAGCATTCTATCACAACAATACACCATAACCTGTTCAGCCATTTCCAGTTGATGGGCATGATCCTGTTTCTAATTCCTTGACACTAGAAAAGAGCTACAATACATATTTTTGTACATATATGTCCTTTTCCTTTTTTTGTATTTTTTGGATATAGACCTAGTATTGACATTGCTAGGTCAAAAGGTATGCATTGTTTCATAGGCCTTTGTCTTCAAATCAGCCCACAAATCCAACAGTGTATTAATGTCTCATTATTCCCACAACATAGTCAATATTTGTCATTTTCCTTTTCTGTTCTATTAGTCATTCTAGTAGGTATAAGGCAGTACCTCAGAAATACCTTAATTTGCATTTCTCCAATCAAAACTGATTTAGATCATTTTTATGTGACTACAGATAGCCTTCATTACTTCATCTGAAAATTGTTTATATCTTTTGATCATTGCGAAATGGCTTATTTTTATAGATGAGTTGTTTTTTATCTTTTGGCAAGTCAATGGGGTCAAGTGACTTGCTGAAAGTCATCACACAGCTAGGTAATAATTAAATGTCTGAGGCTGGATTTAAACTCAGGCCCTCCTGACTCCAGGACCAGTGCTCTATCCACTGCACCAAGCTGCCCCTACTTTTTAAAATGTGAATCAGTTTTCTTTCTGTTTGAAAAATTAGGCCTTAATCAGAGAACTTGCTTAATTTTTTTTCACATTCATAATGACTAACTGTATTTTCCTTCATCTTCTTTCTCCCTGTCCCTCCTTAAAATGTTTTTCTTCTGAGTTATACCCTCCCTCAATCTGCCCTCCCTTCTCCTAATACCCCCTCTTCTCTAATCCTCCCTCTTCCCCTCCTACATTACTGTCTAAGGGGAATGCAAGGTTTTATAGCCTCTTGGGCATAGTGTCAAACCATTCTTCAAAACTCCCAACAGTGGACTAATATCTCACTTTTTCAACAGCCATCATTTCCCCTCTCTGTTTTACTGACCAATCTAATAGGTATGAGGCAGTACCTCAGAATAGTTTTAATTTGCATTTCTCCAGTCATTAGTGAATTTGATCATTTATTTATATGGCAATAGATAGCTTTGATTTCTTCATCTGAAAACTGTTTGTATCTTTTGATCATCCATCACATGAGGAATAGTTCTTATTTTTATAAATCTGACTAATTCTCTACATATCAGAGAAATGAGACACCCATCAGAAAAACTCGATTAAATATTATCAGCTGCACTTACCTCATTCTTTTCTCCCTGTTTATTCTATTCTCTCTCTCTCTCTCTTCATCCTGACCCTCCTCAAAAGTGCTTTGCTTCTATCTCTTCCCCAATCTGGTCTCCCTTTTGTCACCCCCCCAATCCCTTTTCCTTCCTACATTTTTGAAGGGTAAGAGATTTCTAAACCCAATTGAATGTGTTATTCCCTCTTTGAGTCAATTCTGATGAGAAAAAGATTCATTTACTCCCCCCTCAGCTACCTCTTCCCCTCTTCTAAGAAGTTTTTTCTTGCCTCTTTTATATGAGATAATTTATCTAATTTCTCCCAGGACATTCCTCTTTTACACCTTGATTTTATTTTATTTTTAGATATCATTCCTTCATATTCAACTCACCCTGGTGCACTCTGACTATATCTATATCTATCTATCTATCTATCTATCTATCTATCTATCTATCTATATATATATATATATATATTCCATTTAACTACCATGAGAAAGTTCTTATGAGTTATCAGTATCATATTTTCACAGAGGAATATAAATAGTTTAACATTATTAAGTACCTTATGATTTCCCTTTCCTATTTCCTTTTTTTATACTTCCCTTGAGTCTTGCATTTGAAAGTCACATTTTCTATTTAGTTCTTTTGTTCATTGAGAATGTTTGAAAGTCCTCTATTTCACTATATGTTCATTTTCTTCTACCTGGAAAGATTATATTCAGTTTTACTGGGTAGGTTATGATTGATTGCAATCTAAGCTCCATCACCCTACAAACCATCTGATCCTTTAATGTAGCCATTGTCACACCTTGTGTTATCCTGAATATAGCCCAATGATACTTGAATTGTTTCCTTTCTAGATTCTTGCAATATTTCCACCTTTTACTGGAAACTCTCGAATTTGTCTATAATTTTCCCCATTTTGGGGAGAGATTCTTTCTTCTGGGGAAAGAATCAGTACATTCTGTCAGATTCTATTTAACCTTCTAATTCTGACTTTTAGGGCAGTTTTCCTTCAGAGTTTCCTGAAAGAAGATGTGTTAGCTCTTTTTTTGATCATGACTTTCCGGTAGTTCAATACTTTTAAAATCATCTCTCCTGTATTTATTTTCCAGGATAGTTCTCATTTTCCAATGAGAGATTTCACACTGTGTTCTATTCTCTTTTCATTCTCTGGGTTTTGTATTACTGTTTCTTGATTTCTCATAAAGTCATTAGTTTATATTTACTCATTTCTTAAGTTTAAGGAATTATTTTCTTTAATCAACTTATGTGCCTCCATTTCCTTTTGACCAATTCTGCTTTTTTAAAGATAATCTTCTCCATTGGCTGTTTGTACTTCTTTTACAATTTGACCTAGTCTGCTTTTTAGGTTACTTTCTTCAGTATTTTGTGGTATCTCTTTTACCAAGCTTTTGAATTTTGTTTTTAAATTTTCATGTGTCACTCTTTTATTTTCCTCATTTTTCCTCTACCTCTCTTATATGATTCTCAAAAATTCTTTTTGAGTTTTTCCATCACCTGAGACCAGTTCCTCCTGGGGGCTTTGAAAGTAGGAACTTTGACTTTGTAATCCTCTTCTGAGTGGATAATTTTTTCTCACAGAAGTAACTTTTTATGATTAGAGTTGTGTTTTGTTATTGTTTGTTCTTTTTTTTCTTTTTATCATTTTCCCAGTCTATGACTTGAATTTTACTTTTGGTTAGATAGGGTTCTGCTTCCAAGGTGGCGGGCATACTATCTCATGTTTTGGGAGTATTATGTAGCTGTTTTCAGAGATACTTCTCAGGATTTGCAAGTTTTCAGTTCTTCCAAGTTGGTGTGACATAAGGAGAGGTGTTCCTATTCTCCTGATTTGTGTTCTGGTCTGTGACCAAAAGCAGTCTTTTCTATCCTGAAAGGGGTAATGAGGGTCCCTGTTCCCCTCTGGTCATAAGCTCTGGTGTGCTACTATTTCTCCTTGCCCTGAGATTGCAACCCAGAACTCAGACTAGGATCTGAGTATGGACAAGCAACAGAGTCCTACCTCATTGATAATAGAGATATTCCTCCAATCTCATTCCAATCAGTTCCTCAACCCTCTTACCATCTGTGGGCTGAGACTCAGGTCAATGATTCAGTGACTCCCATTGCCTGCTCCTTGTTTCCTTGGGCTGGAGCTGTGCTAGCATAGCATCATGCCCAATAATTCTGAGCAATAAAGCTGTGCATACCCTTTGATCCAGAAATACGACTACTAATTCAGTATCCCAAAGAGATCACAAATAAGGGTGAGAAATGAGCATCTGAAAAAAGATTCATAGCATCTCTTTTTGTGATGGTGAAAAATTAGAAATTGAGGGAATATCTATTAAATGGGAAATGTCTGAACAAATTGTGGTATGTGAATATGATGGAACATTATTGTTCTATTAGAAATCACGAATGGGACTCCAGAAAAGCCTGAAAAGATTAACATGAACTGATGTTGAATTGAAATGAGCAGAGCCAGAAGAACATTATACACACTCACAACAACACTGGGTGATGATCAACTATATTGGACTTGTTCATATTTGCAGTACAATAGTCAAAGACAATTCTTAAAGGCTTGTAATGCGAAATACCATCCATATGCAGAGAGGGAATTGTGGATTTTTAAATCTAGAACAAAGCTTATTTTCTTCAATTTTAAAAAGTTTTCTTATGTATTATGTTTTGTATCTATCATTTTTATTTCTTCCATTTGGATTTGCTTCTTCTTTCACAATATTATTAATATGGATCTATGTTTAGTGCTTTCTGTCAGGTGGAGGGGATGAAGGGGAGGGAGGGAGAAAAAATGTAAAACTCAAAACCTTGGAAAAGAAAAAAGAAAATATACCTAATCACAAAGATACCAAACTTACAATCTTGTTTGGTCTAAATATGCAATGGTCTATTTTATCTAATTTTAAAATCCTTTAAAAAGAAAAATGACTAAGGAGGGGTTTAAGATTTATATACATTGCTCTAAATTCCTAATACCTTTACCAAAGACTTAGATAACAGCACAAATGGAATAGTTACAATATTTTAATGAAATTTAGGTATAAAATGCCTTGATCAACTAGTCTATTACAGTCAAAAAAGTTAGTGAAGCTAATATTCTTTGACATCATAACTATGTCAATGTAGGATGATGAAGTTCTGCTGGATCTTTGTTATAGAAGTGAAATTCACCAGCTTATAGTTTACAAACTCCATTTTCTTTTTTATCTATTCTTCTTTAATCAACCATTTGTGCAGTTTTAGTTCTATAGCACTTCTTCCATTAAAGATGTTCTTTCAAATCTTGTCAACAGTGTCATGACAATTACATCCACCATATGGTATAGTCAATAATAATAGTATGAAGCTAACATTTATATAAATCTTAATATAGGCTAGTCATTGTACTAAATACTTTATAATTATCACATTTGATCCTCACAACAAACCTCAGAGGCAGGTGTTATAACTATCATCATCTTACAGAAGATAAAATTGAGGCAAATATAAATTAAATTACTTGTCCGCACAGCTAGTAAGTTTGGGGGGCAGATCTGACCTCATGTCTTCCTAACCCTAGGTTCAATATAGTATCCACTGTATCACTTCACCACCTGAAATCCTGCAGAATTTAGTTTCCATTTCCTATTTTCCCACCCCACTATCTTCTGAGTACCATTCAGACTTCTTGAACTTATGTCCAGTATTGTGTTAAATAAAATATATTCAAAACAACACTATCTTTCTCCTTATACTAAACCCCTTCCTATACTTCTTGAACATGGCCTCATTTTTGTTCTGACACTCACTACTATGATTCTGTTGCAGACATTCTTTTTTTTTTTGTTTGTTTGTTTTTGCAAGGCAATGGGGTTAAGTGGCTTGCCCAAGGCCACACAGCTAGGTAATTATTAAGTGTCTGAGGCTGCATTTGAACTCAGGTACTCCTGACTCCAGGCCTGGTGCTCTATTCACTGCACCACCTAGCCAACCCTTCTTGTAGACACTCTTCATCTCTTGCTGGACTATTGCTGTAGCCTGCAAGTGTGTCTGTGCCCGCCTTAGATTTCTCCTTACTCTAATCTATCTTCCATTCATCCATCAAAATGATTTTTTGTGAAACATGAGTTGGCATCATGTCACCATTCTGTTCTATAAACTCCAGTGGCTTTCTGTTACTTTCTGGAACAAATACAAAATGTTCCATTTGACATTAAACTTGCTTCAAACTTGGTCAGTTTTTTACCATTCTAGTCCTTTGCACATTAATCCCAATATTTAATATTTTGATCCAGTGGCACTGGTCTCCTGGACAGAAGGACTATTGGGAAGCTTGGTTCCCAAGGTTCTATCTCATGGCTCAGGGAATTCTCTCCTGCTGTCTCTTTACCCAAAATACTCACCCTCCTCTACTCAAACTACTGACCTCTCTGGCTTTCCTTTGAGTCACAATTAAAATTTTGCCTTATAGAGGAAGCTTCCCTAACCCTTATTAATTTCAGTGCCTTCCCCTTGAACATTATTTCCCATTTATCCTGTATATAACTTGAGTTGTACATATTTGTTTGCATGTGGTCTTCCCCATTAAGTTGAAAAATCCTTTTATAACAGAGACTAAATGTTGTCTCTTTTTATATCCCCAGGTTTAGTACCATAGTTAGCACATAGTAGGTACTAAATAAATGTATATTGGTTGGTTTACCTTCTTATCCAGAGAGCATTCAACTTTGCAATGAAAAATAGAACTGTGAATGAATGTATTCCCTTTTGTCATCTATTAGATTTCTCATCTGTCCCAAAGAAAGTATTCTTATTTTTCTTTTCAGGTCTACAATAACTTCAGCTCATTTTGAGTTTTACTGACCCTTCTCAGAGGACATTGTCAGCTTTTATGCTTGTCTTGCATGTTCTGCCTTTGCTTTCATCTCCTATATAGTTCAGTTTTGTTTTGTTTTTAATTTAATATGGTCAACAAGTGCCTGTGGATCCACATTATATTTTTTAGACAAGAGCAATCATTAATTTTTTTAGAAATTTCAAGAGATAATTTGAAAGAGATGATTTTCTTTGAATTACATCTTTGTCTTTCCTCACAATCATGAATTGCATCAATAGATTCTATCTTTGATTTAACCTTTCTCTTTTTTTTTTTGCTGGTTGGCCCCTCTTCTGAATTTAAACTTAGATGAGAAATCAGTTTATTGATTCACTGTTAGTATATTTCCAGATAAATAATGAGGAGAAAATTCACATCAAGTAGAAAAGTTCTAGCTTTTCAGAAAGTATCTTCCTATTGAAGAACCTACTTTTGTTTTTGGAATACCTCCTTATACATTCTTTGTATTAATATCTATGCTCATCCAATCAATTTACTAGGCTTTATACTCCCTAAAGAGATAGATGCATATTTTATCAAGTTTGTTATGCCCCCTAGCCTAACACCATGTTCTGAAGGGTATGGAATACTTGCTGAACTGAATTCCAAGTAAATGACCACTGAGTAATTATCAGATTGGTTTGGTTTCCTAACATTAGATTCTGGAGATTCTTTGGTTTGTCTTCAAGTCATAAAATTCCATGGATCATAATTGAGCTAACGAAAAAGGAATCCTATTTATTAATATAAAGTTTTAAGGGATCAGAAATATATTAATGGTATCTTTTTGACTGTTTCACAAATTCCTTATCTGTTATTATAATTTATCTAGTATAATAATAAATAAAAATTTTCATTGTTCATATTTTCCATTATTCTTTATGGCTTTAATAATGAATCATCATACATAGTTGAAGAAGATAAGTAATAAGTGTTTTCTCTAAAACAAACATATCATGTCCTTTTACTCTCATTCATTCAATCTATGAAAATTATGCTCTGAAACTTGAACATAAACCTTATGTTCTCCAGGTCCATACTAGTAGAACACAAGTCCCAGAAACTCTTAGCAAGTTGATAATGCTTGGAGTATGTACTGGGAGGTTCCTCCCCCCTTTTTATCTTTTTCTTTCTCTCTTATCTGTCTAAAATAACACCTTTAATATGATGACTACATGCTCAATAAATATTTGTTGAATGAATTGGATCTTAGGATGTATGTAGTGAAATTTAAAAGATTGTAAGCAAGAGTTGATGACAATTTGAATATCTACCTATATCTTTCTTTGTTATATATATATATATATATATATATATATATATATATATATATTTATATATGTATATATTTGGTCATATAAATTGCTGAAAATCAGAACTGTATTACCCAAGTAATATAAGCTCCCTCAAAGATGGAATTATTTATTTCACTTTGATGTATCTCTTGCATTTACCACAATCTCTGACACATAGTAGGTATTTAATCAGTTCTTATGGACTTGACTAGAAATGAATCTTGATAGAGAGACATTTGAACTAAATGACATATTCATTCCCAAAGAACATTTTCATAAATCTTACTCCATGATCATATTTTTTGGAAAGACTGCACTGAATAAAGAAAATAATGCTTATGAGTAAGTCAGTAAATTCCCTGTCAAAATTTTAGAATGAACTTTTAAATGTATGGTTGATGGAAATCTAGAAAGAAAAGAGTGAACTCAAGGATTCAGAATGTTGCATATGTACAGGTTATAGCTGGTTTACCTCACTTCACTTTCATTTTTAAATTTGATAAGGTGAGAAGAACTAAAGCTTCAATATAATTTGTCTTAATTTTTTTGCCAAAAAATTTGATGGAGAGATGTACACTAGCCAATAGTACTTTTATATGCATTTTCAACAGTTTAATGATTGTAACCAAAGAGAACTATAATATGGCTTAATGTCATCTTGAAAGGAGATTTCTAGTAGAGTTCACCAGGGAATTGTATTTGGCTCAGATCTTTTTACATGTTTCTCCTTGACTTAGATAAAAGACCTAGATAGAATACTTATTAAATCTTCAGATATTATGAAATTGGGGGCGGGGGGGAAGCTTAAACAAAAGATATTAGAGTGAAGATTAAAAAAATCCTGGACAAACTATATTTGACTAAGTAAGTAGAATGAAATTTAATGAGAGAAAATATAAAGTCTACCATTTGTGTCCCAAAAAAGTCAATGGTCAGTGAAAACATAGGGAAAAAAAAATAAAGTTTAGGCAGCTTCCCAAACTCATTGAACCTGAACCTTTTCTTTTTCTTTTTCTTTTAGTTTTTGTAAGGCAATGGGGTTAAGTAGCTTGCCCAAGGCCACACAGCTAGGTAATTATTAAGTGTCTGAGGTCGGATTTGAACTCAGGTATTCCTGACTCCAAGGCCGGTGCTCTATTCACTGCACCACCTAGCCACCCCTTCTTTTGGTTTTCAAAGTTTGATCATAATAATTTCACAGAATTCAATTTTGATTGTGGAGTTATTTTTTCTAATACACTATTACAGAAATTTGGTATATTTTTCTTAACTTCATTTGTTTGCTTTTGTATCACTTCTTTAAGCCATTCTATATTTGTGTATTCATAATTTCTTGTAGCATAATAGTATTCTGTGACATTTATGTGTAACAATTTATTCATCTGTTCCCCAGTCATTTGGGCATCTATTTTGTTTCTAATTCTTTGCTACCAAGAAAATGGCAATGTAGCTATTTTAGTGTACATGTAACCTTTCTTTTTTGTCTTTGACCTCCACGAGGTCAAAATCTCTGGGGTCAAAGTCTATAGATATTTTAGTTATGTGATTTGTGTAATTTTGAATTGCTTTCCAAAATTTTTTTATTAAATTATAGCTCTAGTAATTGAAAACTGGGGTCTCTAACTTTGCAAAAACACCACCAACCTCAACTGTTTCCTTCTTTTGTCTTCTTTCCTAGATTTCTGGGTATGGTATATAAAATACCATTTTCTTCACTTTTTCTCATTTATAATGTCCTAAATTCCCAAAATTTATGATTTGAACATTAATTCATATAGTTATTAAAATTTTTCAGTACTTCACTTGATAATTATTTTTTCCCATATCCCTTCACTACTAATCCATTGGAGAATGGCTTCAACTTTTATATATTTGAATGTATTGTCTCTATAGCTTTACTGGATATTTTTGACATAAAATGTTTTTCATGAGACTGATTCTCTTATGTGTATTAATTTTGTTTGTGTAAAAACTTTTCAATATCAAATAATCAAAATCGTTTACTTTATCTTTTGTAATTGTTTCTATCCCTTTTTGGATTTCAAATTTACCCCTTTCTCATAACTATGAAAGATTTCAATGTCTATTTGTAATAGTTCTTTCACAGTATGTTCATAGGATGAAAGATGCATGGGGCCATGCATCTTTTTTTATTTGATTATGCAAAATATAGTAACACATTTCTAAGCTTGATGAGGGCCAAATTCATGGTCAATTTTCCTATCTCTTAATTATAAAATAGGAGGTTTCTTTTCATTATTTATGTTTAATAAGGTTCATTAGATATTAGGTTTTGAGTTTTGTTTATTTCTGATTCTTTCTTACCTATTCTGTTCATTGATCTTTATTTTTCTTTTGTCTTTTGTTTTAATGATTGTTATCTCAAAGCACTATTTGAATTATGAAAATGTTATTTCTTTCTTCATAAGACAAATAATGATTTGGACCAGACCTGTTAGTTCTCTGACAGAAGGAGCACATTTCAGCATTGCATATTGATACTTGCTTCCCAATTTCTAATGGCCAAGTTGCCTTGGTCATTGAGAGGCTAACTGACTTATTAATTGTTTGTACTGTCAGTATGCATCAAACACAGGACTGAAACTAGTTGAATGGGAGGCTGGCTCTGTATCCACTATGTCATTCTGCCTCATAGTTACTGTAATCCTTAATTCATTTACTATTGCCTCTTAGATTATGGTTTTAACTGTCTGTCATTAGCATTTGCATCTCTATATTTTTATTTACATTCATTTGGGCATTAATAAACAGGGGCTGAAAATACCATATTAGAATTTTACTGATTGCAAAGTAAGGGAAAATATTGCAATTGTGGGGTTCCTTTACTTTTATCCATAAAATAGGCAATTCTGCCATCTGCTGGTAAAACTGATGCCATCTCTTTTAAAGACAATCCAATTTCCCTTGCAAATTTTATTTTTCATATCTTCCCTCTCAGCCAAGCAAGCTTTCTGAATGTTTCTTCATCCCATATATGATCAGTATAAAGGACTAGAAAGAGAAGATTGATTTTAAAAGTGTCATTTCAAATTCTTGGCAGCACTTCATTTTTAAAATGGTTTTGTTCCCTAATCACTCTAAAGACATTCTGCCATTTCGGTTCCTTAGAAAATGCTGAGGTTGAATTCTGACTATGCAAATAGTTTGTAAACTGTAATCTATTTCTCCATACATGGTGATACAAAACCTACACCAGAATCATGTTCAGTGAGCAATTCCTCTCCCTTCCCTCCCCCATTCCAGAATGTCAAAGACTGCTCGAATAAAGTGGCTTCCATGGTTACAATAACTTAACTCTCATCCTTGTGCATATGCATAATAACAGGGTCTTTCCTAAAACGATGCTCAGTGATGTGTCATACATATGCATGTCTTCATTGTGCCAAGAAATACGAAACAATATGAGTAGTTTTGTGAAAAGGATAATTTTGCTCAAAGTTATGATGAATAAAGAGATGTTAATGAACAGGGAACAAAGGGAAAATGACTCCATGCAAAAATGCACTTTTAGCAGGTTTCTCAAAGGAAAAACCCTTTCTTCCCTTCATTGCTCAAAACTCTACTATATCCCTCGACAGTGTCTCCCTGGAAAGTCAAGAAGTGTTTGAAGATGCTCTCACTAAGTTTGTGGAGAGATAGGAGTATTTATCTTCTTTATATGAAATGAATAGCTACTTTTGTTCTGGTTACTTTTCATATCCAAGAAATAGATTCTTTCTAACTTGTGTTCTTTTCAGTCTTCTTGGTATGAGCCAGGTTCTTTTTTGGAAGGGACATTCAGTACTCTAGTTGCATTTGAAATGCTTCTCCATCTCTATCTTCGATCCCACTAGTATGCGTATGAAATCTTCCATAGGAGAGAATTAAGAGGAGGAAAGATTATAAATGCAGACATCTTTTGGTGGGAGGAAAAGACATGATGTATTCCACATTCTATAAAGGCTATATAATCATGTTGTATATACTTGGAAAGATATATTAGACTGGCCACTGAAGATGTGAACATTATTGCTGCAATAAAAAGAAATGACATGTAAAACAAGAAGGTTTTCTTAAATTAATTCACATTGAGTACAGCTCACAATGTACTAGTAACACTATTCATTATCTCTCTGTATATATATTTCATCATCTCTAAAAGACAGTTGCTGTGTATGGGTCAAGATATCATTGGACCAGTTTCCATGACTCAGACAACTAAGTATGAAGTTTTGCAGAAATAAGCCTGCAGAGAATGATTGTTATTTCTGTGCCAAGATTTGCCCTGGAATGCTAACCTGTCTGGTTCAGGGACTCCGGGAGTGACTGTGAATAGTTAGAAACTAAAAACTTACTGGGTAAAATCCCAACTTCTGCAAGAAGTTTAAATCAATGCTTGCCCACTTAATTCTAGTAACTTCCCCATGAGAATATTTCCAATTAATCTTGCATAAAACCTGCTTTTACACAGTTGTTTAGTTTTTTGAACTCCTTGTTTTTCTAACTCCTTTAGTTTTTTGAACACCTTGAAAAACAGATTTGTATTGTCTTTTTTGTATCTTCTGTGCTTAGCATAGTGCCTGTGAAATGACAGGCACTTAATAAATGTCTGTTGACTTAACTGATCAATCAAATTTTAATTATCCGGGTTTTTTTCTTATTTACTGTGGAATATGAGTTCATTTCTTTAAAAAGTATTTACTAAACATCTACTATATAATAAATATTGAGTAAGATGTTAGGGCTGTCAGATCTGCCATCAAGGAGTTCATATTCTCTTTGGTGAAATTACACAGATAAGTAACAAAACATATTTAAAATTCTTTTTCTGTAAACACTACACAGTTCTCAACTTCGCATTTACTATCAAGGGCATTAATTACCACCTTCAGTGTGATTCATTGCTACAACTTTGATGTGATGCTTAACTTTTCATTCAGCCCATATATCCTTATATTTTCAAATATGGTCCTTTCTAACTTTATAATATCTCTAGTACACATATAAATGTATGTATATATGTATATGTGTATATATATATACACATACATATATATATACATATATATATATATATATATATATATATATGATTTTGTCCATTCATACAGTTCCAGGCCATCATCACCTCTTGCCTAAGTCTTGGAATAACTTTTTAACTGGTCTCTTTATCTAAAGTCTCTCCCTACATGAATTTATCCTTCTTTCAGCTACTAAGATTTTTTTTTCCAAAATTTTTTGATCATGTCACACACATCACAACTCCCCATAGTAAGCTTGAGGTGCTTGCTGTTGTCCCCAGAATCAAATGAAAGCTCCATTGACATTTAAAGTTCTATTCCTTTAATAGTCTTTTTACTTTCTGACAGTTATAGTCTAGTCTGCTTAATCATTTATCTCCATGCCCTTGTGCTATACCAATCCACTTACAGTGACCTACCTAGAGTTCTGTAAACATAGCACCATTTCTTCCTTCTCTGGACCTTTTCATGAATCATGCTTTTCCACCTCACCTCCACCTATTAGGTTTTCTAGCTTCTTTCAAGACTTAGCTCAAATTCCACTCTCTGCAGGAGTGAGTACTTTCTCTATCCCTCCATTTCTTAATGACTTTCTCTTTCATATCACCTCCATTTATTATTGAATGAACTTGATTATTGACATATTGTATTCCTTAAAATTATTTGCATATATTCCCAATTAGAACATAAACTCCTTGAGGGCAGAAAATATTTTTGACTTTGTCTCCCCACTTCTTTGTACAATGTTTGGCCCATCCTATGTACTTACTAAATACTGGTTGGTTGATTGCTTGATTGAGTGAGTAAATGAAGTAGATTCAAAGTTTTGTTACACTCCTTATAGAATTGTTAGATGACCTGAGAAAGGACACCAACTGGAAGGTCATTTGTTTGAATGGCTTCTTAAAAATGCTTATAAAAAGTTAAGGTAGGCTAATTTGTCATTGGGAATGGGAAGGAGAGTCAAAATAACCTTGTGCTGGACGTGGTATTTGAGCTGGTCTTTGAAGTAATCAAGGGATTCTAAGAAGTGCTGTTGAGCACATAGTGTATTTCAGATAAGTGGCTAATGTAAACAAAGTCACAGAATCTAAAATTGGAATGTCCTTTAAGAGTATTAGCAAGTCAGTCAGTTCAATGGAGAGCTTTTGAAAGAAATCAAATCAACAAGCATTTATTATGTGCCTAAGCACTGTGATAAGCCTGGAAAGTATATTCCCTTAGAAACAATAAAGCACCACTGGAACTTTTAGAGCAAAAGAATAGGGTGACTTGGAAAAGAATAAGGGATAGTTATTGCAGGGTACAGTTAATTATATTTGATTTGTAAAATGGTAAATCTAATCATGAAATTGAATATGAAAGGTAGACTATAATGATGGCACAAAGAAATCTTGCCTAAGAAAATATATTCATACCTCAATATTCATATATAAATATGGAAAACAAAATCTATATTTTTTCCTCTTCTGAGAGTCATTGCAAACATTTGTTAAAATAACCTGTCAAAAGTTGCTATATTCTAGCATAATAATTTTGAGATGCTTCCTTAACTTCTAGAGTGCACTGTATTAAACATTCTTTCACCCACCAACTTGAGGTTATGCCAATGAATTTCACACATCTGGTTTTCCAACTCAATCCTCCAGAAGGTGGGTGATTGACAGCTTTGCCAGGGGATATAGAACAATGGGCTTTAATGGTTTTGTGTTTTGTGTGGGTGAGAACAATGGAATTGAGCCTTACTTTCTTTGAAATTCCAACTGTAACATTTTCTTTTCATTTTTCATACTCCTTGTCTCCTGACACCTTCCCTTCCCACCTCCCCCAAACACACACATATACATAGACTTCACACCCTCTAGGACTTGGGCACATTATGAAATGAATAGTCAAGCATTTATTGTTTCTGACATTCATTTCTCTCCCACCATTAAGGAAATTGGACTATTCCTAGATGATTCAAAAGCTTCCTAATCACTTGGAATTCAGGATAATAAGAAAAGGGTTTTGAATTGAAATCCCTTTTGTTACACTGGTTATAGAATTGTTAGATGACCTGAGAAAGGACACAAACCGGAAAGTCATTTGTTTGAATGGCTTCTTAACAAAAATGCTTATAAAAAGCATTACTGCTAATGTCTTAATCTTTTAGGAATAAGAAAAGGGGAATGGTAATATAATAATAGCTTTAACTGTTCAGGAAAATTAAATTTTGTGGTTATAAAATGATTTCTAGGAGCAGAATTATAAATCACAATAGCCACATTTTATTCCTCTTTCACTGTCCCTTTTGATCTTAAACAATTTATAGAAATAATCTATCAAATATGATATTTACAATTTTATAAATTTTTACAATTATGATATTTACAATTTTATTATGGATATTTATAAAACAAACATAGTGTTGTCAGAAAAAATAAATAATCACTTTTTGAAATTGACATTTCATGAAAATATATTTCAAATGATTTTAATCACTTCTCATTCCTAAGAGAAAAAAAAGCATTCATTCAAAGACTCCTTGGAGCATTTCCCCTTTTTCATTCGTCTCTTGTTTCCGTACTGTACTACTCTCTTTTTAAATCATACTCTCACAGATTTTGAATTGGAAGGAATTTGAGAGGTCTTCTTTTTCTAATTTCTCTCATTATGCATAGAAAAATGATGTATAGAGGTTGTTACTTGCTCAAGATTACCAATTTATTATTTAAATTTATATCCTCTGATTCTGCAGGCAAAGTCTTTCTTCCATCACAATCTTCCTCTTTCTTTCAATTCAAATACATTCATAGAGGATTAGAGTCTTGGACTGGATGGTTCTACAGTTAAACAAACATTTACTCAGCACCCACTTTGTGAAAATCTTTATTCCCAAATAATTCTTTTAGAATGTAATTAATAATTTACATTCTGAAAATTATATACCAGTGAAACATTTGTTTTTCATGAGTTCTATGGAACATGATGACAGTCTTTTCATGGTCAATCCAAATGTACTTTTTATTTGATGATGGGATTTTTATAATTTTGAAAAACAAATGTAAATAAGAGAGTTAAAGGATTATACCAAAATGGAATTTAAGGCAGCAATAAATTGTCCATCAGGAAAATAGATTCTGTTTTAATGACAGCAGCTATACTTTTTTACCTTTAGGAATTTCAAAGACTTCATGACTTTTAAAATTAACAACAATGTCACCTGTTATAATTAATACAATAATGTAATTTGTATTTAGTCCAAAAGAATAGAAGTAAAGAATTTTAAATAGAAATAAGGGTGGCTAGGTGGTGCAGTGGATAAAGCACCGGCCCTAGAGTCAGGAGTACCTGGGTTCAAATCTGGTCTCAGACACTTAATAATTACCTAGCTGTGTGGCCTTGGGCAAGCCACTTAACCCCATTTGCCTTGCAAAAAGCCTAAAAAAAAAACCTGGAAAAAAAAGAAATAACAATAAGCTAGCATTTATATAGTTCCTTAAGGCTTTTTTTCTTTCTGTAACTTATCTCATTTATTTTTCAAAATAATTTTGTGAATTAGATGGCATTATCATCCCTATTTTACTGATGTGTAAGGTAAGCCTGAGGAAAAATCAATGTCTTTCCCAGGATCAAACAGCTGTTAATAACCTAAGGCAGGATTTGAACTCATTTCTTTCTGACTTTATGTCTAACACTATCCTCTGGTCACTTAATTTCCTTATTGAAGATAAAGGACAATATCTTTAAATATTTACCTGGTGTACATATAAGACTATATATATATATATATATATATATATATATATATATATATATATATATATATATATATATACACATACATATATATATAATATATATAAAATGATGCCTTTAAATATGTAGCAATTTCTTTTAAAAGACTTCAAATAGTAAGAAGGCAACTTGATATTCCTTCCTATTTAAGATTACATGGAATTTTAAGTATCAAGAATGCTCTTGAGCATCTTATTAAAGTTACAGAATTCTCAGTCGGCATTTGGAATGACTGTACCACAAGAAACTTGGTGGGAACCCAATCAAGTTCTTGGGAGCTATTTTGTAAATGTTTCCTTTTTTAAGCTTCCTGTTGGTCTGAGAACATTGTGTTCCTCTGGATCATATCCCTTTCAAGCCATATGTGGAAGTAATAAAGTGTATCTCTGTGTCCAAAGATATGCAGTGTTTGTTTAGTTCAGCAACTGAGGGAAGGACTATGAACTCATTAACAAATATGGTCATATGTTATGCCTTCAATCTATAGAGCAAGCTGCAGAATCAGAGCTCAGGAAATGCAAGTCAGTCTTGGCAGTGGATAGATAATTATCCATTTTATATTTTAAATCCCTTTGGCCAAAAAAAATTTTAAAAGACAAAAGCTCAACAGTAAATAGTGGCAGTTTTCATATGGAATTAGACTCCCAGATAAATAATACAACCCTATATGTAGGGCAAGTGCTGTTTCAGCTGAAGGAAAAAAAATTCCATTCTCAACTTACACATTAGAGCCCTAGTTTCAATGGAAAGAATGAAATGCCTTCACTTCTCAGACATTAATTTTGTCTTTTGAGTTGTCTTTCCAGCAATTCAGAGATATATAAACAAACACCACCCACCTTAGTGGCTTAGCTCCATCTACAGGAAGCAGGAATTAAAACAAGTCTGCAAAAATCTATGTTTTCCTCTGAGGTTTATTAATATTTTTGTCCCTAAAATGGGAATGATTCTTAAAGAGTACATTCCAAGAGAAGAACAGAAACCAGACATATATCTCTATCAACTGCTGCTTTGTTGTTTTTCTTTTTTTACTACTTTTCCCCCTGGTCTGATTTAAGGCTTTCTCCTCTCTTTCATCTCCCCAAAAACAATTTTTTTGAATGTGAGATCTATGAGTGACAGATAGTTGACCTAAAATGGTCATAGGAAATAAATTTTTTCAAACTTCTCATATCATAGATGATGATGACATTTAGAGCAATGAAATATTCTAAGGGTACAAGGTGACTTAGAAGCAAAGAAAGAATAGAACCTCAATTCCTAATTCTCTTGTTAACCCCATTATGCACATAAATGTGATGATGGTGCTTTAACTAATTCATACTGTAATGCCATGAATTTCCTGATCATCCTGGAAAAAATGATAGAGGAAATGAAATTTGTCGTTTTTGGCATGCTCCCACAATTTATGATCTATGAACTTCACCTCCTTTATTACTTCATAATCCCACATTACTCACTGAGTTAATCCATCCCTCTTTCAAATTGTCAATCTTCCCTACCCTTCCCCTCCCTTTCTTTTTCTCACCATCTGAGCTAGCTAATCAATTCTAGAAGATGGTGCTCTAATAGACTAATTCCCACTAATCTGTGTGCAATTGATATAATCTCTAAAAGATTAAATTAAGAGAGACAATTGAAATGATTGCCTTCCTAGAGGTATAGTTTAAGGTAAGGTGGCAGATGTGTACCCACAAAATGCCCATAAAATCATGCAACATAAAGCTAAATATATGATATACTTCATTACCCAATCCTATCATCCATTTTCTTAGTCTTAGATAATTCCATTTCATTGTTAAATCTGTTCATCTGAAACAGTTCATATTTGGGAATTCTCCATTCTCAATCTGGTCATGAAACCCAGGATATGGAAAATAGTTTTAGGTCCACCTCTGGCATTTGAATTTACTTGGCAAACTAATATGGATGAAGATCAGCCAGAATTACCACCTATCAATTAGTTTCCAAGCTGGGGAACAGGCATCCAGGCCTGATTTGCCCCAAGTCTGGTCTCAGAGTTAGCAAATGTAGACCAACTTCCATGAGTGAGGGATAGCAATACTTTTGTTTTTTGCTTGTTAAATGAATGTTTATGAAATTATCAGAGGTTATTTTCTTTTAAAAACCAGAGTATCTACTACTATGCTATATGTAGCATGAGCATAGTAAGTATTGGCTGAATGAATAAATCCAGCTCATATTTAAATATGTTATGACCAAGAAATAAATCTCATATTTTTAAATATTCTTTGCTCTAAAATATATCATAAAGCTCAGTTTGAGTATAATAAAAGTAATGGATTAACTTTTCCAAGCCTGAATTCCAAGGTCCACTGCAGTAAAGTTAGTCAATGAATGTAGCCAATGACTAGTAAAATATATATTCATTCATGGCTAAAATAAACATATTCTAATGAATTTATTTTCTCTCAATTGTTTTACTAGATTGGAATGTCCTATTTAATAATGAATTTTAGGCATAAAGAATTCATCAAAAAATATGTTATGCCAGACTAGCTTAATTTTATCAGCAGCAATGAGTTACAGGGGTTAGAATCATATGAACTTGGAATTAGGAAGATGTCAAATGCAGACAAGTCACTTAACTTCTCTCATCCTAAATTTGATTATCTGTAAAATGGGCATGATTATAGGAACTAATTTCCACAGTTGTTGTATGAATAAAAGTGTTTTATGAATTTCAAATGCTAGCTTTTTTGACAATGGTACTATATTAAGCAATGTTACAAATTTTAGAAATCAGTAAACTTTAAATATGGGCATGAGTTATGGTTTTGTTCATTATTTAGATGTAAAAAGTGAAAGAGAAAATATTAATCATGAAAGAAATGTTAAAGTGTGTCATGAATTTTTTTTGGAAAGCTGATTGTTAAACATTTACCAGTGCATGTATATTAGGGCCATCAAATATACAAATATGATATGTATGCATGTATGCACACATATATTATATATGTGTATTATCTTTGTATATATATATATATTATATGTGTATATAATATATAAATTATGTATGTATACACAAATGTCAAACATATACAAACATATATGATTGTGGTAATGAAGTGAATCTCATATTTCTTGTTCTTAAAGTATTTGCCTCAGATATGCAAATTCTCACAAGTCATAGCAGAGGAGAAAAAGTTTGCATGCAACTTAAAAGACTACAACTTGCTAGGAACCTTAGAAATAAGTTTTATTCTACTGCAGATTAGATTTTCAAATATGAGTTAGTGTGATTTTTATTTTTTCTTAAGACAAGCCTTACTGTGTCAGGAAAAGTCCTAGCTCCAAAGGTTAACCAAGTGGCATTTAGTTATTTGTTCCTTTGTTTATTTACTAGTTTATTTATAGTCTCCTTGACCTAAATCACATCACGGCATTCCTTATATCTCAGCACAATTCCTGAATTTCATAGGTCTTTTCTTCTCTACCCAACTGTTAAAAGTTTTACCAGTGAAATTGCTTCCCACTTACACAGAATAAAATACTATATACCTTTTGTCTCTATGTTTGCTTTATAACTGGGTGTCTTTATATTAAAATGGGAACTCTTTGAAGGCAACAACTTTTTTTTTAATTTTATTTTTCTCCCAGTGTCTGTCAAATAAAATTTTTCTATTTGTTGACTTGATATGATCTCCAAAAGATTGTGTATTAAATAAAAAGGCATTTTGATTTATTTTGGTCCATTGAAATGAAGGCATTACCAAACCTAACAAAACTATAGTTACATTTAATGGAAAAGATACAAATTAAGTAAAATCTCTACATATTTAGAATTTTATGATACTCATTATCCAAAATTCCCTATTCCAAAAACCTTTTTATTTTCTTAAAATGACCCAAGCAGAAAAACCTCTTTATATTAAGATAAACCTTTTTTAAAGAGAAATAAGGAGCAAAAATAAATAAATTAGCTCAGTTATTAGAAAACTTTAGTGAAGTTAGTCTTAAATCCAGTAGTTATTAACCATAAATGACTGTCCAAAGCAGTTTACATAGAAAATGAAACATGAATGAATGATTCAGATACTTAAAAATATGAGTTGGCTGTAGAAAAGAGATAAATATGAGACTTAAAATTTGATTTTTTTTCCCTCTAGTATAACTAAAAGTAAATTAAGAAAACATTATAAATTGGAAGTGCCAAAACTACAACCCTTGGGGACTTAAAAGTGATGAGAGATGTTTGTGCTTTTGTATCTTTTTTTTTTTGCATTTTTAGAGAAATTAGAGCTGTCAAAAAAAAACCACAGACAAATCTTTTGTAGAAGGTAGTGTGTTCTCTGTGCTGGCTGAGGATGAAGCAGAGATTTATAAATTCTTGAGACAAAGGTGCACAGGGGTTGTGCAGAAGTTGGAATATATATCATATTTCAGGTACTTCCTGGCTCAGACAGTCTATGGTTCTGAGCCCTGTATTAGTCATTCTTTTACATAGGTGGAAGAAATTAGCTACTTGTTTTAAACCTTCAAAGAAACAACTGTGGACCTGAACCTTGTCCAAATGGAGAATAAAGCAAGGTTTTCCTTTACTATCTTTTCCCCCCTCCTTTTTTTCCTATTTCTAAGCTATCCCTATCTCTTCCTTTATAGGCACTCTGTGTCTTTTTTGTGATCCATTCCACTCTTTCCCAAACCTTCTCTTAGGAAAAAAAAATTTGTCATTCATTTTCACAGTTTAGTTTCTCTTAAAGCATATATTCAATGCTTGTTTGCAATCAGAGAAAAAAACTTCATAGAGAATTCTGAAACTCTTGTTTATATTTTTTCAGTTTTTGATGGTTGATGTTGTTTATCTCTCAATTGTATATTAATTATGTGGAAGGGATAGAAGGATGTCTCTTAGTAGCTTTCTGTATCCTGATAATCACATATTGCATAATAATGTGTACTTACTAAATTTTTTTAAATGAGAAAAGTGTGTCTCCTAATAGAGGCATGTCAGAACTCAGAAAGCAAGTAAAGGAATCAGAGAGGCAAGGGAAATTCTGAGTAGCCCTGAAATTACAACATAGAAGCAGGCATTTGACCTTTCTTCCTTTATTTTGCTATATAAATGTTAACATTATGATAATATGATTTGTTGATCTATAATTTTGCATTACATTTTATATTTTGTGGAATCACTAATTTTATATAATTTGAATTACATTTATAATTTATAATTGAATTACATTTATAATTGCAATTTATAAATTTTATCATATATCACATCACTTAATTTTTAATTATATATCAATTTATTATATCAGGTAATAAGCAAACCTTTGAGTAACAGTTCATATTTTCAAGTCAAACCTTGATAAAAACAGGTTATTTAACAGGATTAAAATCTGATGAGTTCATACATCATTCTTTCTGTCTTTTGGATCTGTTTCTAAATCCTTTCATTATGAGTGGCACAGTGCAAGATTGGTTTCTAATATTTTAATTTTATCTGGTAATTTCTGAAATTCTTTAACAATTCTGCTTCTCATTATTCCAATTTATTTGTTAGAGTTAATCATGCCCTTCAGGCAGTCAAGGCTTACCTGTCTATTGAAAATGAAATATTCTCACACCCTAAAATTTTTAGTGAATATTTACAGTTCACAAAGATATACACACAGATATTATAGTGTCACCCAAGCAATGGTTTTGATATTATTGGGTATATGGAGAGTTAATGGTACCTCTAGCATGTGGGATTTTTCAGGCTCCTCATCTTTTAATCTTCCTGCTATCCAACTCTTTTCCCATGTCTCCAAGAGGCTGTAGTATGAACAGTGGTCATACTTGAGTATACCATCTCAGAAGATGGACTAAAACCAAGCTTAGGATAACTGAGAGACCTCAAATTCACTGGTGAGTTAGAAGGACATTTAACTCCAGTATGTTAAGAGGGGTACATGGGGGTGGCTGGGTGGTGCAGTGGATAGAGTACTGACCCTGGAGTCAGGAGTACCTGGGTTCAAATCTGACCCCAAACACTTAATAATTACCTAGCTGTGTGGCCTTGGGCAAGCCACTTAACCCCATTCCCTTGAAAAATCTTTAAAAAAAGAGGGGTACATGGGAAGAATTTGTTCCAATGACCAAGAAGGTGGTTGAAGCAGTTACTCTGGAGTGCTGGAGGTTGGCCAAACATTGGAGATGACAAGGTCATCTACAACATCCCAGGCAATCATCAATAATCTTAATTTTTGTCTTGCCCCTGGACAACAATGATTCTGAAGGGCAGAGTGAGACTAATGACTTTGTGCAACTCAGTTTCATTTATATCCAATTTATGAATAAGTTAAGACAGCCTCCAGGATTTCTTTGTTCTTTGAAAACAAACCAAAAAAGTGAGCAACAATTTAACTATAATTTTGAATAAAAAAGAGTGAAAATTACCCCTTTGTCTTTGCATGATATTGCCAATAATAGAAAGTTTTTCTTCGTAGATATGGTTGATGACTACTTTTAAAAATGATTTTCTTCCAGAAGAATCAGTAGCAACTTTTTAAAAAAATATTGCCCTAAAAAAAATTATTAGGTCCTTCTAAAAGATTTTAATGACGTGACATTTAAAAATGTTTGAGAGACATTGTTTCTGGGTAGTGTAATCATTTTATGAATAAGAACAGCAAATTATTAATAAAAGGATGGTCATTTGGTCATCTATTAGACCAAAGATGAAATCCTTGGCCTTTCTGGAAAGGAAAAATCTCATCGTACTTGACTGAGTCAAGAATGATCATAAAACAAACGCAGCAATGCTATGTCCTCAAACTCTTCTATATTGATCACCTAATTAATCCAGCCTGTCACCCTACTAGGGTTGGAAATGAAAGATTAGTCTTGACCTTTGGCATTAAAAATAAATTCCTTTAAAAGACAAATTATTATTATTATTATTATTATTATTACTATTACTATTACTATTACTATTACTATTACTATTACTATTACTATTACTATTACTATTACTATTACTATTATTATTACCCCTGTTGTTGTCATGATATCCATCATTTGTCAAATGGTCTTGCTAGGGTTCAGTCAATAAAATCAACATGGAGCTCTGAAATGTCAGAGACATTGAATGATGAATTATACCCACAATACAATTCTGGAGTCTCATGTCACTCACCCATTTGATGTATTATGGTAACCACTTCATCTTAAGGTAATAACAACAGTAGAGCTGATGAACACTAGTAAACTAGGACTAAATGGGCGTGGGCAACAACAAATTTTTATCAAGTGTATACTTTGTCCAAAAGATCATGGCATTGATAATATTAAGATAAGCTATAAGTTAAGATTAAACATGAACCATGATTTTAAAGAATTTAGAGTCTAATAGATACATAAAATAGCAGTTTTATAGTTATTCTGTACTATAACCCATAATAAATGCATTAGTCAGGAATGAAGTAAGTTGTTATGTGAGATTTGGCAGAATTCATTAAAGTATTAAATTTGGAAGGGTTTTTAGAGAATTATCTTACCTATCTTTAGTGAAAAAAATGATTTTTTTTGTCTAAAATATGAAGGTTAAGGCCCTTAATAGCTAGGGACCTCTGGAAGATTTTCATGGAGGAAATAAAAGTAGCCTTACCTTGAACTGTAAAAAATAGGAAGTAATTTATCAAGAAAAGCAAAACAGTACAAATAGAGATCCATAAAATAAAATAATCCAAAGTCATAATTTTCTAAAGAAGAAAATGAAGGTCAAAAGTTGTTTAATGACTTTACTAGCCTCCAACAATGAGGTAATGCATGAGCTTACTCCAAAACTTGATTGACATATTTTAAAAAGGAAATGTATAATGACATTCATATCCATAAAAGAGTGACCGATACACACTTTAGCCTAACCTTATCTCAATTCTATTTATACAATTACGTCAAAGATCATATTTGGTACAACTTATCTAGAGCAAAGCAAGAAGAGATAGATGAAAAAAAAAAGTTGAGAAGGAAAACTGTCAGAAAAGTCACTCATGAAGTTCCCTAGGAAAAGAAAGTATAATTCTTCCTCAGTAATATGATATTTAATATATGAAAGTATTGGACTCGATGCTTTTTAATCAAATGATGAATCATGAGTTATTTTTTATCCTTCAAGACTTTTATTTTTTAAAATTAATTAATTTATTTTCATCTATTTCTACATATTTATTTCCAAGTTACAAAATTTCTCTCCATGCTCCCTTCCCACCTCCCTCCCCTCATCAGGGAAAAGTCAGGTTAACAGTTTACATACATATTTTGTTAAACATATTTACAAATTGGTAATTTTGGGCATGCGAAATTAGGTTTAAGGGAAAGCAATATATAAGAGTTTATTTTTATAAAATGTTCATCAGATGCAGAAGGGTTTTTTTCTCCTGTATGTTTTGTTTTGTTCTGTTTTTCTTCCTCTGTTTGAGGATAATATATTCCACAACCAGTCAAATACAGTTGTACTAGCTCTCTGGACTGTTGAGAGGAATTGCTTCCATCAAGGCCGTTCATCTCATAATGTTATTGATGTGTACATTTTTCTCTTGAATCTATTCCTTTCACTCAGCATCAGATTCCATAAGTCACTCCATGCTTCTCTAGAGTCTGACCATTTATGGTTTCTTATAGAACCATAATATTCCATAGTATTCATGCACCCTAACTTGTTTAGCCATTCCTCCATTGATGGGTATACCCTCAATTTCCAAGTCTTTGTCACTACAAAAAGATCTACTTTGGATATTTTGGAACATGTAGAATTTTCCCCAGTTTTTACAATTTCTTCTGGATATGGTCCTAGAACTGGAATTTCTGGATCAAAGGGTATGAACAGTTTTTTGCTCTTTGGGCATAGTTCCATATTGCTCTCCAGAAAGGTTGGATCCATTCATAAATCCACCAGCAATGTATCAATGTCTCAATCCTCCTACAACCTCTCCAATATGGATCATCTTCCCTTTTCTCATCTGGGTTAATCTAATAGGTGTAAGATAATACCTCATTGTTGTTTTAATTTGCATTTCTCTAATCAATAGTGATTTGGAGCATTTTTTCATATGATTATATATAGCTTTAATTTCTTCATTTGAAAACTGTTCATATCCTTTGACCATTTATTCACCAATTGGTGAACCATGAGTTATGATTTAGAATTCATCAGAATCAAAGGAATAGGCCAAAGCATTAAAGATTTGCATTTGATTCACATCTTTCTTTGCTCCTGGAAGGTATAGAACAGGATCATTATCAAAAACTATTTTCTGAAATTAATTTGCAATTAACTCAGGTGAAACTTTTCTGTAACATCTTGTTTTACTTGTTTGTGTCTGTGCCTTGAGGTTTGATATGACTCACCTGTATAAATAATGTTATAAAAACATTACAATTTCTTTAATCCAATGTTTACCACTTACTTGAATATCTTGAGTAACACACAGCCTTTGGTTGTTTTTACCTGTTTGAAATGGAGTTAGAAATGTTCATACTTCATGGGAGTTTGTTTGTTTTTTTACCATAATCATTATACTGAAGACATTTGCAAAGAGCCTAAAATGAGTAATAGATTGTGAATAATGAAGGATTAAGTGCAAATCTGAGTAATTCACAACTACATTTATTGAAGAGTAAAAGACTGATATGGAACAGTTATAAATTTGTCAAAACAATTTTGAATGAAATTAATAAAACCTGAAATGGTAGCTTCCCTGCTTATCTTAAATATGCTTCATTGGTAGTGATTATTTTGATGACATTAATACAGTTTTTTGTGAACATGCTTAGAGACAGGTGTTTGATCTTTGATCTTTGGTCTCAATGTGAATATCTACATTATATAAGAACTGAAAAAAACTTTTGGATTCTTCAAGGTCAGTGCAGGTGACTCAGTGGATAGAGCACCAGCTCTGAAGTCAGGAGGATCTGAGTTCAAATCTAGCTTCAGACACTTACCACTTACTAGCTTTGTGACCTTGGGCAAGTTACTTGACTCTGCCTCATATCTAGAACCATCTCCAGTCATCCTGATTCATTTCTAGCCACTGGACCCAGAACGCTCTGAAGGAGAAAGTGAAGGTAGTGACTTAGCACAGACCTGTCAAATCTAATTCACATGCTTGTCATGTCATCATGTCCCTGATATCATGGTCGTCTTCCAGAACAAAGGACAAACTAGTGAACTCTCATTTGCAGAAAAGGGCACAGTGCTGAGCACTAAAAATAGGAGTGGTCACCTGATTGATTCAGCACTTGCCTTTAAATTAAAAATGACCAAAGAAGTTGTTTTTATTGCTGCTTCCTCAATTTTAATGAATTTATTGGCCCCTGATACCATTTTAGCTTTATTTTTTAACTCAGGATTGAAAGAAGGAATAATTAGAGTCCCTCTGAGAGTTCCTATGGAATCATTGGATGAGTCAGTTTCCCACTTTTATACCACACTAATAAATGTAAATATTTTGTTTAAATTATAATCCCTTGTTTAAAAACTTACAAATTCTCACTCTTTTAAACATGTTTTTAATTAAAACTGGAATAATGAGTCATGTCTTATAAGGATTTTCAGACAGATAAAAAAATGATAACAATGGTGTATGAGAAGAGGGGAACTCACAAGAAGATGACCATGGCCCATATGGATCATAAGAAACACTCACTAAACAGGTGAGCACAGGCACTAGATCATTAAAGTACTGCCTCTTCAATAATCTCCGGTGGATAACAAGATCAGGCATAGTAAAAAATAAGGATAGAAGACAAAATGGAATGTGAGTAGAAAAGACTATCAATCATGCTAAATAGAGATATGACCATGTAACAGCCTTCCCATTCAAGGAGTAGGATGTATCATTCACAAAACTCTTACTAATTATTTGCAATAAACTCATAAACATAAGGATTTGAAATGACAAGCAATGAAGAGTTTAGCAAAAATAACTAGATGGATCCCATCTAGTAAATAAGTATTTATCAGGTTCTTCCCATAAACTAGACACTGAGGTAAACCCTGAGGATCCAAAGAATGGCAAAAGATAATGCCTTCCATTAAATTAATGGGAGAACCTACAGTCTAATTTGAAACAAAAATAGAATAACAAATTACCAAGGTGGGAATTATTTCCAATTAAGCTGACAATACAAATGGATACTCAACATTTATTATTATTATTATTATTATTATTATTATTATTATATTTAGCATAGATTCTCACTGTAATAATCTCCAAATATAATTTTCAATTTGATCAAGAGGGAATTCAATATAATTCAAGAATATTTCAGCATGGCAAAAGATCAATTAACTTTTAGAAGTGATTGTGCTAGCAGCTACATCTAACTCATGCATCTATGCAAGTTAGCTTAATTTTTTCTTCCTTAAAAGGAATTGAGTCCTTCACTGAGCATTTACTCACTTGGTTTTAAAGAATCAGACTGTTACTATGTCTTCGTGGTTTTCTGAGCATCATGTAGACACAAGGAGCTCTTTCATCTTTTTTCTGGTCCACTCAAGCAAGTGACCTTCATTTTACCTGAATCAATTTGGTATGTCATCATTACTGGTATAATTGTTGATTATTTTTCTCCTCCTTTCACTGGATTAATCTTTCTGTTAAGTGTTGAATGAACTTTACACATCTCATTTTATTCCATTATTAAATGTCAATTATTAGAATGCTGGTTGAAGTCATACCCAACCCAGAAGAACTATAAAAAGCAATTAACATCTAAGGAAAGGATAAGGACGAGGTTACATTCAGTTATAATATCTCTAGCATTACCTGTGTGAACAAACTACTTATATTAAAATGGTATGAAATGAAAGAAGTCAATGATATCAACATACAGAGAACTGCATGAATTTGAAGATAGAAGACCTAGGTTAAAATATTGGCTTTATCAATTAAGTTGCTGTATGAACTATGGCTATTTAACTCTCTTTGTCTCAGTCTTCATTGTAAAGGGATGTGTTTAGATGATTTCTAAAGGCCCTTCCAGGAGCACAATTTAATAATGGACGATTCGAGTAATTAGAAATACTAATTGCCATTGCTATGATCCTATGAATTTATGGCAATTACTATTTCCAAATAAAAACAAACATCTAAAACAATCATCATCTTAAGGATGTCAAAGGGTGCTAGAAACTGCCACAGCTTGTACTCTCACCAAAACAAGTCACAACAGTCAAGGGCAACACTGTTATAAAATCCAAATGCCATTGTAAAAACTTGACAGAGGAGGATGGTGAATGATTACTAGTAGTATGGCCTCATAAAACATTGAGGAATGATAAGGAAAAAAAATACATTTGAAGAAAAGTTGGTGTGAGAGTCAGAATAGCTAGATCATTTCAAGAGCAATTGAATTGAAGACCTAAAGGAGAAAAACAGACATCTGTAATATGGAACATATTTGTCAATGTTTCCTTAATGATGATTTACTTCATTAATATTATTGAAGCTACTACATTAGAGCTCTAATCTTTCATTGCCCAATGTGTTTTATAAAGAAGGAGAAATAGTATGAACGAATAAAAAGAGAACATATGGAATGGAATATAAATAGAAAAAAATCTGTTCTGGAGGCATTTCATTTCTGAGAAACTGTATCCTCAAAAATTATTATTATCATAATAATGTAGCTTCATAAGATTTAAAAAACATATATTTGTATATAAACATATATGTATATTATAAACATGTATATGTATATATATGTATGTGTGTTTGCATGTGTATTTGATCCCAAAGAATAAATTGCAGCCTTAAAGAAAAGAAGAAATAACTGGAAAAATAACTGGAAAATAACTGGAAAAAGTAAAAGCGATTAGCATTATTAATAAAAGTTGAAATTTACATAATTCATCTGTAGTTTGCAAAGTCCTTTGTGAACATTAACTCATTTGTCCCTAAATAACAATCCAGAAAGCAGGTGTTCTTGTTGTATTTCCATTTTGTGAATAAGAAAACTCAGGTAGACAGAGGTTAAGTGAATTACTTAGTTATATGGATAATAAATATTAAAGGTCAAGTTGGAACTCAGGATTCCTTAACTCTATATTGAAATCTACTATACTGCCTTAACTATCAATTCTCAATGCCCTTTTTGATTTCTCTAATATCTTTCAGAGAATGATCATAATATATTCAAGAAAATTCTAAATAAAATACGATATGGAGACAGGTTAATTTTTAAAAATAATTTTCTCCAAAAGTCCACATCTATCTTCATACAATTTATTTAAATGTTCTGATGAGAAAATACAACACTGAATTTATTCTTTATGAATTACAGTGTTAAACTATTTGACCTGGTTAAAATAAAAAGCAAGCATAAAATTTCTCCCATGTTTCTCTAGTGAAATTGCTGTATTCCTATGAAAGTCCTTGATTTATACAGCAGAGCTAATGGTATGACCTTGGACAAGTCACTTAACCTTCTTAATTCTGTATATGAATTTAGTTACAATTTTTCTAACCCATTAAAGTAATTTTCTGGAATTTTGATTGGTAGGGAACTAACCAAGTGGTTTAATTTTGGTCGAATTGTCATTTTTATTGTATTTCCTTAGCCCATCCAAGGACAATTGATATTTGCCCAGTTATTTAAGTCTGATTTTATTTGTGTGAGAAATGTTTAGTAATTGTTTTCAAAAGTTTTCTGTGTCTGCCTTGACAGGTAGATTCCCAGGTATTTTATATTGTCTGAAGTTACATTGTTTTTGGCTTGTTTGTTTGTTAGTTTTAGGTTTTTGCAAGGCAATGGAGTTAAGTGACTTGCCCAAGGCTACACAGCTAGGTAATTATTAAGTGTCTAAGGCCATGTTTGAACTCAGGTCCTCCTGACTCCAGGGCTGGTGCTCTATCCACTGTGCCACCTAGCTGCCCCCTGTAGTTACTTTGAATGGGATTTCTCTCTCTAGTTCTTTCTGCTGCATCTTGCTAGTCATATATAGACATGTTGAGGATTTATGAGAGTTTATTTTATATCCTACTACTTTGCTAAAGTCACTAATTATTTCTAGTAGCTTTTTAGATGATTTGGGGGGATTCTCTAGGTATATCATCATGACATCTGCAAAGAGTGAGAGTTTTGTCTCTTCCTTCCCTATTCTCATTCCTTTGATTTATTTTTTCTTCTCTTATTGCTGAAGCTAACATTTCTAATATGATATTGGATATTAGTGGTGATAGTGGGCATCCTTGTTTCACACCTAATCATATTGGGAATGCCTCTAGCCTATCCACATTGCATATAATGCTTGTTGATGGTTTCAGATAGATACTATTTATTATTCTAAGGAAAAATTTATTTATTCCTATACTCTCTAGTGTTTTTAGTAGGAATGGGTGCTGTATTTTTGTCAAAAGCTTTTTCAGCATCTATTGATATAATCATAAGATTTCTGATAGGTTTGCTATTGATATAATTAATTTTACTGACAGTTCTCCTAATATTGAACCAACCCTGCATTCCTGGGATAAATCCTACTTGGTCATAGTGTATTATCCTAGCAATAACTTGTTGTAGTCATTTTGCTAAGATTTTATTTAACATTTTCCCATCTATATTCATCAGGGAGATAGGTCTATAATTTTCTTTCTGTTTTAACTATTCCTGGTTTAGGTATCAGCACCATATTGGTGCCATAGAAAGAGTTAGGCAGAGTTCCATCATCAACTATTTTTCCAAGGAGTTTATATGGAATTGGAACCAGTTGTTCCTTAAATTTTTGAGAGAATTCACTTGGCCCTGGAGATTTTTTCTTAGGGAGCTCAATAATAGCATGTTGAATTTCTTTTTCTGAGATAGGGTTATTTAGGTATTTAATTTCCTCTTCATTTAACCTGAGCAACTTATATTTTTATAAATATTCATCTGCTGCATTTAGATTATTCAAATTATTGGCATAGATTTGGGAAAAATAATTCCAAATTATTACTTTAATTTCCACCTCATTGGTGGTGAGTTCACGTTTTTATTTATGATACTAGCAATTTGATTTTCTTCTTTCTTTTTTTAATCAAATTGACTAGGTGTTTATCAATTTTATTGGTTTTATTTATTAGTTCAATACTTTCCTTGCTTTCGATTTTATTAATTTCTCCTTTAATTTTTAGAATTTCTAATTTGGTATTTAACTGGGGGGAGAATTTTAGTTTGTTCTTTCTTTCATTTTAGTTGCATGTTTATTTTATTGAATTCCTCTTTCTCTAATTTATTCATATAAGCATTTAAATATATAATATATCCCCTGACAGCCACCTTGAGTGTAACCTGTAGATTTTGGCATGTTGTTTCGTTATTGTCATTATCTAGGATAAAGTAATTAATTCTTACTATAATTTGTTGTTTGATCCACTCATTCTTTAAAATGAGCTTTTTCAGTTTCCAATTAGTTTTGGTTTTATATCTCCTGGGCCCAATATTGCATATGATTTTTATTGCATTATGATCTGAAAAAGATGTATTCACTATTTTTCCCTTTCTGTAATTGATTATTAGGTTTTTTATGCCCTCCTATATGGTCAGTTTTTGTGTAAGTGCCATGTACTGCAGGAAAAAAAAGGTATATTCCTTTCTAACACAATTCAATTTACTTCATAATTCTATCATATCTAGGTTTTCTAACAATCTATTTACCTCTTTAACTTTTTTCTTGTTTATTTTATGATTCAATTTATCTAAATCTGAGAGCAGGAGGTTTAGGTCTCTCACTAGTAGAGTCTTGCTATGTCTTTCTATAACTCCTTCAACTTCTCTAAGAATTTGGATGCTATATACCATTGGGTGCATATATATGTTATGGTGAAATTACTTTATTGTCTATTGGTACCTTTTAGGAGGATATAGTTTCTTTCCTTATCTCTTTTAACACTATTTATTTTTGCAGCTCCTTTGTCTGAGATAAGGATTGCTACCCCTGCTTTTTTTCACTTCAGCTGAAGCAAAATATATTTTGCTCCAACCTTTTACCTTTCATATATATATATATATATATATATATATATATATACACATACATATATATATGTATGTGTATATATATATATATATATATATATATATATGTATATGTATATTTCAGATGAGTTTCTTTTGAGCAGCATATTGTAGGATTCTGGTTTTTAATCCAGTCTGCTATTCACTTATGTTTTAAAGGAAAATTCATCCCATTCACATTCAAAGTTATAATTGTTCTTTATTGCCTTCCATGTTATCTTTCTGCTGTATTTTCCCCCTTTTTCCCTTTATCCATATTCCCCACTGTTTTCTTTCTGAAAACCACCACCTATATCCAAACTCTTCCCCCCTTTTTTCTCCCATTCCCTTTGCCCCTTCTTCCTTCCCTTCCTTCTGCTTATTCCCTCTTTCCTCCCCCTCCCCTTTTCCATTTTTAACACTTTATAGGTAAGATAAGTCTCTTAATTTAACTGAGTGTGTGTGTATGTTAACTTTAAGCCAATCTGCTGAGAGTAAGATTCAGGTGGTTCTCGCCTCCCCCTTTCTCTTCCCCTTTATTGCAATAAATCCTTTGTACCTCTTAATGTAATGAGATTTATCCCAATCAGTCCCCTCCAACTCCAGTCTCTTTATTGTCCTCCTTTTTAAGGTGATATGGTTTTTAAATCATTCTATCTGAGTCACAAAAAGGTCCCGAGTGTCCATCACTTCTGGCTATTCTCTCTAATAGAATTATAATTATTGAGAGTTATTAGAGTCTTTTTCCCAGGTAAGGATATATCCAGTTTCATGTTATTGGATAACAGTTTATCAAATAATTCATGTGTGTCCATCTCTTCTGCCTAATGAAATTCTCTCTAATAGAGTTACAATTCTCCAGAGTTGTGAAAGTCTTTCTTCCATGTAAGGTTATCACCAGTTTCATCTTATTCGATAACAGTTTTTTTCCCCTTCCCCATTCCCCTTTTTCTTAATTTTACCTTTTCATGTATCTCTTGAGTCCCCATTTGAAATTTTCTATTAAGTCTGGTCTTTTCATTAGGAAAAGTTGGAAGTCTCCTATTTCATTAAATGTTCATCTTTTTGCCCTGGAAGAGAAGGCTCAGTTTTGTCACTTATTAGATTCTTGGCTGTGTTCCAAGCTCCCTTTCTTTTTTGGAATATTGCTTTCCAGGCCCTTTGATACCTTAATGTTGATGCTGCCAGATCTTGTGCAATCCTTTCTGTTTTCCTTGGTATTTAAATTGTTTCTTTCTGGCTGTTTGCGGGATTTTCTCTTTTATCTGATAGTTCTGGAATTTGGCTGCAATATTCCTTGATGTTTTCATTTTTGCAATCCCTTTCCAGAGGGGATCAATGTATTTTTTCAATAATTATTTTGCCTGGGGAAGCTAGGTGGCGCAGTAGATAAAGCACTGGCCCCTCAGGAGTGCCTGGGTTCAAATCTGGTCTCGGACACTTAATAATTACCTAGCTGTGTGGCCTTGGGCAAGCCACTTAACCCCATTTGCCTTGCAAAAACCTAAAAAAAAATAATTATTTTGCACTCTGGTTCCACGATATCGGGGCTGTTTTATTTTCTTGTTTGCAAGGTGTTAATTTTCTCTTGGGTTTCTTTTCCCATATTTTCCAATTGATTTTTAACCTCCTTCCTGATTTCTTCAAGGAAATATTTCTGTACAGGAGACCAAATCATATTCTCCTTAGGGTGTTCTACATCTCTCTGAATTAGGGTCTTTTCCTTCTAGGAATTTTTTTATGGTCCCCCTTTTCATTGGGCTTTTTTCATTTTCCTAAGATCTTGTGTTGGGGGAGGGGCTGGTTCACAGAATTTTGGTATTGAGATCCCTAGAGACTTTACTCACTGAGTGTAGTATCTCCACCTGGCCAGTAGGGGTTACTGGAAGCTTTGCTCACTGAGTGGTTAGTAGGGGATTTGAAGACTTTTCTCACTGGATATAACATCTGCTCCCAGCCAGTAGGGGTAGTAGAGACTGGATCCTACTCTCCAACCCTTCCTGTAAGTCTCAGACTGTCAGTCCCAGGGCCATCCACTCACTGGTTCTTTCTCAGAGCAAAGTGCTTCCCACAGCGAAGTAGCTCCTACAGTGAAATTGGTTCCCACCATAAAGTGGTTCTCAGATTGAAGTGGTCTCCCAAGAGAAGTATCTCCCAGAGTGAAAGCCCTTGAGGCTGATCTTAGTGTGGCTCTCACACCTCCCCCATTGACTCTCAGCACTCTGCTTCACCACAACTCCCCATCCCCGAAGACAGACCTTGAGGTACATGTTGTTTTTCTAGCTTCTCTTTCTGGGCTTTGTCAATAGGATTTCAATTAAGAGGCTTATTTCATATTGTTTATGAGGGAAGATCAGGAGACCTTAACACAGGACCTGGCTTTTCTTGGCCAGAAGTCAAGTCACTTAATCTTCATCTGCACATTTTCCTCATGTTTAAAAGTTTTTAAAACTACTAAAATGATAATAGTACCACCAAAGTCCCAAGGTTATTTTGCAGATAAAATGAGATAATATGCATTAAGTCACTTAATCTGTGAATAGCAATGCAAACTTTAAAACTATATAAATTCTAGTCATAATGATGATGATGGTATTGATGAATACAATATATATCTATGGCACTAAAGAGAAGAAAGAAAGAAAAAACAGACAGATTAAAATAAGTATAAATTTAGAATATGTGTATTGGAAATGATAAACTTATGAGGGCATGGAGTGTATAATTTACAAGTTAACTAAAAGCAGTGAAAGTGGAAAAAGTATCAAACTGCATGTATTCCCAAATAATGTGTCAGAAAAAATACAGGTTAAGTGTTGAATGATGTGCCTTTTCTTGCATCTCTCTAAAAACTTTTTTTATGTTTATCTAGGCACATATTAAAGATATGTTTGATGAAGGAAAAGTAGGGAAATTGCAGGCTTTTGAAAAAGAATTTGACAAATGGACACATCATTTCACAATGAATATAATATTTAGTATAGAAGATCTTGTGCTTATTCTTTAATTATGATAAAGAATACTATATTCAGAAGTATACAGACTTCTCTTTACTGAATTTTTACAAAAGTATCTCACTTTCTTAAGATAATTCAATATTTTCTGGAAGATGTGACAACAGAAATAATGTTATCCAGTGCTATACTTCAAGTGAGTCATGAAATAGGGAGATGTATAAAATCTCCCAAAGTATTTACCAATGTGATCAATTAGGAGAGTGAACGTTTACAATCAGATTTAATGAATCAGATTTGTAAACACTCAAAATGCTTTCACTCATACTACCAAACAGAAAGACTAAATGGATGGAGCTTGCTTAGTGCCAAGATTTCAACATGAAGCTGAATGAAATCCTAAATAGGGAGTTCTATCACAAGCATCACTGGTAGGGGTAATACAATTAGCTTACTTCTAAATTGAAAAGAAAATTAGGCTTGATATTCTTTTTTTTAGGGAATGGAATTGCAAAGTTCTTAACTAGTCACAAGCATCCCATGATTTCAATGGTCCATATTTTCAATATAAATATCTTCCTTGTGTTACTCTAAGGTTGTGAAACCTAGAATAGAACTGATGTTGAATGAGTAAAAATGAACATCATCTAGATAACAAAAGAATGGAGACAATTGGGTATGATCAGGCTGCCACATTTAACCATCCCAGAACATTAATGAACAGCAGTAAAGCATGCTATTCAAGAATTATATAGAACAAGAAAATGGGTTGGTCATATGGTGAGAATGATGAATGACAAGTACATAACTAGAATATTTCACTGAAACATTTTTTTTAATTTGGTGAGTAATGAGGAAAACTTCTACCCCGTTAGATGTCCTTTCTATGACAAGTTTTTGAGAAGACAATGAATGAGAGACACGTAAGATGAGTTGAATGTCAATCTGCATCAATCTCTGAATCAATGAGATCACATTTCTATTTTGATATTAAAATAAAGAGAATAAGGGGCAGCTAGGTGGTGCAGTGGATAGAGCACCGGCCCTGGAGTCAGGATGACCTGAGTTCAAATCCTATCTCAGACACTTAATAATTACCTAGCTGTGTGACCTTGGGATAGTCACTTAACCCTATTGCCTTGCAAAAAAAAATAAAGAGAATTATGAAATCTATCAACAAACCTGATAAAGAAGTAAAAAATCCATTCTGTCTACAAATAAGCACTTGGAATCATTTTCTCCATTGAATTGACTAAATTTTGCAATTTTAGATGCAGCTTTAACATAACTTATTCTGCATGACCAGAGAAATTTTAGAAGGTCTGGACAAATATTTTTCCAATGAATAAAACTGGAATATAATTTTATGATAAAAAACTGTTGTCACAACCTATTACTTCACAACTTTTTGTATGTGATTCAAATATCAGAGTTTGAGCCCATAACCCAAAATGTGTATTTCCTAAGGTTACCTCACAAAATAAGACTATTGAATACTTTGCTTATTATTATTATATTTAAAATCAGTTAAATATTAAATTGATTACCACAAAGGAATTTGGTCATCATGTCTCAAAAGGATGCTAGTTTGTTTATTTTTTTATGAATTGTGGTGTAATGAATGTCCCCGAGAAAAGCAAACTTTTAAACTTAACTGTGTTTGTCAGTAAAAATAATTAAGTAATTCTGTACATATCCATACCAAGGGGGCTGCTAGGTGGCGCAGTGGATAAAGCACCGGCCCTGAAGTCAGGAGTACCAGGGTTCAAATCCAGTCTCAGACATTTAATAATTACCTAGTGGTGTGGCCTTGGGCAAGCCACTTAACCCCATTTGCCTTGCAAAAATCTAAAAAAACAAAACAAAAAAAACTCAAAAATATATCCATACCAAACTTTTATCAGATAAAAAAAAAAGGTTATAATTGCACAAACCTAGAATGCAGAATTTTTTCCAGATAATCACCTTGCTGTTAACTCTTAAATGTTTTCTTATTGAATAATATATTATTTATACTCTACCTATTGAAATATAGCAATTATATGTGCCTGTGTTTTTATTTTAATTCAGATTATCAATTTAGATAGTGGTAGAGTCAATGTACAGTAAATTAAGAAAATGGAATGTCATGACTTATCTATTTCATTTGATTTCCACACTTGAATAGTGAACATGATTTGTGACAATATTTTTCACTCTATCCCCTTATCCAAAAGGATGGAGGTCCATGATTTTTATCTCCACCTTTTCCCTAGGAAAAACTCAGGGAACAGGAACATATGTATATGATGATTTGATAATGACAATTCTGCTACTAATGAAGATAGTAATTATATACTTTTCTCCTTTAATGTTTATAATAACAAAAGTTTTTATGGTTTGGGGGGGACCAAAATTGTCATAATTGCCATAAAGTTTTTCATGACCTTAGAATGTCATGTAGTTCAAATTATATCAGAAGAATGAATATACTTTAAAATTTTAGTTGACCATCCCGTCTCTACATGAAAATTACTTGTTTCAGAAATTTAACTCCTTCTGTAGCTAAGCATTCTATTTTCACTCTAAATACTTTAACAAAGATTTTATTATATATTTACATTTATACTTATACAGCATTTAGATTAAAGATTTTATCTATAATATATTCAATGCCACAAATATTCTAAATTTTTGTTTCTGGAAACTTTTGCCTATTGTTTGTAGTTACAGATGGGATAATCATGCATTGATAATATCAACAGATGCCTTATGAGCATGTAAAATGACTTCGATTTATAATTAAAAATGAGATCAAGAAATCATTAAGAACACCTTGATCTTTATCCTGTAGAGTTTAGGGCATTACAATTTGGTTCATTTTCCTAATTATTAATAGAGTCTCTATGCTATTAAAGGAAAGGACTGAAGTTATTTTATACTGGATGAAAATGTTTCATTAGCATTGGGGGTCAGAATCTTCTTTGCCATATAAAGTTATAGAAAGTAGGTCTGGGGATCTTAACCCAAGCCAGTTTATCATAGGATAGGTTAAAACCCAGAACTTTCTACAATCCAGACCTAAACTTTCTCACTGTATGCCAATGCTAATAAAATAGCAAAACAGAAATTTTCTGTTTTAATCTTGGAATATTCATATGCTCCTTTTCCCCCTTTGTATACCACAGATCTAGCACAAAACCCAAGTGCCTATTGAGAACTTGTCTTTATTATGAAATAATAGTCTCTAAAGGTAATTATTTTGTAAGGAAAAATAAAATCATCAAGTCGGTCTAACTCTGGATGCTTCTAAGAATCTAAAGGTATAATGATGCACCTAGTTAAAAAAAACTTGCAAAGTAAATTGTATGCTAAATCTGACTTGCAAAAATGAATAGTGTATATTCCTGTGTGTGTGTGTGTATTCCTGTGTAGTGCATTCTGAAGACTACTTCTGAGATTTTAATTTGCATTCAAGAACACCTTTATATGTAAGGATGAAATTGTTTTATTATCCATTTGCCAAATATGACTAAGTAAGCCAATATTAATTTAATCTAGGGATTCAGACTTTAGTGTTAATAAAGAATCTGAGGTATAAGAAGTATTTTTTAAATTCTTAACAAAAGAGTTTGTGTATTCTATGTTTTGAAGATCAGAATGAGTTGGTAGATTTAATGACTTTATAGTTAAACAAAAAAATGTGTTAGTAATGAAAATGCTTTTCAAGCTTTACTGCTGTCCTTTGGAAGTATATTTGAATGACACCTTGCCATGAAAAGTACTGGCTGTAACATTTACCCTGAAAAATAAATGTTTACCTCAAGCGTCAATTGACATTTCTAACTTATTGCTTGGATGTCAAGTACTGTTTCAGAGCCCCTTCCCTCAGTGGCCTTCATATCCTGACCCTTATCCCCCTTAGCAAATGCACAAATATCAGACTTGTGACCTATATGATGTCCAGCTTAGACTGAAGCCTTGCAAGGCTCTTCAGCTGTAGGACTATGATCACCTGCAATGTGTATTTTGAGACTTCTGCTCCTTGATTCATTATAAGAGATATAGATAGAAATATCTGAAAATAGGAAAAAAGATAATAAAAAGACATTCTCTTCTTTTGTCACTGGCTTAACCCTAAAGATCTATGCACAGTGCATCAGAGCTAATCTATTCTCATGACTTTAGTAACAACCATAGGTACACAGCTTTCCCAAATCTGTACCCTCTAGTTCTGATATCTTGTCTTCCACTCAACCCTAACCCCTCATATTCTATATCATCTCAATTGGAATTTTCTGTTGATTTGTAAAATATAACATCTTAACAGTTAACCTCTTTTAATTTCTCTTTTACTATAAATCAGGGATTCTTATTCTTTTGGGGGGTAGTGTCATGGATACCTTTGAATGTTTAGCATTATCTGTGACCCCTTTTCTTAGAATAGTGTGTATAAATATATATATATACATATGAATATGAATATATATGTATGTGTATGTGTGTGAGAGAGAGAATCCATATGCCTCTACCCCTCATAGCTTACTTAAACCCTTAGATACTTTGACTTGATGCCATTCAGATTTTTCTTTCTTTGTAGAATGTCCCCCCTCAAACCCCAATGGATTACCCATAATGTAACTATAAAGATGTGAGCTTATTAACAGTTTGAACTTGAAATAGTTTTTTTGGACATGTATGGCTTAGAAAAATGCCAGTGTTAGCATTATTATGTTCTCTGAGAAGGAAAAGGAATAGGCAGAGGGCAAGGATTTCACTTCAAGAGGGACATTTAGGTGTGGGTCTTGAAACACAAGGTGATAAGAAAGCAATTGATAGTCAGAGTATGGGAATCCTAAGAGAAATTCATCACCAGAGGGGCTCTTCTGCCCAACCCAAGGATAAAAGCGTATAAAACCCCATTAATAAAAAAAGAGCAGAACATGGAGGGAAAATATATAGTGGGATCTTGGGAGTTAGTAAAGTTTCAAATTACAGGCTTTTATTTTTTAAAAAAAAATTCCTATGCAGGTTATTGTGAATAAGACCAAACCATCTCATATAGTTAACACAGAATATTATCAGACCATTAAGGAGCTGAAATAAAGGTACTCATCAGTAATGCCGATAAAGGAAGGTGAGGTATTTCATTACACCAACTCTCTTTGCAACAGCTCTTAGTTACTTGAGAGCAAGGCATACAAACCTAGCAGCTTATAATTAAGGTAGATGAAAAGATTTATGTGCAACATTACAGTCTTGCTGGCTCTATCCATGTTTGGTACCAGATAGTCCAGATATCCCAGGCCCAGGCTAAGTAGAATGAAGTTATTTACATCAACATTTTTTTACCTCTTTGGGAGCAATGACTAATTAGTGGTGTGATTAACAGTTGAGAAGAAATAGTCATGTGTACTTCCAATATCTTTCCCCAGGCCTATTTCCTCTACCTCATTCTACTCTGTAAGGGTCCACAGATACCTAAAGAAGACCTGTCTTCTTGAGAGATTCATTATACTCTTCTACATTAACAACGTAATGTTGACTTGATCAGGTGAGTACATGTGGCATAGGTGTCAGATCCTTTGAGAGTCCATATGAGTGGTAAGAAGTGGTAAATCAATACATACAAAAATTGCAAGTCCCAGTCCACTCAGTCAATTTAGGGAACATGAGAGGAAAAATCCCAGAAGATTCTGGAATCTGACAAGTTCTTCCAGTGTGGACTGATTTTTAGACTTCATGGCTCACATTTCAAAAATCTTAAGGTAACAGAGCAGAAAAAGATCTTTATCTATGCCGATTCTTAGATAGTTGTTTGGGGATAGCCAGATGATTCTGAGTCTGCAAAACATAGAACTGTATCAAAGGCTTGGAGTCACAACCAATGGAAGAATTTTGCTGAAGCATTGATTTTCATAAAGTATTTTTTTGTTTGTTTCATTTTAGATTGAATATTAGCTCAAGAAAAATTAAGATTGGAGAATGAATCCATTGCCATTGTAAACATTAGAGGTCAGTGCTGACATGTTTTTCTGTACATGGTACCATTTCATCCTCCGTAAAAAAAAAAAAGATGAATCCTGACTATATTTGCACAACTGGATTCTTTTTTGACAGTCATAGCTTTTAATTAACTCAATGAATATTTAACCTTTCTCAAACTGTAAACATGGGACTTTCCATCTCAGGGCAAAATGCTTTCCTCTGCTAATCAACTGCATCTTTATGAATCTAACTTCCCTGATCAACTGTCCAAACTTCTAGAAAACATTATCTGTGAAAACCAAAACAAAAAATGTTACCATGGGAAAGTGAAGGTATCTGGTCTAGTATCTGATCCAGTGCCCAGTCTTGCTTTTGGAAATAGTCATGGCTGGGTTTGTTCTTTCCCTTATGCCAAGATGGTACCTTTACAAAGAGTTCTCTTCAATTGACAGTCTCCATCAATTGGCAAAGTTCTATCAGGAATGGTTCAGACAATCCTCAAATAGAATTGACTTTGGAATCATGAGTAAATGAAGCTCTAAATATTATAGGCACCTCTTTATTATAATAACTTGTAGAGAATGTGCTGATCTCCACTGGTAAAAGAATCTTCCTCATCTGGGAGTTCCCTGTACAAATGAAACACTTCTACTTCCTATCTCTATCCTATCACATAACTAGGAATTGTCAGATGTTGGCTTTAAAAATAGATCCTTTTCATTGAAAGTATAATGACATAGGTATTGAAAAAGAAGAACTATCAATACTATTAATAAGCATTATACAAACACATGCCCACGTGCTCGCAAAGTGTATGGTGTGGTGATATTCTTTTTATTCTGAGCATGTTTTAAATTTATTTAGCATTTTATTTTCCCCAGTTACAAATAAAAACAATTTTTAATTTTTGTTTTGAAAACTTGGAGGTCCAAATTCTCTCCATTCCTCCAAACCTACTCCCCTCATTGAGAGGTCAAGAAATTTGATGTATGTTATAAAAGTTATATTTAGTCATGTGAAACATTTGTGAGATAAAACACAGCTCCCCCACTCATGCACACCTAAAAAAAAAAGAAGCCACAAGAAAAATAAAATTTAAAAATTATGCTTCAAATAATATTCAAACACCAGCAATTCTTTCTCTGAGGATGGACAGCATATTTCATCACAAGTCCTTCAGAGTTGTCTTTGGTCAATGTATTATTGAGAAAAGCTTAGTCATTCACACTTGAGCATCCCACAAAATTGATGTTACTTTGTACACAGTATATTTCACTTTCTATCAGTTCATATAATTCTTTACAAATTTTTCTAAGAGAATTCTGCTCATTATTTCTTTTTTCTTTGCTTGCTTTTATTTTTCCATCAACAAGCAATGGTAGTTTTCTTATTTTTTTTGCAAGGTTTGAAGTTTTACTTTTTTCTCCCTTCCTTCCATCTCCCCCTACTCCCCGACAGAAAGCAATCTAATATAGACTCTACTTGTATAATTATGCTAAAAATAGGTCCATTTTAATCATATTGTAAACAATGTTACCATAAAAAGATACTTCTTTGTTTTAAATAAAATATTTTGATTATGATAAAGAATGTTTTGATGTTTTTAATGTTTAAATAATTAAAATTAGTGTTCTTTCTGTGCCTACTGAAATAATAGTTTTGTTCCCTCAAATTTTTATATTATTGATTCTAATTTAATAATGATTATATCAACTTTCCACAATTGTACCATGAGTAAAGTTAAACGATGAATTATTTTCTAACTGTATATCTATAATTCTCTTTTAAAGATTTTGATTATATTTTACATCTACATTATTTTTGAGATTCACTTATAGCTACTTTTCTCTGTTTTATCTCTCCCTGTTGGGGAATTAAGTATCTTTATCTCAAAGAGTTTTAGTATATGAACTTTTCTCATTTTTATAGAATATCATTTCTTTGTAGCATAGGTGTTAAGAACTACTTAAATGTTTGATAGCATACATATGTATTTTTTACATTGCCTGAATTCTCACCTCCTCTTGGAGATTTATTTAGGGCTAATTTGATTTCTTTTTTCTGATATTGGATGCCTCTCCTTCTTCCCTTTTCCCCTCCCCCCTCCTTCTTTTCTTCCTCCTTTCCCTCCCCTTCTCTCTCTTGTTCTCTTTTTTTTCTTTCTCCTCTCCTTTCCCCTTCTATTTCTTTTGATAGTTGGTTATAAATTGGTATAATTTCATTCAAAATACTCTTATCTCTCTCCTGCATCCTAATTTCATATTGATTATTCTTTACACACTACTAGCATCACCATATTCTAGCCTTTTAATTTGGAAAAAGCTCCTATATAATTTACTACTACAACTACAAAAAAAAAAAAAGATATTCTATTTAATCCCCATGACATGAAAGTTTTCCCAGTTTCTCTTAGGACTAATCTGAGAGATCAAAAAATTCTAGCATGTTTTTATTATGAGGAAAGATTTTGATTGTAGTTTTGACTATTGAACATAAAGAGGTTTCTTTTGTGTGCACAAGCATTGGGCTTGCTGTGATTTTTATTGATATCTTGTCATTTCTTAAGCTAAACACTATACTTGATGAGAAAGGATGAAAAAGGTTAAAAAGGTTAAAATTAAATCTACTTTTTAAAATAAAATATAGAGCTTGAGGAATTTACTTAAAGTAATTAATTTATAGTCAAAATATTGTCTATAGTTTATATCAAGCTGATTTTTTTCTATGATATATGCTAGCCTAATATTTATGCTTTGTGTTTTATGTTAGTCTGATATTTATGATATATGGGGACATGGAAATGTTAATATTTAGTAAGAAAGAATTCTAGGAACATTCATTTCCACAGGATGCAACTGTTCTTTTGGAAAGGACCAATGCCAACTAAGCCTCTTCATCATTTATAGATAAATATGTACATATATATATATATATATATATACACATGTACACGTAAACATGCAAATATACAACAAATAGCACAATGCTTTACATGCAATGTGTATGCACTACACCTATGCTTACATATAAATAAACATCAATGTATAAAAATAAATACAAACACATGCCTATAGATAAAAACACAGAAATTTGTGTATATACAGGTATGCTCATATAAGCATGCATATACCTATAAATGTGTGCATATGTACATATGTATGTGTGTAGGTAGATATCTGTGGTTAAAAATAGTGAAAAGAGCCACTCTATCAGTCTCATACTGTCACATAAAAGTATATAAGGGATTACATGCACAGGGAATGGTACAAAGGTTAAAAAAGCACAGCTATTTGGCATTGATGATCAGGGTGGTTGGATAAAAGTTTACAGGCACATAAGATAAAGGGACTAAGTAATGAAAAGATCTCTCCAGAACTCTCTTCGAGTACATGGATTACATAGCATTGTGAAGCCTGATTCTTTCAGCCTTACTGCTCTGATGTGGGTAATAAATCTTTTTGACTTCACAATAAATGCCTTTAGCTTCACCTATGACCCCAAGTCTCTATGAAAGGTAATGGAGGGAGACTACAAGTGGAGAACAGAATTGACAGCTAACACTGGTAACAAGCCTCAGGCTAGTTATCCAAGGACCAGCCTAGCTAGCTAAGTACAGAGAAATTTATCAGTATGATGACCACTAAATAATATATTCTATAAAGATCTTTTAATTGTGTTCTAAACCAAATATATATAGTTCTGGTGGTGATTTTTTTTGCCAAAGTAGAACACATTGGAAATTATGATATGTTGCATAGGATTCTTTTCTCTGCAACATAGTTTCACAAGTACTAAATACTGATATTGGAGACAGAAGACCTAGTTTGAATAGTTTGAAGAGCTACATCCTTGAATTTATTAGCTAGATGAACTTAATCATCCTGATTAAATTGTTCAGTTTATCACTGTATTAAATGGAGAGATTTACTTTATCTGTTTCACATAATTATTGTGAAAAAATATTTCACAAGTTCAAAACTGCTTTAGAAATATGAAGCTTCTTGATACTTTGTTTTTTGCTTTCACATAAACAGTGGAAAAAGTCAAATATTCAGGCCTATAGACTTAAGATTTGATGTATATTTTACTCAAGTCCTAATTTGAGAATTTAAGAGTGATATATCTATTTCCTAGCAAGTCATTTATGTACTGAAATTTGCCTCACTAAAGATATTTCATTATGTTTAATTTCCATAATATTTCTATGAGAATACAATTAATTTTCTACTCTCCAGAAGAGTTCTAGGGTATAGAGTACTCTTTATAATTTCTTTAGATAACTGGAAAATTAACCATAGTTGGTTAAACTTAATCTCAAGATGTTTCCATTCCTTCCATTGCAATATATTCTGTAAATATTGTTTTATGGGGAGGTGATTTTTGGGGGAGAGGGTATAGTGAATGCTTATCACAGTGAAAAATACATAGCTACTGAAAATTAAATTTCTGTATACTTCACTTACACTGGAGTAAATACCTATATTATTATTATTATTATTTTAGAATGAAATAACCTACATTTATTAGATTTTGATAAAATAATTTCAAAAAAGTATTTTACTTCAGTTTACTGCAAAAACTCCTTATGCCTGTGCATATATGGCCAGATTAATGGAAAAACTGATCGATATACAGATAAATGAATGAATGGAAATATAGATGATAGGAAGGAAAGGAAAGGGAAGAATGATAAAGGAAAGAAAAAGAGAGGAGAGGAGGAGAGGAGAGGAAAGGGAAGAGACAGGGAAGGAAGATGATTAAAATGGAGACAAAGAGAATGGATTTGATAAGAGAGAAAAAAAACAATAAACATAAGGTTATATTAAAGAGGCAGCAAAATATTTTGACAATAAACAGTAATCATTTCTTTGGAAAACACCAAAAATAGGAATAAATGAACTTATTTTTTAAGAGAAAAAGAATCTTCCTAAAACCACAAGTCAGAATAATATTTCATGCAGATAATTAAAGTTCTTTCATATAAAATCAGAAGTAAAGTAAAAAAGTTATCCATGATCATACTTGCTATATAATATAGGGCTAGAAATTCTAGATTTAGCACTAGGATAAGAATATTAAACTGATAGAATAAGTTTTGAAGAAAAACAATTATCTCATTATTTTTTGGTTATGATCAAAAGGAATGTACTGAGATTCCTTCATGATTATAGTTTATTTCTTCTCATAACCAATTTAACTTTTCCTTTAAGTATTTAGAAAACTATCCTCATTGATCTGTATGAATATGTGTGTATGTGTGTATGTATGTATTAGTATTTATATTATTTCATCATCTATGGTATCATTCAGTTTAATCGATTTTCCTTGTTTATTTCTTTTAATTAAGTCAAATCTTGCCACCACATTGTCTGAGAAACCACTCTTGCATTTTTGAGTTTAGTAGACATAGGACAGATTTTGTAGCAATTATTTTAATTCTCTGTGAGTATTCTTCTGACCTTATTTACTGAATTGGCACTTTGTTCTTGGCCTGGCCTCTGTGTACTTGTAGTGGAGTTACTGGGACCTTGTAAGGCTGTGTTTGGTATTGCCAATTTTTTTTTTTTTATTACAGGAATTCAAGGGAGGGATTCAAATTAGGGAAATAACTTTCAGCATATTCTCAATGATTTCATCCTTTCCCTCTATTATATCCTTGTATTTTACAAAATTGTTGTTCATTCATTTCATTTGTATCTGACTATTCATGACTCCATTTGGAGTTTAATTGGCAAAGAAGTTTAAGTGGTTTGCCATTTCTTCTCTGGCTCATTTTATCAGTATGAAAACTGAGTTAAACAGGATTAAGTGACAACCCAAGTCACACTGCTAGTAAGTATCTGAAACCAGATTTGAACTGAGAAAGATAAGTATTAGTGACTTCAGGCTTGGCACTGGGTTCACCTCACCACCTAGTCACCCTTCATGTTATTACTATAGTAGATAGTGGTTTGTTTTGTTGTTATTTTTCTTTTTGTTATTTAGTGGAATTGGAAATGGTTTTTGAGAATGGTTGCATCCATTTACAGCTCCATCAGTAGCGCCTGACTGTACTTGTCTTGCTACAACTCTTCTAGAATTTCTCATTTGGCCTTTTGAAATCTTTGCTAATTTAATGACCATAGTGTAAAACATCAGATATATCTTGATTACAATATTTGGTCATTTATGACTTGGATCACTTTCAAATAGATATTAATTCCTCTTTTTAAAACTGCCTTTTCATAGCTCAGTGGAAGACTGGTTCCAGTTCTTATATATTTGTATTCTTATATATTTGTAATATATTTGTAATAATTTCCTATTTATTCTGGATATCGAGTCTTTATCAGAGATATTTGATGAAAAATAGTTTCCTCAGAAAATCATTGTCTTCTAATTATAGTGGTAGGGTTTGTTGGAGCAAAAGCTTTTTATTTTTATATAACCCAAAAGTTTGTGTTTTATGTTTTATGAACACATTTTTGCCTTATTCCATTAACTATTCCTCCTGTTGTCATAATAGATAAAGGATATTATATTTTCGTCTAAATTTTTATAATGTAATCTCTTATTTTTGAATCATTAACCCACTTGGAATGAAGCTGCTAAACATTTTTTGAATATGTGGGACTTTTCCCATTTTTTTTTATTTCTTTTGGCTATGGTTTAGCAATGGTATTGGTAGGTCCAGGGGTATGATCAGTTTTATTGCTCTTTGGTCACAGTTCCATGATAAATAGACATAATGACTGACTCCTTACATACAGACTTTGACTTTAACCATTTTGTGTAGTCTAAAGAAGAAAGCTCTAATCTCAGACTGCATTCAAAGAGCTAGATATTTTGCTTGGATACTTTAATTACTGATAAGAGAAATCCCAGATTCTACCTAGAAATGCATCCTGTTTATGAGAAATAACTTAGTTGTCATATTTCTTACTTGAGACATTCCATGAGATAGATGGAAATCATAAGTCATACTGTGAATACTTATTTTACAAGACTAGCCAAATCAATGGAAAGCTATGAATTCACCACACCAGTGAAGAATGATAAAACTGTTTTCATGCCAGCTGAACGTGAGAAACAGCCAAAAATTAAGATCGTAAACCAGACTGCTTTGGGAGAATGACAACCTCAATGGAGGGTAGTGAGTGCATATTGTATTAGGGATTCCACTCTTTCAACAGTTACTCTTATTTGAATAAATGTCTCCTGTGATTCAAAATAACTACATAATGTTGATTAGGAGAAATTGTTAAGAGACAGATAATATCAAATAACTAACTGTGTCCTAGATTCTGGGCATATTCAAGGATTACAACTGTGACACTTTAAAGAATTTGTCAGCTCATCAACTGCTTCCAATGACACAAATTTCCATTCACCTGTGCCTGAACTTCATTTCTAATCCTTGTCCATGTTCTCTTCTATATTTACCATGAGGGTAATATATTAGGGGGATGAAATAGTAGTCCACCCAACATGTTGATATTCTTCCTTTCGATGACTTAATATTGCATGGGTATTGAAAGACGGCAGGTTGTTGAAGTTATTCCTTGTTTTTATCATGGGACTTACTTTCTTTTTCCTTCTTGGTTGAACATTTCTCTTGAGACTTTCTTTAAATGTCACAAACTGCCAGTGTCCCCAATGTCCTCTAGTAAAGAACACAAGACATATCCAAACAAATATGTTAAAATATACATAGTAGTAGCCCAGTGAACATGTTTCCGAGATTTAGGAAAGCCAAATTTGCTTTTGTTCTATTATAACTATCAGTCAGCAAGGGGACAAGTTGATGTGAGCTTGATGAAAGTATTTACTTAGGATTCTGAGTTGTAATTCAATAGATGATGACCCAGGTCTTTTAATACAAGTGTCTCCGGACACAGAATTAAATGTCAAAGGGAAAAGGAAAAGTTGAAGTTTTAGCATGTATCATATTGCTGGAATCAAATCTGTGAAATTCTGCTATGGCATTCTACATATACAGGTGAGATTAATGTGACTTTTTTTCCACTATAAAATCAAGCATGTCATTTATTTACTGAAGCTGTGAAACATTCTGTGATCTGGGAAAATTCACAGCATGCTCAACATGACCTAAGATAATGGCCACCTGTTCATCAGGATTGTATATGGCAAAGACAGCTATAAATAATAATGACAGAAATTCATGGCCTCAGAGAAAGTAGCCTGCTGTGCTCTTGGTAATTGAGGGGAAATAAGAAATGGATTCAAGCTAGCACTTTCAGTCTGACAGTCATTTGGTGAGAACTGTTGAAACTAGGTAAGAGGGTGAAAAAGGTCATAGTAAATTAATAGTCTTGTGAAAGGTCTTCTAAGGGACTCAAAAGTAGATAACACTTTTCAGAGATTAGTGAATGATAGTTGAACAGGAAAAGTGAAGGCAAGTATGTGACTGATCACCAAAAATTATGGAAATGTTATTTCAAGGGAAAGAAATAGTTAGAAAAATGGTTTTTTTCCCTAAATAGAAAGGAAAGTGTAAATGAGAAGAGATTATGAATAAAGGGAGTTTCATATAAAGCTTTCAAAAAATAGTTGTTTTTCTTCACCATTACTTATAAGGAACATATACATAGCATAAAAAGCATATGTATATATTTAGGAAAGTGATGTAATTGGAAAAAAAATGAAATTTAACCACAATCAGGAAAGTGACTGGAATATTTTAGTAATCCTCCAAGCTGTTTGTCATTTGATAGTAAAAAAAAATTACCTAAACTAAAACTAAATTTTAGAGACACCAGACTTTTATTTATGGTCAAAGTAACTGCATACTTACAGGAATTGTACTCTGCACAGGAATTCCACACATACAGGAAGAATTCCACAGTTCCAGTGTCATAAATATTTCACAGAATTTTCCAATTAGGGCATCTGCCATATTTATTTTGTTTCCATAAACAAAGACACTTTAATATTTTTGAATCTTGCAGAAGCAAAGAATTTAGTTGCCTTGATATACAAATTTTGAGGAGAGTGGGGCAAATTTTTATGCAGATTAAACATACAAAATTAGGCATCAGGGTAATTCAGTGACAAAGTGCTAGATTTAGAGTCAAGAACCTAATTTTAAATCATACTTCAAACACTAACATTATGACCCAGAAAAGTTATATAACCCTTTAGCTTCAGTTTCCTCATCTATAAAATGGGGATAATTATAGTACATACTTCACCTGGTAGTTGCAATGACCAATTAAAATACAAAGTGCTTTTAAAACTTTAAGGTCCCGTATAAATTATATCTATTAATATCTTATTAATGTTCTCTTAATAACAATGATGATGATAGTTTCCTTATAATGATAATACCCTTGATATTATCCAGTGAAGAGGCAGGAGAGTCCAGTGTCCAGAAAAGAATTTTAAGTTCATTAGTTCATTTATGGTAATGTAGGTGCTGCTTGCATGTTACTATATTTCTGTCTTTGTTTCATTCACACTAGCATTTCATGTATCCTCTTCTTTCTCCAATTTGCTTAGTCACATGCTCAACTGCTTAATCAAGTCAATGATTCTTAAGCATCTCTATAATCTCAAGCCAGTCTCTGAGTAAATTATACTGGGTACTTGTTAACTTAATAATAGTATTTACAATAATGTTTTTGAGAATGGATAGCCTACTAAGAGTTCTGTTGTGGTAGAAGTACATAAACCTTTGATGAGGAAAGTGAGACTGGAGCTTCAGTTATAATTTGGGTAGCAATAATTTGGAATTAGAAAGTATGGAATTGGATCTTGGATCTGAAATTACTATTAAATATGCAACCTTGTGTAAGTCAATTAAATTGCCTTGGCTTCGGTTTTGTTAATTATAAATTTAAAAAAAACTAAAGTTTCTTTCTACTCAAAGCTTTAGTGATGATATAAAACCTATAATGTCATAGATTTGTATAGTTTTGCATATGTTCTTATATTTCCACAAGGTCCTGAGTCACAATGTTAATTTCTGGTCTAATGCATCTGTATTAAATTAAATCAGAGGGAAATACATTAGGAAGTAAACCATGGCAAGCTACTTCCTGAAGCATAGTTAGTGCAATATTATATTAATGAATTCCAAATATCATATAAATATGAGTCCCTAATCATTCCCTTTCAGTTCATTCTGATTATGGGCTATTCCTAGTCAAATTTTTCCACATCAGTTTGAAATTGATATGTCTGTAACTAGACCAATATTTCTTCTAAATTAGTATTCTCTTATCCTGTCCTACTTCTGCTAATGGTTTATCCATTCTTTTAGCCAATGTCACTTGTCTTGGAGTCATTTTATTTTTCCAATCCCTCTTTTTTCATGCCTAGTCAGTTAGTCATCAAGTAATCTGAATTTTTGTAAAGTCTCATAATATAAAGTCTCATATTTATCCAGGTTTTATCCACTGCCATGTTCTTTCCATTGCTAAATCTATATCATTGAAGTTTTATTTTTGGACTTATTTTCTTAACATCATGGAATGTAGATGTTCTAAGAAATTTTCAAAATTTCAAAGTTTTAAATCCAACATTTACCTAAATGGATAACAAGTCCAAGAAAAATTAAATGTTTTTCCTCAGTGTTGCATAACCTGTCAAAACAGTGGAGTAGAGATCTCAGGTCAGCTTAATTCTGCCAACATTGTATTGGATTGTAAAAAATGACTCATCCTGATAAGGCATTAACTTGAATTCTGAGTGACAACAATAGATCAGGGTGAGTCATTTTTTACAATCCAATACAATGTAGGAGGTTTGAAGGAGAGGTCTATTTCATGGGTTGGGGGAATGGTCAAGGGCGCATACAGTAGCAACCCTAGCTGTTGGTCTAGAAGCAGATACAACAATGGCAGTAGCAGTCTCTAGAATGTTCAGGGAAACTGGAGTAGGGGCAGCTAGATGGCGTAGTGGATAAAGCACTGGCCCTGGAGTCAGGAGTATCTGGGTTCAAATCTGGTCTCAGACACTTATTAATTCCCGAACTGTGTGGCCTTGGGCAAGCCACTTAACCCCATTTGCCTTGCAAAAAACCTAAAAAAAAAAAAGACCTGGAGCTAGCAGTGGATGCAGGAACCTGAAACACTAAACATAGAAAGCTCTGTGTAGTAGTTCCAGGGTAGAGAGAAGCATTAGCATTTGAAGTATCAGGTGAACAGGAATCCAATCATAGTTCCACATTCAAGAGATGTGCTAGCACTTGAGGATGCTGGAAAAATGAGCTAAGAACAACAAAAAGAAATGACTATTAAAAAGCAACTGTAGTGACAAAGAAGATCAAGATATAAAGTGAAAGAATACTACGAAGAATGGAACAATGTGAACACAGGTATAAGCAAAGCTTCAAGGGGGCAGAGTCTAAGATGGTGGCATGAAGCTAATATGCTCCCAGAGCTTTTCCCTACCAAAGACAAATGAACTCTCTATTCTGACATTCAAGCTACAGATACCACCAAGGAAAATGAAATAAGATTCAAAGAAGTTTTCAATGGTGGACATGGAGGATTTTGAGTGCAGGTCTGTCTCTTTGAGGGAAAAGGAAAAGTCAAGTCCAGGAGCCAGGGAAAGCCAGCAGGAGGCTTTTAACTACAGTACAATCCAGATCCCAGACAGCTTGACAACAGCAGATGTCTAGGAAGCTAGATACCAAGCCAGTAGGGAGGATCCCATCCCTCAAACCATGAAATAGACCTCTCCTTCAAACAAAGACATAACCCTGGAAACAATGGGATGGAAGATAGGTTTGGGTCAAAAACAAACCACTGTTAAGTCAGAACCTAGACATAAAAGAGGAAAGACTCCAAGGGCCATTACGGCCAAATTCCAGAATTCTCAAATAATGGAGAGATTATTGCAAGCAGTCAAAAAAAAACAACAATTCAAATACAAAATTGAATTAGACTCACAAAGGACCTATCAGCTTCAACATTAAAGGACAGAAAGACCTGGAATACCATATATCTGAGAGCAAAAGACCTGGGATTACAACCCAAAAGATAGTACCCTGAAAAATTCAGCATATACTGTCGGGGGAAAGATGGATGTTCAACAAAATAGAGGACTTCTAGAATTTCCTGACACAATGTCTAGAACTGAAGAAAAAATTCAATAACAAAATACACGACTAAAGAGTTGCATAAAGACTAATTAAAAGGGGGAAGGACAAAACAAAACAAAACAAAACAAAATGTTGGTCAAGACCACCAAATTGTATGCAATCCTAAAACAGAAGATGAAACACTCCTAATTCTTTAGAACTTTACTTCTTTTAAGAAAATTAAACGGTAAAATACAATTGAAGAGAATGAACCTAAAGGATATAATTGGATCTTATCTCTCCATTGAAGAGGGAAAACCTTATATCTCTAACTAACTATATGAATAAAATAGAGAAAGAGGAGATCAATGAATTGGGTATGCAACTAAAACAGCTAAAACAAAGAACAAATTAAATATAACCAATTAAATAACAAACTAGAAATTCTGAAAATCAAGGGAGAGATTAATAAAAGAGAAAGCCAAAAAAAACCCATTGATTTCATATATAAATCTAACAGTTAGTTTTAAGAAAAAGTCAATAAAATAGACAAACCTCTGGTTAATCTGATTTTAAAAAACAGAGAAGACAACCAATTAACCAGTATCAAAAATGAAAAGGGTTAACTAATCACCAATGAGGAGGAAATTAAAGAGATAGTTCTGAGTTATTTTGCCAAACCTTATGAATAACTTGAGTGAAATGGATGAATATTTAACAAAAATACAAACTGCCCAGATTAACAGAAGAAGAAATAAATTACTTAAACAACTCCATTTCAGAAAAAGAAATTGAAGAAACTATCAGTAAACTCCCTAAAAAAACGAAATCAAAAGTCTCCAGGTCCAGATGGCTGTACAATTGAATTCTTTATTTTTTTTTTTTAGGTTTTTGCAAGGCAATGGGGTAGGCCACACAGCTAAGTAATTATTAAGTGTCTGAGACCGGATTTGAACCCAAGTACTCCTGACTCCAGGGCCAGTGTTTTATCCACTGTGCCACCTAGCCTCCCCGTGTACAATTGAATTCCAACAAACATTTAAGGAAAAATCAATTCCTATTCTGCACAAACTATTTTAAAAAATAGGAGAGGAAGGAATTCTGACAGACTCCTTTTATGAAACCAACATGGTGCTGATACCTAAACCAGGAAGAACCAAAACAGACAAAGAAAATTACAGACCAATCTTCCTAATGAATATTCATGGAAAAATCTTAAATAAATTTTAGCAATGAGACTACAGCAAATTATTATTAGGTTAATACACACCATGATCAGGTTGAATTTTTTACCAGGCAGGCAGGGATGGATCAACATTAGTAAAACACTCAACATAATTAAACATATCAACAGTAAAACCAACAGAAATCATATAATAATATTAATAGATGCTGAGAAAGCCTTTAATAAAATACAACATCCATTCCTACTAAAAACACTAGAAAGTTTAGGAATAAATGGAGTATTGCATAAAATAATAGTATCAATCTAAGACCATCATCAAATATTATATTTTATGAAAATAAACTCAGACCATTTCCAATAAAATCAGGGATAAAACGATGCCCATTATCACATTCCTATTCAATATATAGGTAATGGTATTAGAAATTCTAGCTGTTGCAATAAGAGAAGTAAAACAAATTGAAGGAATCAGAATAGGCAATGAAGAAGCAAAACTTTCACTCTTTGCAGATGATATGATGGTATGCCTAGAGAACCTATGAAAATCATTTTAAAAACTCCTTGAAACAATTAACAAATTCAGCAAAGTATCAGGATATAAAATAAATCCACATAAATCATGAGTATATATATATATATATATATATATATATATATATATATATATATATATATACATATATATGAACAACAAAGCTTAAGAACAAGAGATAGAAAGAGAAATTCCAATTAAAATAAAATTAAATACTTGGGAATCTACCTCCCAAGACAAATCCAGAAATTGTATGATCACAATTATGAAGCTCTCCTCACCCAAATAAAAATCAGTTCTAAATAACTGGAAAAATGTCAAATTCTTATGGTTAGGTTGAGCTAATATAATAAAAATTATAATTCTACCCAAATTAAATTACTTATTCAGTGTCATACCAAGCAAACTTCCAAATAAATACTTTACTGAGGGGCGGCTAGGTGGCACATTGGATAAAGCACCGGCCCTGGAGTCAGGAGTACCTGGGTTCAAATCAGGTCTCAGACACTTAATAATTACCTAGCTGTGTGGCCTTGGGCAAGCCACTTAACCCCATGTGCCTTGCAAAAAAAAAAAACCAACTAAAAAATAAAAATAAAAAACAAATACTTTACTGAGCTAGAAAAAAAAGTAATAAAATTCATTTGGAGTAATAAAAGGGCAAGAATAGTAAGGAAACAGATGAAAAAAATGTAAAGATAGGTGGCCTAGCTCTACCAAATCTAAAACTGTACTATAAAGGAGTAGTCATTAAAACTGCCTAGTACTGGTGAAAAAATAGAGTAAAAGATCAATGAATGAGGATAGGTTCTTTTGAACTCAGTAAATGTCAATAGCAAGCTACTATTTGACAAACCCCAAACCATCAGCCTCTAGGATAAGAACTCACTTAAAATAAAAATTGTTGGGAAAACTGGAAAAGAGTATGGCAAAAAGTAGGCATAGATCCACATCTCAAACCCTATACCCAAATAAGGTCAAAATGGGTATAGGATTTAGAAGTAAAGAGTGATACCACAGACAAATTAATAGATCAAAAAATAACCTATCTGAGCTATATAAAAGGGATAAATTTATGACCAAAAAAGAATTAGAGCACATTATAAACTGCAAAATGAAAGATTTTGACTATATTAAATTAAAAATTTTTTGCACTAATAAAATCAATGCTTCCAAAATTGAAAGAAAAGAGGAAAGCTGGGAAACAATCTTCACAACCAGGAGTTCAGATAAAGGTATCATTTCTAAAATATATTTAGAAACTTCCAGCCAAGATGGCAGAGAGAAGACAGGTACTGTGTTAAAGTCTCCTGATCTTCCCTCATAAAATAATATGAAAGGAACCCCTTAATAGAAATTCAGTGGACAAAAACCCAGAAAGAGAAGCTAGGAGAAGAACATCTACCTCAAGGTTTGTCTTCCAGGGTCATGGGTGAGCCCCTCGGCACAGAGGGCGGACTCTGCTGAGAATGCAAGACAGGTTGAGAGCCTGAGAGACTGAGTGCTGAACTGGCCTGATCTGCCTCAGAGGTGTGGGCCAACTGGGGAGCAGAAGCATTGGTGGTGACACTGAGGGTATGGAGCTTTTCGGCAGGGCTGGAGGATGATTTCCAGTGTGGGAGAGTTGAAGATCCCTGGACTCCACTGGTCTGGAGGAACTCAGAGTTTATACCTTCATTTAAGCTGATGCCTCTTCCCTGAACAAATGCAATTACAGCCCACCTCTGCCCCAGGCTCAGGTGTGAGCAGCAGAGTTCTTTAAACTATGAATAGGGAGAGCAATTACCTTGCCCTAGGGCAAAGCCCACCATTGTTCAAAGATAAAAGTATTCAACAGGTTTAACTACCCACTCCAAGGGAAAGGGCCTCAAATCAAGGTCACAGACACTCCAGAAAAAGCAACCATTACCCCCCACTGGCCAGGCCTATATCTAGTTAGTAAACCTAGTGAGTAAAACCTCTAGGGTTCCCAACATCAAACCTCTGCCAACCAGCCCTTCCCCAACACAAAGACTTAGGAAAATGAAGAAAGGTCAGCAAAAAGGAAGATCCATAGAAAAATTACAGGAAGGGAAAGACACTAATTCAGAGAGACCTAGTACCTCTGAGGAGAATATGATCTGGTCTCCAGCACAGAACAATTTCCTTGAAGAAATTAGAAAAGAATTTAAAAATCAATTGGAAAATTTGGGAGAAAAAATTAACACTGCAACAAGAAAACAAATCCTTGGAAAATGCAAAATGAGAATAATTCTCTCAAAACCTCAACTGGGGAAATGCAAAAAGAAAATAATTCTCTCAAAACCTCAATTGAATAAATGGAAAACTTACAAAAATAGAATTGAACAATTGGAAAAGGAGTTGCAAAAGGTAAAAAAGGAAACTGAAATGGAAACTAATGACTTCATGACACAGCAAGAGACTGTTAAACAAAATAAAAAAAATAAAAAAAAAATAGAAAATGTAAAATACCTCATCAGCAAAACCACTGGCCTCAAGAATAGATTGAGAAGGGACAACCTGAGAATTATTGGTATTACTGAATATATTAAAGAGAGGAAAAAAAAAAAGACTGGACTCAATATTACAGGATTTAGTGATGGAAAATTGCCCTGATATCATGGAACCAGAGAGCAAAATAGTTATTGAAAGAATACACTGATCCACTCAGGAAAGAGATCCTAAAATGAAAGCACCAAGGAATGTTGTGGCCAAATTCCAGAACTATCAGATAAAAGAGAAAATCCTGCAAGCAGCCAGAAAGAAACAATTTAGATACCAAGGAGCCACAGTAAGCATTATGCAGGAAGTGGCTACATCAACATTAAGTGATCAAAGGGCTTGGAATGAGATATTCCAAAGAGCAAGGGAACTTGGAATGCAATCAAGAATCCATGACCCAGCATAGCTGAGACTTTGCTTCCAGGGGAAAAGATGGATATTTAATGAAATGGGAGACTTCTGACATTTCCTGATGATGACCAGAGCTAAATAAAAAATTTGGACATCAAACAGGAGGCTCAAGAGACACGTGAAAAGGTTAAAAAAAAAGGGTAAAAAAAACTGCTATCCAATGAGATGAAACTGGCTATATCACCACTTGGGAAAAAGATTCTCATAACTCTTGAGAGCTGAAACTCTATTGGAGAGAATATGCATGGCCAGAAGTAATGTATACTCATGACTTATCCATGAGACTGCTATCCAATAAGATGAAACAAGCTTAATCCCTACCTGGGAGAAAGACTGTAATAACTCTCGAGAACTGTAACTCTGTTAGAGAGAATATACTTAGCCAGAAGTGATGGACACTCATAACTTTTCTGTGACTCTAGAATAATTTTTAAAAAATACCGCCTTATAAAGGGGACAGTAAAGAGACTTGAGGATGTAGGACATTGAATGGGGTAAAGCTCATTACACTAAGAGTTCCAAAAGGCCTATTATAATAATGGGGAAGAAGGGAAGAAATGAGAACCATCTGAATCTTCCTCTCCTCAGGCCTGGGTTAAAGTTAACTCATACACACACACACACACACACACACACATTCAGTTCAGTTAAGAAACTTATCCTAACTTTTGAGTATTAAAAGTGTAAAAGGGGAGGAGGTGACAGGGAGGAGGAGAAAAAAGGGAACTAAACTAAAAGGGAAAGGGCAAACAAAGAGGAGTGGGGTTGATATAGGAGGGCAAACACACTGTCTTTTTTAGGTTTTTTGCAAGGCAATGGGGTTAAGTGACTTGACCAAGGCCACACAGCTAGGAATTCATTAAGTGTCTGAGGCTGGATTTGAGCTCAGGTACTCCTAACTCCAGGGCCGGTACTCTATCCACTGCACCACCTAGCCACTGCTAGGACAAACACACTGAAGGGGGCAGTATTCAGAAAAAATACTGGGGGGATATGGATAAAGTGAAAAAACAAGGCAAAAAATAAAACAGAGGGAAGATAGCATGGAAGGCAATAAAGAGTTAGTAATTATAACTTTGAATATGAATGGGATGAATTCTCCCATAAAACATCAGCAAATAGAGTGGATTAAAAACCTGAATCCTACAATAGGCTGCTTACAAGAAACTCATTTGAAGCATAGAGATACATATAGAGTAAAGGTAAAAGGTTGGAGCAAAATATATTTTGTTTCACCTGAAGCGTAAAAAGCAGGGGGTAGCAATCCTTATCTCAGACAAAGCAGCTGCAAATATACATAGTGTTAAAAGAGATAAGGAAGGAAACTTTCCTCCTAAATGGTACCATAGACAATAAAGTAATTTCAGTACTATATATGTATGCACCCAATGGGATTGCATCCAAATTCTTAGAGGAGAAGTTAAAAGAGCTACAGGAAGACATAGACAGCAAAACTTTACTAGTGGAAGACCTTATCCTCCCACTCTCAGATATAGATAAACCTAATCATAAAATAGATTGTTAGAAAACCTAGATATGATAGACTTATGGAGGAAATTGAATGGTGATAGAAAGGAATATACTTTTTCTTCTGTAGTACATGGCACTTACATAAGAATTGACTATGTACTAGGGCATAAAAACCTAATAATCAATTGCAGAAAGGCAGAAATAGTGAATATATATTTCTTGGATCATAATGCAATAAAAATCATATGCAGTATTGGACCAGAGATATATAGACCCAGAACTAATTGGAAATTAAATAACCTCATTTTAAAGAATAAGTGGATCAAGCAACAAATTATAAAAAGAATTAATTATTTCATCCTAGATAAGGACAACAATAAATGAACATACCAAAACATATGGGATACAATCAATGCAGCTGATTGGGGATGTATTAAATGTTTTGATGCTTACATAAATAAATTACAGAAAGAGGAAATCAATGAACTAAATATGCAACTAAAAAATTAGAGAAAGAACAAATTAACCCCCCCAATTAAATACCAAACTAGAAATTGTAAAAATTAAAGGAGAAATTAATAAAACAGAAAGCAAGAAACCTATTGAATTAATGAATAAAAAAACAAAGAGCTGGAATTATGAAAAAATCTATAAACCTCTGGTTAATTTAATTTAAAAAAAGAAAGAAGAAAACCAAATTGCTAGTATCATTAATGAGAAAAAGTGAACTCACCACCAATGAGGAGGAAATTAAATTAATAATTCAGAATTATTTTGCCAAACTCTATGGCAATAAATTTGAAATTTAAGTGAAATGGACAAATATTTACAAAAATGAAAGTTGCCCAGGTTAAATGAAGAGAAAATTAAATACCTAAACAATCCTATCTCAGAAAAAGGAATTCAACAAGCCATCATTGAATTCCCTAAGAAAAAATCTCCAGGGCCAGATGGATTCACACTTAAATTCTATCAGACATTTAAGGAGCAATTGCTTCCAATTCTATATAAGCTCTTTGGAAAAAAAGGAGAAGACAGAACTCTGCCTAACTCTTTTTTTTTAGGTTTTTGCAAGGCAAATGGGGTTAAGTGGCTTGCCCAAGGCCACACAGTAGGTAATTACTAAGTGTCTGGGACAGAATTTGAACCCAGGTACTCCTGACTCCAAGGCCAGTGCTTTATCCACTGTGCCACCTAGCCATCCCCTGCCTAACTCTTTCTATGAAACCATTATGGTGCTGATACCTAAACCATGAAGAGTTAAAACAGAAAAAGAAAATTATAGACATATCTCTTTGATGAATATACATGCAAAAATCTTAAATAAAATCTTTGCAAAACAATTATAACAAGTTATCACTAGGACAATACACTATGACCAAGTCGGATTTATCCCAGGAATGCAGGGTTGGTTCAATATTAGGAAAATTGTTAGTCCAATTAATTGTATCAATAGCAAATCTATCAGAAATCATATGATTATATCAATAGAGTTTGAAAAACTTTTAACAAAATACAGCACCCATTCCTCCTAAAAATACTAGAGAGTGTAGGAATAAATGGATTGTTACCTAGAATAATAAGCAGTATCTTTCTGAAGCCATCAACAAGCATTATATTCAATGGAGGATAGGCTAGAAGCATTCCCAATAAGTTCAGGGTGAAACGGGGATTCCCATTATCACCACTACTATTCAATATTGTATTAGAAATGTTAGCTTCTGGGCAGCTAGGTGGCACAGTGGATAAAGCACCGGCCCTGGAGTCAGGAGTACCTGGGTTCAAATCTGGCCTTTGACACTTAGAAATTACCTAGCTGTGTGGCCTTGGGCAAGCCACTTAATCCCATTTGCCTTGCAAAAAAAAAAAAAACCCTAAAAAAAAAAAAAGAAAGAAATGTTAGCTTCAGCAATAAGAGAAGAAAAAGAAATTGAAGGAATTAGAAAAGGGAAAGAAGTGACAAAACTCTCTCTTGGCAGATGACATGATAGTATACCTAGAGAATCCTAAATAAATCATTTAAAAATTATACTAGAAATAATTAGCAACTTTAGAAAAGTAACAGGATATAAAATTAGCCCTCATAAATCCTCAACATTTCTATATATGACTAGCAACATACAACAGAAAGAGCTAGAAAAAGAAATACCATTCAAAGTAACCTAAGACAATTATAAAATACCTGGGAGTCTACCTGCTAATGCAGACTCAAAAATTTTTTGAAAACAATTACAAAACACTTCTCACACAAATAAAATGAGATTTATATAACTGTCCCATCACAAACTGCTCATGGATAGATCGAGCTAACATAATAAAAAAAAAAAACAATTCTACAAAACTAAACTACCTCTTTAAGAGCCCTACAATCAAAATTCCAAAAATATTACTTTAATGAGTTAGAAAAATAGCAAGTCAAGAATTTCTAGGGATTCAATGAAAAAAAGTACAAGAGAAGGAGGCTCAGCCTTATGAGATTTAAATTATATTATAAATCATCAGTCATCAAAACTGTCTGGTGTTGGCTAATAAATCAAGTGGTGAATCAGTGGAATAGATTAGGTGCAATAGCAGGAAATGATTATAGTAATCTGCTGTTTGCTAAACCCGAAGAGTCCAACTATTGGAATAAAAACTCTCTCTTCAATAAAAACTGTTGGGAAAATTGGAAGTTAGTAGGAAGGGACTTAGATTAGACCAACACCTCACACCCTATACCAAGATAAAATCAAAATGGATACAGGATTTAGACATAAAAAACAGTATTATAAGAAAACTAGAAGATCGAGGAGTAGTTTACCTGTCAGATCTATGGAAAGGGAAGCAGTTTATGACCAAGGAAGAGATGGAGAACATCATTAAATACAACCCAGATAATTTTGATTACATTAAATTAAAAAGCTTTTGCACAGACAAAACCACTGTGACCAAGATAAAAAAAAATGTAGTAAATTGGGAAACAATTTTTACAACTAGTATTTCTGACACAGGACTCATTTCTAAAACATACAGAGTCAAATATACTAAAATATACTGAGTCAAATTTTCAAAATGAAAAGCCATTCCTCAATTGACAAATTTTCAAAGGATATGCAAAGATAATTTACAGATGAGGAAATCAAAGTGATCCATAGTCATATGAAAATTTGCTCTAATTAATTACTTTTTTAGAGAATTGCAAATTAAAGCATCTTTGAGGTACCACCTCACATGTTTCAGACTGGCCAATATGACTAGAAAGGACAATGATCAACATTGGAAAGGGATGATCTCCTTTCTGGAGAGCAATTTGGAATTATACCCAAAGGGCAACAAAAATATGCATATCTTTTAATGCAACAATACCACTAATTGGGTCTATACCCTGAAGAGATTATGAAAATGGTAAAAACATCACTTGTACAAAATATTCATAGTAGCCCTGTTTGTGCTGGCAATGTATCTGAAATTATGTAAATGTCCTTCAATTGGGGAAAGGCTTAACAAACTGTGGTATATGTATATCATGGAACACTATTGTTCTATTAGAAAGCAGGAGGGATGGGAATTCAGGGAAGCATGGAAGGATTTGCATGAACTTTTGCTGAGTGAGATGAGCAGAACCAGAAAAACATTGTACATCCTAGCAGCAACATGGGGTGATGATCAACCTTGATGGATGTGCTCATTCCAACAGTGCAACAAACAGGGACAATTTTGGGCTATCTGTGATGAAGAATACCATCTGTATCCAGAGAAAGAATTGTGAACTTTAAACAAACACCAAAGACTATTACCTTTAATTTAGGGGGAAAATGTTATCTTATGTAATTTTGCTATCTCTTATATTTTATTTTTCTTCCTTAAGGATATGATTTCTCTCTTATCACATTCAACAATGCATACCATGGAAACAATGTAAAGACTAACAGATTGCTTTCTGTGGGACAGTGGGGAAGCAAGATTAAGGGGGAAAATTGTAAAACTCAATATAAATAAAATCTTAAAAAAAACAAGAAAAATGAAGTTTTAGAAGTTTGCTACAGTCTGCATTCTTATTCTACTAATTCTTCCACTGGTGGTAAATAACATTTTTCATCATTCAGAAATTTAACCTTTTGGAACTGTCTTGGATCACTATATTGCTGAGAATAACTAAATCAAAAAAATATATAGAGAAAGAGAATTTCATCAAATTTATAATGTCACAAGTCATTTCCCAATTAAAAAATGGTCAAAGGATATGAACAGTTTTCAAATGAAGAAATTAAAGCTATATATAAACATATGAAAAAATGCTCCAAATCGCTATTGATTAGAGAAATACAAATTAAAACAACAATGAGGTATCATCTCACACCTATGAGGTTAGTCTGGATGAGAAAAAGGGAATATGATTCATGTTGGACAGGTTGTGGGGAAATTGAGACACTGATGCATTGCTGGTGGAGTTGTGAATGGATCCAACCACTCTGGCGAGCAATATGGAACTATGCCCAAAGAGCAATAGAACTGTTCATACCCTTTGACCCAGCAATTCCAATTTTTATAGAGAGGAAATTGTTTGAAAATGGGAAAAGTCCTACATATTCGAAAATATTCATAGCAGACCTTTTTGTAGTGGTAAATAATTGGAAATTCAGGGGATGCCCATCAATTGGGGAATAGCTAAACAAGTTATGGCACATGAATACTATGGAATATTATTGCTCTATATAAACAATAAAGGTTAGAATTCCAGAGAAGCATGGAATGAATTATGGGATCTGATCCTGATCAAAGGGAGTAGAACCAAGATTACAATTTACACATTAACATTATGAGATGAACAATCTTGATGGAAGCAAACCCTCTTGGCAGTGTAGAGAGCTAGGACAACCACTTGACAAATTATGCTCTATAGCATCCCCAACCATAGGAAGAAAAGCAAAACAAAACACTCAGGAAAAAAAATACCCCTATTGGATCTGATGAACACTTTATAAAAATTATCTCATATATCTCTTTCACTTAATCCTAATTCCTCATGCCAAAAAATTACTAATTTGTAAATTTGTTTACATATATATATATATATATATATATTCATATATATAGATAATGCTAATGTGACTGTTCCTAACTGAGGGGAGGGGGGGTGGGAAGGGAGGATAAAGGTAAACTTTGTAATTTGGAAATGTACAAATGGATGAAACTAAGTAAATAAAAAAATGTAAAAACAATAGAAAAAAGAAAAGTCAAAGGGGAAAGGTAATAAAATTTTGGTGAAGAGAAATAAGAGAAAAGGAGAGAGAAAATATAAATGATGGAAGATAACATGGAGGGCTATATGGAATAAGTAATCTTAATAGTAAATATGAATGGGATGAATTGTCCCAGAAAACAGAAGTAGATAGAAGAATGATTAAAAACAACAATCCTACAATATGTTCCTTGCAAGAACACATTTGAAGCAGAGAAATACATACAGAGTAAAAGGTAAAAGCCTGGAGCAAAATATATTATGCCTCAACTAAATTAAAAAAAATCTGGGGTAGTGATCCTAATCTCTGATAAAGTAAAAGAAAAAATTAATCTCATTAAAAGGTAAAAAGAAGGAAACTACATCTTCTTAAAAGGCACCATTGGTAATGAAACTATACCAATGCTAAATATGTATGCACCTAGGGGTAAAGCATCCAAATTCCTAGAGGGAAAGCTGAGTGAATTACAAGGAGACGTAGACAGCAAGACTTTAATAATAAGAGACCTAAATCTCTCTCTCTCTCTCAGAACTAGATAAATCTAACAACAAAGGAAACAAGAAGGAAATTAAGAAGGTGAATGAAATTTTGGAAAACTTAGACATGATAGACCTCTGGAGAAAAGTTAATTGGCATAGAAAAGAATATACCTTTTTTTCTTGGCAGTACATGGCACCTACACCAAAACTGACCATGTACTAGGGCACAAAAACCTTATGATCAAATGCAGAAAGGCAGAAATAGTAAATACACACTTCTTACACCATGATGTAATAATAATTTCAGGTAATAAAGAGCCATGGAAAGATAAATCAAGAACTAATTGGAAATTAAATAACTTTATTTTAAATTATGCATTTATCAAACAGCAAATAATAGAAATAATCAATAATTATATCTAAGAAAATGATGATAATGAGACATACGAAATGTATGGCATGTAGCCAAGGCAGTTATGAGGGGAAACTTTATATTTCTATATGCCCATATGAATAAAATAGAGAAAGAGGAGATCAATGTGTTGCGTATGCAACAAAAAAAGCTGGATAAAGGACAATTTAAACATCACCAATTGAACACCAAATTAGAAATTTCTGAAAATCAAGGGAGAGATTAATAAAACTGAAGGTGAGAAAACCACCGATATCAAAAATAAAACTAAGAGTTGGTTTTATGAAAAAGCAAACAAAATAGACAAATCTTTGTTAATCTGATTTAAAAAGAAAAAGAGGATAACCAGATTACTAGTATCAAAAATGAAAAGCGTGAACTAATATCCAAAGAGGAGGAAATAAAAGATATAATGCAGAGCTACTTTGCTGAATTGTATGCCAATAATTTGGATGATTTGAGTGAAATGGATGAATAGTTACAAAAATGAAAACTGCTCAGATTAACAGAAGAGGACATAAATTGCTTTTAAAAAAACCCATTTCAGAAAAAAAGAAATTGAAAAAACCATCAACAAACTTCCTAAGAAAAAATCTCCAGGTCCTGCTGGACTTACAAGTGAATTCTAACAAATATTTAATGAACAGTTAATTCCTATTCTATATGAATTCTTTAAAAACATAGGAGAGGAAGGAGTTCTGCCAAACTCCTTTTATGCCACCAACATGGTGCTGATATCTAAACCAGGAAGAACCAAAACAGACAAAGAAAATTATAGACCAATCTCCCTAATGAATAGCGACACAAAAATCTTAAATAAAATTTTAGCAATGAGACTACAGCAAGTTACTACTAGGATAATACACCATGATCAGGTAGGATTTAGACCATATAGGCAGAGATGGTTCAATAATAAGCAAACACTCAACATAATTAAATATATCAATAGGAAAACCAATAGAAATCATATGATTATCTCAATAGATATTGAAGAAGCCTTTGATAAAATAAAAATCCATTGCTATTAAAAACACCAGAAAGTTTAGAAATGGAGTTTTCCTTAAAATAATAAATAATATCTATTTAAAAACCATCAAAATTATTATATTTAATGAGTATAAATTTGGAGCATTGCTAATAAAATCAGAGATGAAACAAGGATATCCATTATGACCATTACTATACAATATAGCATTAGAAATGCTAGCAGTAGCAATAAGAGAAGAAAAAGAAATTAAAGGAATCAGAATAGGCAATAAGGGAGCAAAATTTTCATTCTTTGCAAATGACATGATGGTATTCCTAGAGAACCTGAGAAAATCATCTAAAAACTCCTTGAAAGAATTAAATTCAGCAAAGTATCAGGATATAAAATAATTACACATAAATTATCAGCATACATACAAACATATATATATATATATATATATATGAAAAACAAAGCCCAAGTGCAAGAGATAGAAAGAGAAATTCCATTTAAAATAACTATAGACAACAGTGAATACTTGGGAGTACTCACTCCCCAAGATAAACCCAGAAACCGTAGAACGGAATTATAAAGCACTTCTCACCCAAGTAAAGTCAGACCTAAGTGATTGGAAAAATGTCAAATGTTCATAGTTAGGTCAAGCTAATATAATGAAAATGACAATTCTACCCGAGTTGTATTACTTATTGGGTGCCTTACCAATCAAACAACCAAATAACTACTTTACTGAGCAAGAAAAAGTAGTAACAAAGTTTATCTGTAGCAACAAATGAAAATGATGGGAAAAAAAACGTAAAGGAAGATTACCTAGCTCTACCAGATATAAAGTGTCAATCATCACAACTTCCTGGTATTGGTTAAGAAATTAAGTAATGGCTCAGTGGATTGGGATAAGTTCTAAAGAAGTTGAAGTAAATGACAACAGAAATCTATTTGACAAACCCAAAGACATCAATTTCTAGCAAGAGAACTCACTATTTGAAAAAAAAATTGTTGGGAAAACTGGAAAATGGTATGACAAAAAATAGGCATAGATCCACTCCCTACACCAAAATAAGATCAAAATGGATAAAGGATTTAGACATATAGAGTGAGTTCATAGATAAATTAATACACACACACACACATCCCTTTTCCCACTAATTCTTGTGTATATTTACTAGTTCCCCAATTTCTACCCCTACCTTCAGAGAGACCTCTGTGCATTAACTTCTAGTCTTGTTTAAGAACCTTAAGAATCTTCTGATCATTTAATTTTCCTAAGATTAATCTCCTTTGAATTATTATACATTCTATAATTTACTTGCTGACATGTGTTTGTCATATCCTTGTGATGATGAGGACTTTTGTTTTTGCAAATTAGTTGCTAATAAATCTCAACTGTTAACTCTGAAAATGAGCTGCAACTTCTAAGGAATCTTGGGTATTTAAAAAGAAAATCAGGAATGTATTTAAAACAAGAAAATTAAAATAAAGCTTCTGAAACAAGATTTGAGGGCAGGAAACTGATTATCTAAAATCCTGACTCAACTTGTTATGTAGCAGCCTCTATTAAAAGAAGTCACTAGGAATTGGTCAAATCAAGCTAGATTTTAAATTTTATTATTGGTTACTGTATGAGAATTGCTTTTCCTGAGTGAAATGCCATCATCTGTTTTTTTTTTCTGGAAAGGATGAAAAAAAAAACATACACACAACACAAACTCCACTGACTGCACAGATAAGTAGAACTTAACCTAGAAGTCTTCTCTGTTTTAAATATAATTATGCCTTTTCTACTAATGACTTCTAGAGAGGGACAGGAGTTATTCTAAATTTCTAGAATATTATAAATAATGAAATGAAATTAAGACAGAAAGAGATTTTGCTAAATGCACTGCTGTCATTACAAAGCTTTACTTAAGAGCCTAAGTCATGATAATAGACCACTTATAATGTGGTCATTCTAACACTTAAGCTTCTACTCCCTATTGCCATCTTCAACTAATCCACTTAGATTTTGTTCAAACAGATCTTGTGACTAGTTAAATTATTTTTTTATAGAATATGGGGTAGAGGATTCAAATCACTTAAAAGAGGGGATGGGATGGGAGTTCATGCTTTCATGGACCAGAGGATAGCATTGTCATTCACTGAGTAATGTTACCAAGCATTTAGGTACTTGGTCATTTATGATTATCTGTTACAGTATTTGCCAAGGAGTAGGGAAATATGTGTGAGACTGGTATAAGGAAGCAAGATGGTCTCAGGAACTCCACCATCACTTTCTAAAATAAGTGGCTTTTCTCATCAATTATACAGTTAAAAATAACATAGACTAATTTTCTATTCCTAAATGTTTACCACGCTAGCTATGCTACCATGCCTAAATCACTTAACCTCTCAGTACCTCAGAAAATAAGTAAATACTTCAAACTGTTGACAAATTGTTGAGTTATATTATTGAGGAAAATTTCCCATTAAAGGGATTATTTGAACCCAGGCTTTCCTGATAGTGGGACTAGTTTATATTAGTATGTCATTCTGCCTCCTGTCCTCTATTACCAGATTGATATCTTTGTGATGCTAAATTGAGCCAACTTTTGCCTGAGTTTTCACCTAGCACAATCATTAAATGGGTATGGTCTCAAAGTGAAACCTTAATTTAGAAACGCCAAGGTCAAACACTGCATCCTGTATTGTCTCTAAATATCTTGACATTTGTATTGCCACTGGACTTCAAGACTCTAGAACAGAGAATGAAGCTGAAAATGACTCTCTTAAATCCAATTCATACACAAGTCAAGATATCATCCTGATGATGTCATTGGACTTTTTCAAGAAAAAAATGTGAACAACAGCAAATGTCTATTCCATTATCATATTAAAATTTAGATAGATAGATAGAGGTATAAAATAGATATACAATTTCATACTTTTCCTTTTAAGTGAAATTATCTTAAATGAAAAGACTCAAAATATCTGCTATTAAGTTAAATTTATTTGGTCATATCACCCTCTGGTTTAACTAACTTTTCCAATGACAAATAAAGATATAATACTGTATTTTAGATTACAATCGTCAGAAAATCACATACACATGAGTGATTATAAAAGATAGAATATACTTGCTTTCCTATTTTATTATTTTAAAGACAGAATTATTGAAAGTCTTAAGCAAAATGAGTTTTTTATTTTAATGTTTAACATTTTTATTATAGTGACAGGAATTCTGCTGACAATGATTGATACACAATAAAGCTTTAGCACAAAATAAAAGGTTGAAAAATAAGCATCAGATTCAACTCTTTTTTAGGATCTAAAATAAAATTGAATACTTGATGAACAAGTTAAAATCAGTTTATAACAGATAGCATTTTTAATATAAATCTTACACATGAAAATTAACAGTAAGTAGAGTATTGCATTCCTTTTTATGATTAGGAGGGGTATATGAGTGAGTTAGGGACCAAATTCCTGGGAAATGAAAGATATATATATATATGTGCATACATACATATGTGTGTATATATATATATGTATATTTATCAGGAAAACAGGTATGATTTTTTTTATTGATGAACAGATATATTGGGGTATTTTACAGAGTATCTGATTTTTAATACATAGATATTAGGTTGCCTCAACAATGTCAGCTATGGGATTTATCACAGGTGCCTAATGATCATTGAGTCTACTGTTCTTTATGAGTTCATAAAGTAAATCCTATAATGTTACTGTGTTGTCCTTCCTTCGAATAGATGATAAAAATCAATTATTCCCCAGACCATGGGCCTTGAGTTGTTTCTCAGATGACAAGGGAAAAAATCACTTTCCATGTCTCCTTTTTATTTCTATTTTCGCTTATGACCAATGGCAGATCTATGAGATGGCAAATAAGGAGAAATTCATCTATCTAATAGCAAATCTTATTGGCTAGTGTAGGAGTTAAGATACTGACTGTCTTGATGAAAAACCATATTTAAAACTTGAACCAACCATCAATAGATTAAAAAATAGGTGTTACAGTGTACAGAGTTCTGGATTTGATATTAGAAGTTTTATCTCCATGAATTCAAATTATGGCTTAAAACAAAGTGTGAGCATGGGCAAGTAACATAGTCCTGTTTGCCTCATTTTCCTCATCTTTAAAATAAACTGGAGAAGTAAAATAGCAAATCCTTCCAGTATCCTTGCCAAGAAAATCCCAAATGGGATCATGTGAGTAGGACATGACAGAAAAAATGGCTTAACAACAACAAAACCACGCTTATAACTAATACAGTACGATAGTAATATTGATGACATAATTACTTGGAGTTCATTCCATGTTGTGATATATGACTGTGCTTATAATTTAAAGTTATAGAATGAATCAATTTTGTGGTGTCAATTTCTCTAAAAGTTTTACTTGAGTAATATCTATGTTATTCAATTATAAGAGCTGATACCTAGCAAGGAATGATTATTGGAGATTCTTTTGTGGCACAAATTTGGTTGCCAATGTCCTTTGAGAGTGCTTCTTTTTGTGCTTGTCTCCTTATTTTATGTTCAAAACATTTATAACTAAAAAGAATCATTACACATAATAAAATGGCAAAAGAAACTATTTTTCTAAAATTCAAAGAAAGAATTGGTTTCAGGTATTCTGATGCTTACAGAAGACAAAGGTTGTACTCATTTTCTACAGAGGCTTTTATTACTGTTTGTATAAGTGTCATGAGCCTGTTAAATAAAGAAACAATATTTTAATTTTTTACTTTTTTAAAAAAATTTATTTATCTATTATTTTTATCCATATGCATATATATGCATATATGCATCTTTCCACCCTCCCTTCCCACCTCATCCCCAAGCGATGAAGAGTCAGGTTAGCATTTTACAAACATATTTTTGATAAATATGTTTACAGATTAGTTATTTTTGGTGTGAGGAATTAGGATTAAGGGAAAGAGATACATAAGGGATAATTTTTATAAAGTATTCATCAGATTCTGAGGGGTTGGGGTTTTTTTTGTGTGTTTTGTTTTGTGGTTTTGTTTCCCTGGATGGGGATAACATTGTCCATAGCTGGTCTAATACAGTTGTCCTAGCTCTCTGAACTGCTGAGAGGTATTGTTTTTTTCTTTTAAAAAAATTATTTCTTTATAATCACTTCTGAAAAGGCATTCCTCTGTCCAAATTTCATGTAGAAATCTAACCCATTAGATTCCACCTAAATCTCTATTCCAGAGATGATTATTATTAACCATCTCTCCCAATTCCATCTGCAAAATCAGGACTGTCCATATTAGACACTATCCTAATATTAAGGATATGTATAAAACAGTATGAGTCACTGAAGTGGTTCAATGGATAGTATTCTCATCCTGAAGACAAAAAGATCTGCATTCAGAACTTACCTTCAACAGTAGTATGTGACCCCAAACAATTTATCTTCTGTGGGACTCAGTTTCTTCATTTGGGAAATGGGTTATAAGGGTAATACACACTTTCCAGAGTTTGTGGTGAAGATAAAATGAAAAAAAAAAGTAAAGCTTTCTGTAAATCTTAAGTGCTTTGGAAATACCAGCTTTAATTCTATTGCCATTTTTGTTATTATAAGAAGCTTTCTATCTGAGTTAGAATTGCTATAGTTTTAAGACTTGTCATTGTAATTTCATGTTTACAATCCGGATTGATTGTGTGGGTTCTGATTCATTCCCTTGCTTTAATGACTTGCCTAGTTAACCTTTGCCCTTGGCTGTATGTGGTATTTAAGAACTCTTGACTGCTGAGTTACTTTTTCATTCTTCACAACAATCAACTTCTAAATAGTTTGTGGACTTTGTCAGGTATGATTAAGTGAGATAACATCTATAAAGACCATAGTACAATGCTTGACAAATAGAGAAACCATAAAAACTCATTCCTTTTGCCTTTGTGTTTTCAAGAATCTAACCCCTTCCTTTATTTTCCCGTCTGAGTCAAAAACATTGTTTCTTCACAGGAGTGAAAAAGGTCTTACAAATTATAGGCAAAGATGGCATACTGTTTTGTTTCAATGTAACCTTCATTTTCAAAGAGCATAACTGCATATTACATAGCAATGCAGGGTAATTCCAAGATACAACCAGATTCATAAACCCAACTTTTAATAAGTAGTAATAGAAAATTGAGTTTTTAAATATGGTAATGAAAGAGTTAATTGATTAGAAAATCTGAAAATCTATACTCAACACAAAAAGTGCTACCTGGTAATGAAATGAATAGCAAAGATAATCCTAATTTCAAATGATTTTAAAAAGGCAAAAAACATGCTTATATGATAATTTTGAAGTCATTGTTTGATAGCATAAATCCAACTAATAGACCAACTGTAATAAAAATGTGCAACATTCACAATAGAACTTGTGTCTTATAATAGCCATGAATTTGACAGGGTATAGAAATATTTCTGGATCTGCTCACAGCATTACTATTCCAGTTGTTTTCACAATAAATGTCCTAGGAGAAAAGGCAGATATTTCTAAAAATATGTATCAGATGACAGAAAAGGTTTGAGAAATCGATTAATGAGTGATGGAAATATATTGAAAGATTACATCATTAAATAGTCGATACAAAACTACAAAAAATACAAAATGGAATCTAGAAAGAAAGTTATATCAGAACTTCTTGCTATCTTTAATCAATCATTAAAGGCATAATCAAAATTTTAATGTGATTCAAGGACACAAAGTAGCAAAAAAGAACAATACTGACATTTGAACTCAATTCCCTCAATAAAAATTTGTTATAAAGAAGTGTTCTTAACTTTTATGTCATGAGCACCTTTGGCTACCTGGTGAAGATTATTCAGTATGCATGAAGTATATCTCGGTACAATATTATAAGAATAAAGTAAAAATATCAGAATTATATAAAGGTCAATTATTATTGACATAGTTATCAGCATGATTTAAAATTTCATGAACTTCAGAATAAAATCTCCTGCTTGATAGACATGAGAAGCAAAGACATTAGAGTAAGAAAAGAACCATCAAATAAGGAGATTTATGAAAATGTCTAGTCATCTATTAAGTAAAAGTAGACCATTCCCTCTCATTGCTTTTCCTAATAGAAAAGGAAAAAAGGAAAATAACTCATCTGTAACAAATTTATATAATAAAAAGAAACAAATTTCTTAAGTTTGATATCCAAAATTATATGTATCACCCTTTACCATCAGCCTATCACATCTCTGTTGAATTAAGGCTATCATTCTTCTTCATCAGGCCTTTGAAATCACAGTTAATCATTGTAGCCCCAAAGGCATTTTCTGTGAACCTTCAGATGTAACCATATGTCTCAATACTTTTATTCAATTACAAAAGCAGTTATTTTATCCATTTATACTAAATTGAAAATAGTATGCAGAGGCTTGTCTAGAGACTATATTCATTCAAACTGTAAGAAAAGATGAGACGATTGAGATAATAGTGATAACAGCAATTTAAATTTAAATATCAATTTGATATTGCAAAATGATATATAAACTTTGAAACAAGAGATACATTTTGTACTCATTTTACAGAAGTTGGAACATGAACCCAGATCATCTACTTAGTACATTGTCTATTGCATACTGTGCAGCTAAAGTCTCTCATAGCCTAGCTACACTTGTATGTAATATTATATACTTTGTTTTCACTTTACTTATAAGAATTTTCAACAGCAAAAGGAAGGGGGGTGGAAATCTATAACGTTTCAGCATTCTAGGAAACCAATTAGTATATTTACTGTCAGCTTTAAACATGATCACTGCAAAGAAGTAAGATTGAATGTATTGATACAGTTAGTACCCAATTAGGGAAGATCACAAGGATTTCATTCAACCACACTGCTTGCTGTCAATTTAATTTTTTATGCAACTGTAAATATAGTTTGTAAAATATCTTCTCCATGTTATACTATCCTGTTGAATTTTGAAAAGTCTATAGAATAAATTGTTCTGCCTTAGGGAAGACAATGGACTACAGAAGTACTGCACTCTGAAGTCTATAAATTGATAAAGAAAAGTATTAAAGAATTTTATCTGCTGAAAAAAATTATGATCACAGAATCACTTTTTTTGGAGGGAGAGATAGAACACAGAGAGTCAGAGAGAGGAAAGAGGAGGGAGGAGGAGGAATTGTAAGAAGAAAAAAGCTGGAAGAAAAGAAAGGAAAAAATGAATGGAGGGAAGGAGGAGAAGAAATGAGAGGGTTATTACAAGAAGGGAGGGAAGGAGGAAGGAAATTGGTATCATTCAAATGAGGATACAAAATGTCTTCTTTGATAATGTCTTTGAACTGCAATTCTGTTGACACTGGTTCATCTGTCTCTGCTTTTAAAAATTCTTAAGTACAGAACCCAATCCATCAAGAAAATCTTGATTCAAATTGTGTCAATGTTACTTATGTTACATATGATCTTAGTTATATTATTTATTATGTTCAACATGCCTATGCCTTGGGTAACAGAGAGAGAGAGAGAGAGAGAGAGAGAGAGAGAGAGAGAGAGAGAGATTAGATTAATGGACTTTTAAGATTCCTCTTCTAGCTTTGCATATAAAAACCCAAGTGTAGAATCAGTGTAGAAAACTTAGGCAGTCATCAGCTCACGAAAATGTGTTTCCCAAGGGAGGAGGGGGGAAAATGTTTTTTTTTTCCCTTTTCCTCCTCATTTTTCTATTTCTTGGCTATTACAAAGTCAAGTCCTTGATCTGTAATTTGTAATTTGTCTTCAGTTGTACTACATTTTTCCTATCAGATGGGGTTGCTATTTATTTAAATGGTCCCAGGAGTACATGATAAAAATAATAAAATATTTGTTTTGATCAGTCAGAGAAAATATTTATATGAATAAAAATAAATATTTGAATTATTTCCTAAACTCAGGTTTTCAGTAAAAAGTTTTCTGCATGGTTCTACAAATCATCATTTGGAGGGGTGGCTAGGTTGCGTAGTGGATAAAGCACTGGCCTTGGAGTCAGCAGTACCTGGGTTCAAATCCGATCTCAGACACTTAATAATTACCTAGCTGTGTGGGCTTGGGCAAGCCACTTAACCCCATTTGCCTTGCAAAAACCTAAAAAAAAAACAAATCATCATTTGGTAATAGTCTTGAGAAGAAAATCAAGAAATATGGGGTAAGTTTAAAATAAAAATTACACATGAGAAATGCCCATTCACTGATCTTGCAGAACCTTAGATTCCAGAAGGGGACAAAAAGTTTAAAGGGCCTTGAAAAAAAATGTTTACATGAGCTATCCCAACCTCTTTGACCATAAGAGCACTCTTTAACATCTTTTAAAAGTCCTAAATTATAGGATTCATTTATACAAAATAAATAATGAGGAAACAAATTCTTGGATTTAAAAGTCTTAAATTATTAAAAGATGGTATTGAACAATTATTTATGCTTATCAAATACACACACATACACACTCACAATACCCTCCTCAAATATTTAACTGACAAAATGAACCATATTTGGAAAAGGGTAGGTAAGAATGAGAAGACAATTGCAAGAGTGTTGACTGTGGAGAAAAGGAATGTGCTAAAGTATAATATTAGGTTATCAAAAAACATCGTTAAAAGGTCCCCAGTCCAGATTATAAATAGAAATTTGAAAGAAATAACGAAACTTAAAACAAGTTCTTATTCCTTTACTACTATAAGATTTCCAAAAAAAGAAGTATAACATTTTCTTTGTTGGACACAATAATATTATTCTTTGCACAAATGTAGCAATACATGAACCTAATGTGCCAGCAAAAAATATTCATTCTGTCTATGGTTTAAATAACAGGGGAATTACTCTTAATAAGTTATTGCAAAATAAGGCAAATGCATTTTTGCTATAGCAAATGACATTTACATCATTTCTTATTTCCTTAATTCTTAGATGTAAGTTGCATATTAAAAACATTGCCATAGATAAATTCCTTGTATGAAGTCATTTCTTTTGATAAAGTGGTTGATATATACATCTATACATTTATGTATATCTATATATTGTAAATATATGTATGTGTATTATATATATATATAATAATTATTTTTCTGGCAGTTTGAATATATTTTTCAACTTAATCACTTCTGAGCTATTAAAAAGTTTGTTAGTCAGATTGAAAACAAAGCTATAGCAAATAAAGAATGCATTTGTCCTTTGACTTAGAGCCTTTAATTTGTGAACTCAGATGGGTGGATTTGTAACAAGAACAGTCTTTAAAAAAATCAATATTTCTTTTGATTCATTTTGCCCTCACCTAGAATTTCCTCTGAGAAACTTTCAAATAAAGAGAATTGCTCACATTTCTTCAAATATGATCAACAGGTCCCTTGTTCCTGCATAATCCAGAAAAAAAATTTAATAGTCATTGGGCCCACAGAAACCTACAAAATGTGACCAAAAATATTTACCAGAATCACATAGAGCTCTCATGATGATCCATATGGTCACTGAGAATCTAGTAAAATCCCTGTCCTTAATGGCTCCAAACTACCTTTTATTTACTTGTTTTGTTTTGTTCTTATTGGTATTTTAACAATCTCTACATTATTTTTAGAATTCCCTTTAGTATGGTTTATTTTTTTCACTTAATAGTATCTTTTCCAATTACATGCAAAGATATTCAACAGTCATTTGTATATAGTTTTGAGTTTCAAATTTTTCTCTCTCCTTCTCTCCCTCCCTCCCTCTTTCCCTCACCTTTCCCTACCCCCAAATAGCAAACAATATATAACTTACACAAGCACAATTATATTAAACATATTTCTTCAATAGTTATATTGTGAAAGGAGAATCATTACAAAAGGGAAAAACCATGGGAAAAATATGAAAATTGCATGCTTTAATCTGTATTCAGTTTCTATATTTCTTTCTCTGAATAAGAATGGTACTTTTCCTCACAAGTCTTACAGAATTACCTGGAATCATTGTATTGCTAAGAAGAGCTACATTTTATCATAACTGATCATCACACAATGATACTCTCTTACTGTATTCTGGTGGTTCTGCTCACTTCACTCAGCATTAGTTCATAAAAGTCTTCCCAATTTTTTTTTCTGACATCTGCCTGCTCATCATTTCTTATAGCAAAATAGTATTTTATTATATTCATATGCCACACCTTCTTCAACTGTTCCCCAGTTGATGGACATTCTTTTAATTTCTAATTCTTTGCCACCACAAAAGAATGTGCATGTTGGTTCTTTTACCTTTTAATGTTACTTTGGGATATATATAATAGCAGTATTACTACACAAAAGGATAGGCACAGTTGTGTTGTCTTTTGGTCATAGTTCCCAATTGCTGTCCAGAGGTTGAAACAATTCACAACTCCAACAGCAATGCTTTAGTGTTTCAGTTTTCCCACATCCATCTTTAACATTTATCATTTTTCTTTTCTGTCATATTAGTCTATCTGATAGGTGTGAGGTGGTATTTTAGAGCTGTCTTAATTTGCATTTCTCTAATCAACAGTGTTTTGAGTAGTTTTCCATAGGACTTTAGAGAGCTTTAATTTCTTATTCCCGAAAACTGCCTGATCATGTCCATTGATCATTTATCAATTGAGGAATAACTTGTAATCTTATAAATTTGACTCATTTCTTTATGCATTTTAGAAATGAGGCCTTTAAGAAACACTGACAGGACAAAATATTTTTCAACATTTTTATTTTCTTTTAATCTTGGTTGCAAAATATTTTTAAATGAAATATAATCAAAAGTATTCATTTTTGTATTTTGTAATGTTCTTTATCTCATGTTTGATCTTAAATTTTTCCCTGCCCCATAGGTCTGACAGGCAATCTGTTCCTTGCTTTCCTAATTTGGTTAAGGAAGCACTTTATTTTTGCATAAATTTCGTACCCATTTTTACCATCTCTTGATATAGGATGTGAGATATTGGTCTATGTCATGTTTCTGTCATACTATTTTCCAGTTCTTTTCAGCAGAAGCGGGATATGGGTTTATCAAACATTTGATTGCTATAGTAACTTGCTATAATTACTTCTACACCTTTCTTACTTCACTGATCCCCACTCTATTTCTTAGCCTGTACCACAGACTTTTGAGGACTGCCACTTTATAATATAGTTTTAATTCTGGTATGACTAGGTCATACCTTCGTTTCCTTTTTTAAATTAATTTCCTTGATTCTTCACCTTTTGTTTTTCCGGGTGAATTTTGTTATTATTTTTTCTATATCTATGTTTTCTTGGTTCTGCTCTCTTTACTCAGCATCAGTTCATATAATTCTTTCCATGCTTCTCTATAACATTTGTATACCATAACATGTTCAGTCATTCCCCAGTTGATGGACATCCCTCAATTCCAATTCTTTGACACTACAAAAAAAACTGCCATAAATATTTTTAACATGCAAGATTTTTCTCATTTTGTATGATTTCTTTTGGATATGGCCTTAATATTGCTGGGTCAAAAGGAATGATCAGTTTTATATCTTTTGGGTATAGTTCCATATTGCTCTCCAGAATGGTTGGATCAGTTCACAATACCACCAATAGAGCATTTAAAGTCCCAAGTTTCCCACATTCTCTCAACATTGGCTGTTTTTCTTTTTAGTCATATTGATCATTGTGATAGGGGTGAGGTAGCATGTTCTAAGAGCTCTTCCAAGAAGGTTTTTTGAACTTGAGATAAATTCATCTTCCTCTTTGATGTTTTGCTTGTGTTTGATCTTCCCCTGTTGCTATAGAAGTTTACTCCAGTCAGATTTCTTTTCTGTTGTTACTCTTTTTTAATCTATTTCATGATATTTATAGTTGAGTTTTGTTCCTTGTATAAAGGGACACTGTCCCAACAGTTCTGGTCTTGAGGCCAGAGGCCTGGTCACTGACTTTCTGCACTGAGACCTCAGATATTGATGGCTTGGTCCATGGCATTGGGTTTACCTGGCCTAGTTGCAACAATTATATAAGGGTTCCAGTTTGCCTTCTGTACTTGGTTTGGAAGGCTGATAGCTAGAGCCTCTCAGTGACTTTCATAAACATCAATTGCATTGGACTGTGTTCCCCCTTTACCAAATGAAACAACTTTTTCCTGAAGTCCTCCTAAGTTATCTTAAATTGGGAAATTGTTTTACTCTTTTTTTTTTTAGTTTTTGTCTCTCCAGAATCTGTTGAAAGGCTTGAGAAAAGATGTTTCTGAGGGAAAATAGGGAGACTTTATGCAGCTTCTGACTTTTCTTCACCATCTTGACTCTGACCTTTTTTCTATTTATTATGTTGATCTCCTTCTGCCTCAAGTCCTATTTAACATGGTCTTCTTCTATTTCTAATAACTACCCTTAATCTATTCTCTTGATGCCTTTCTTCTGTCTCACACCTGAAATGTATTTCATTCTTTTCTCCAATGCTTAAAAATCCTTTATCCTCTCATTTCTCATCTCAAGTATTATTTTTTCCATGAAACTTTTCTTGATCCCAGAAGCTTCAGGAGTTCAGTCCAGGAATGAATTCTATCCATATATTTATTACATTTTTATAGGTATGTAGTGAGACATGTCTTCTATGTTGAAGAAAATAAAGATATATATATATATATGAAAAAATGCTCCAAATCATTATTGATTAGAGAAATGCAAATTAAAACAACAAGGAGGTATCATCTCACACCTAACAGATTGGCAAGATGAGAAAAAGAGAAAATGATGAATGTTGGAGACATTGTGGGAGTATTGGGACGTTGATATATTGCTGGTGGAGTTGTGAATGGACCCAATTTTTCTGGTGAGCAATATGGAACTATGCACAAAGAGCAATAAAACTGTTCATACCTTTGACCCAGCAATTCCAATTTTAGGTCTATATCCAGAAGAAATTATGAAAAAGGGAAAAGTCCTACATGTTCCAAAATATTCATAGCAGCTCTTTTTGTAGTGGCAAAGGATTGGAAATTGAGGGGATGCCCATCAACTGGGGAATGGCTAGACAAGATATAGTACATGAATACTATGGAATACTATTGTTCTATAAGAATCCATAAATGGTTGGATGCTAGAGAAGTATGGAATGACTCATGGGATCTAATGCTAAGTGAAGGGAATGGAACTAAGAAAACATTGTACACACATTAACAACAACATTGTGAGATGAACATTCTTGATGGAAGCAGATCCTCTCAGCTCCAGAGAGCTAGGACTACTGTATTAGACTATTTAGGGACTATGTTATCCCCATCTAGAGAAAGAAAAACAAAACAAAACAAAACACAATAAAAAACCTTCAGAATCTGATGAACACCTTATGTATCTCCCTTAATCCTAATTCCTTAAACCAAAAATAACTAATCTGTAAACATACTTATCAAAATATTTATGTACAATGCTAACTTGCCTATTAACCACTAAAGGGAGGGGAGTGGGAAGGGAGGATGGAAGGAAATTTTTTAACAAAAATATACATGTGTACATGGATGAAAATAAATAAATAAATAGGAAAATAAATTATGCAATGGAAAGCTCTATTTCATTTGTAGCTTTGCATGCACAGCACCAAAAATACTGTAGGTAACAGAAGAGATATTTAGAAATGTTGCTTAAGTGATTTATATGTATACAAGTTAGACTCAGAGTATCTAATTTTGGTTCAGGCTTATTCAAGAAGGCAGACTTTGGGAAAACTGAGCAAGATCCTCCTTTTTCTCTAAACATGCACCATTCAAGTTATTCTCAGTATTTGCAAGGAACAAAATAATTGCATTTTTTGATTCCTCAGATGGAGGTTTTATTCATTACTCAATCTCTCTGCTATATTAACCAGATGGGAAATACTTTTTGTGTTTCTAGGTAAATTTTCAGTTCATAAACCAATGAACTTAAGGTAACTCTTAATGGAAACTCCAAAGAAGATTTTGCCTATAAAAATCTTTACCTAAATGGTTAAATCTGCCACAAAGCAATCTAGAAAATTGAGATTTTTTTCAACTTCACTAAAGGAAGTTGATTTTTATGAACATTATCCATGAACAGTCCTCACTTGAGGCTTATGTAGATCTTGAGTTTAAAATATATCTCTAGCTATTATCATCTCTTGATCTTTTAAAGTCCTCTCTCAAGTCTACTGTCTTACATCTCAGTGTGTTTCTGAACAAGAAAAGGCAAAACATATAAGCAGAAGGCATAATTTTAATTTCTAAAGGACATGTTTATCAAATATTCTGAACCAAATATTTGTACAGTTTGATCATTCCCAACTCAAGCCTGCAAGGCATCACCTCCTTATCTTTACCTTTCAGAACATACATCAAGACTAAAGCCTTTGAAAGATAGCCTTTAGACTGATTTGCCAAGACTTGAGTTTGTATTAAATTTGGAACAGGAAAAATAGCATTTCTTTGCTTTTATTTTCTCAAAAGGTAAAATCTGTAGGGTTACATTCATTACTGCCCCTAGACAAAACATATTTGGAAAATATGCCATTTTCACTTCATTCCAAGAATTCCGCTGGTCTACACTGTTACTGCACTTTGCCATCTAAGCTTTATTTAACTTGTTAAAAAACAAGCCTCTTTGTACTCATAGTCCTATTAAAAAGGCTTGTACAAAATCAATAAATTCTGATTACATTCGATACTTAAGCAAACTCGAATTAGCTCACATTGCTCAATGTGACACAATAACAAGTGACTGGGAAAACAAAACTAACTTGATGAATGAAGTGTTGGATTTCTCAGTAAGGGGACATTTAAGAGCCAAAACTCCTCAATTAATAATAGCCTAAGACCCAATGCTGTCCTCAGTGTCCATAATATAGAATGACTTTTTAATAAAAGTTCATCTTGTGCCAATGACTTTCAATAAATTTAGTGTAAGATTTGAGCATATGAATAAAAAGTTACACTCTTACCCCCTAATGTGCCTCTCTAGCACCTGTTTCATAGGGTGGTTATGCTTAAAGTACTTTGTGGACCCTTAAGTGCTAGAGAAAATAAATGTAAAAAATCCTAAAAGAGAATAGAAGAAAGTAAAGTATAAGTATTTATTTTGAGTCCATTATTGGTTAGGTACTTTGGTAAGTTCCTGGAAATCCAAAGAGAACAAGAAAGATAATATTTGTCCTCAAGGAACTTACTATCTGCTCAGGGGATATGACCTATAAAAGTGAGCTGAAAATCTTAGGTATGGGTGGGGAATGGTGGAGGTCTGGAGAATCAGGTCTAGAGCTGGGATATTTTGTTGTTGCTCGGTCACGTCTGACTAGTCATGACCCTCTGAACCATAGAACAACAGGCCTTTATATCCTACACTATCTCTGGAAGGCTCTCCGACTTCATGTCCATTGTTTCCATAATATTATCAATTTCATTCTCGGGTCATAAACTTTGCCTTTTTACTTCAATCTTTCCCAACATCAGAGTCTTTCCAAATGAATCCTATATTCTCATTATGTGCTCAAAGTAATTAAGCTTCAGTTTCAATATTGAACCTTGCTTTTTTCAAGTAGTGACTTATTTGATCATGTTCCTGTCCTAGGGACTCTCAAAAGTCTTCTCTAGCTACACAATTTTGTCACTTTTGAGATTATACTCCATTACTACTTTTCTCGTCTTTTATTAACTATTGAGTTATGCAAGACCCTACACCAGAACAAGGCAATGCTCTAGGTGGGGAGAGCCAGCATAAGAATAATGGAGTAAGCATAGCTTGCCTGAGAACTTCAACAAGATTGAGTTTCTGGAAGAAACCTGCCATTTGGAAGGGGTTACTCCAGGATTAGAGGCACTTTCTAAGCCAAGACGGTTCCTGGAGAGTCTGGAGTAAGGCAGGAGAGGATAAGGCAGTTGAATAATAGACCCTCAACTGACCTCTAAAAAGCACTAGAAGACTATAAACAACAAACAAAAGTAATAATTCTGTATATTTATTTAGAAAAAATATAATGTGAAAGAGAAAATTAGGAAGGACCATTGAACATTTGAAATTAAATAATAGGTATTAAACTTTTTATATTGAGGATATTACCAAAAGGAAGCAGATGCTTTCACATCAGAGCATGATGATGTTGATGGCAGGAGAATTTGGGTGGTGCTGCCCCAAAGACCATGTTTGTTTTTTTTTTAATGTGAAGATTTTAGGATTCTAATCCTGGAGATGTAGAAGTTCAGAATTTTTATTCACAAATTTATTTCACCTGGAGAGGTTGTAAATTATTTAAGGACAGACTGAAAAACAAAGACATAAGTGAGAAGGCCTGAGGGAAAGAGATAAAGGAAAACAACCATAAGAAATGGCTGGACTTGACACAAGCAAGTTCACTCTTCCAGGGAATATAGGCCATTTTAAAGGCTCCTCTTGTGGAAGACAGATTAGCATTGTTCTATGTAGTGCTCAAGGGCAATACTTAAGAGAAACTCAGAGTTTCATATTGGTCATTTTAGACTTGCTATCAGTAAAAAGTCTATAACTAAAATTCCTGTAATTGAAGTTGTCCAAAAATGAAGTAATTTACCTAGGATGGATGACATAGATATGTTATGGAATGGATTTCTTTGTGTGGATTAGACTAGATCATTGGAGTAATCTATTTCCACTCTCAAATTTTGTGATTCTTAGTGTAGCTCTAGAGAAGTTCCTCTTTCCCAGAATTTGACAAGATTATTTGGCCTGTTAGCAACTTTGAATAATTTCTTCTCTCTCATTAACATCTGAACTTCCATGGATATAGGGAGGATATTTCATGGTGACACTGAGGTTATGCAAGACATGCATAATGTTAATTTTCTACTTGTTTCCAAAATAAATGGGGATAATGCAGGTCATTACAGACCCATTGTTGTTGGGTGAAACAGAGAGTGATTTTTATTTTTTTCCTGAATATAGAAGGTATACAAATCTCTCTTTTCTCTTTGAATTGGTAGATAGCTGAACATTTCTAAATGGAAATTCTTAATAAAAAGCGTGATTATTTGTGAAGGATATTTTATAGCTATGCTGTTTGATTGAGAAGGCTATTTTTCTTTCTTTAAAAGAACATAAGAATACTTCAGTTTCCATTATTTTAGTGGTTTATTAGGTTTACATAATAGCCCTGTCTCAGATGGAAATTATTTTTAGAACTTAATGCTGCCAAAAATCAGTTGCTTGGATTCACATGAATGAGGAATTCAGTGTTCTAATGTCAAGACCTAATAGCATGAATCTTTGACACATTGGAATGTCTAGAAGAAGAGATTTTAGATTCAGGGCTGCCAAGTTAAAACTGAGACATTTTCCACTCAGCAAATGAATTAGTGCTAACATCCCAAATGTCTTCACTCCTATATTTCCAAAATGGCAAAATAAGCAAACACATGAAATAGACACACACACACACACACACACACACACACACACACACACTATGCACACAAAAAATACATTTTTAATCCTGGAATTTGGGAACTTAGAATAACAAGTGTTGGATAATTACTAATAGTCTGTGCATTTATTAAATATAAACACACACATATTGACTTCCTTTATTATATCAGAGAAGGTTAATTTTTTTGTTTTATTCTCATAAGTATTATTGAGGTCATTTTTATATCACAGACATTTCCAGATATCCATTCCACACCCCTTATCAATTCTCTCTTGTAAACCTAGAAGCAACAATAGCAGCACTCACAGCTGCAGCTAAGCAAAAGCAACTTATATCAAAAGATATATCAAAAGATATCCCCCCACCCCAGAGTCCATCTTTCTAATTAAACAAGTGAAATATATTTAACCAGCACTCCTCTTGGATCAAGCTTGGAGCTTGGATTCAATCTTTCAATTACAATTAGTGCTTTGTTTTGCTTTTATGCTATTTAAAATGTGCTAAAGGTGAGAGTTGGGGGAAAGAAATTGGGAAAAAATGGATACACAGTCCCTGTTCTCAAGAAGTTTACATTCTACTATAGAATGATATTCCTTATTTTTTTTTAAATAAGGCCTACCTTAATTGTTTTAAAGTAGGTAGATCAATCATGTCCAGGATCAAGCAGTCCTTCACTCTTGGAGAAATATAGTAGGTAGTAGATTCTGGGCAGGTCTAAGTCCACTGCCTCATTGTTTGGAGCCAGATGGGTTCCTAGTGAATGTAAATTGTAGTTGTTCATATTTTTTTTCCAGAAAACCTGAAGATCTTCCCCTCCCAGATTGATCTTTTTTGAGAATGGATAAAGAGCCTCTTGCTTCTTTCCTTTTTTCCTTCCATTTTACCCTCCCAGTTTAATTCTTTTTTTTTCTTTTTTGGGAATGGTCATTGGCCTCTTTTCCTCATCTCTTTTACCTATAAACCACCGAATGGGCATTGCCTTGGTCAAACTGACTCAGGAAAGAACTTGCTTTAAAAGACCAAAATCTCCCTCTGCATCTAGGATCATTTCTAATTGTCCTGATCCATAACTGAAAACTAGTCCTAGGTGGTTCTGGAGGATAAAGTGAGGCTGATAACTTTGCACTACATCCCTTCACTTAAATCCAAGTTACTTGAATGTCATGGCTTCACCTCAAGGATGTCATGGTCTTCTTTAAGAACTTTAAGAACAATGTACAAACAGAAACAACAATGTAATGTCTCTCTCTCTCTCTCTCTCTCTCTCTCTCTCTCTCTCTCTCTCTCTCTATATATATATATATATATATATATATATATATATATGTTTTTGTGTGTGTGTGTGTGTGTGTGTGTGTGTGCGCGCGCTAAATGAAAATGGCATGGAAGGACAAAAAGTGTTGCCTATTTAGCCTTGGAAGGGGTGCTAAAGGATATAACTATATAACTTATTCAGATGAAAGCTAGTTGTCAGGGGGGAAAACAGTTAAAAAAAAGTATGACATTACAGAAAATACATTTCAGCTTGCTAAGGAAATAAGGTCTAGGGGGAGGTGAAGTAATTTATCCAATGTGGGTAGTAAGTGTAAGGTTATAATTAAAACTGATTATCTCACAAAACAAAATGCACAGGAAAGAAAACAACCTTTCCAAATCTGATGAATACTTTATAAATATTATCTCTTTTGTATCTCTTTCCCTTAAACCTAATTCCTCATGCAAAAAATGATTAATTTATAAATATGTTTAACAAAATATATATGTAAAATGCTAACCTGACTGTTCCATGCTGAGGGGCGGGAGGTGGAAATGGAAGGTGCAGGGACATTTTGTAACTTGGAAGTATGCATATAAAAATGGATGAAAATAAATAAATAAAATTTAAAAATAAAAAAAAACTGATTATCTCTGAATTAAGTAATCTTCCTACGGTACCAAAATAGAGGAAAACTCCAGTGATTAAAGTAGAATGGGAGAATTGGAAGACCAGGTATAAGTTTGTTAATGGAAGAGGCAGGGCAGAGATCACTAGCTATATCATTGCTGTCTAGCAATTATCTCTTTGTACCTAGTACTCGTTTTCTAGACTGTACCAAATAATATGCATCTCTAGACTAAATATGAAAGGAAGGAAGCTTAACCTGCCCCTATGTGAATGTGAGCTTCTAGTGAGAGGTGTGACATCCTCAGGACCCTAGCATGTAGTGTCCAAATATTTCTTGAGAAATAGATACTTGCATGGTTAGCACTAAGAAGTCAGAGTAGAAAATGTACTTTCTTGAGAGAAATCTCACCCTAAAAGTTCTTACTCTGTCTTGCTTTAGTATTTCTTCTTCCAGGTAACAGTGCTTAAGATATTTCAAAAGAGTTATCGTTACTCTTCTCCCATTATTATCTTCTTCTCCAAGTTAAACATCTCAAATATTTTCACTTGAACATGTGATAAATTTGATATCATTGATATCTTGCTGCTTATCCTTCTTTGAAAACCCTCTAAACATTCTTTCTGAAATGTGACACTCAGAACTCAATACATATTTGACTTCAATATAATATAGAAAAATGCTGATCTTTAATGATAGATATGAGTGTGTTTCCCTCTTGGTAGCCTAGCTCTTCCACTTTATTAGTTATATGAGTCCTATTATTATTAAATCTTCATTTTGTGGTATGTTACATTAATCTATTTCCTTATTTTTGTAATCAATACAAGATGGTTTTGATGGTTTAAAATATATTTTCAGATCTAGAAGTGCTTTCTTCCCTTCATCTTAGTGCTTTTTACCTGTCCCATGATAATCTCGATTCTTTTTTTCTTTCTGAATCAATTTTGTTATAATTTTATCAAGCTCTGTAAAATATCTTCTTAGTAATTTTATAAGTATAAAAATATAAGTATAAATTAATTTTGATAGTATAATTTTGTTTACATTGACACAGCCTAACCATGAGCACTGAAGATTCTCTAGATGTTTAGATTCTATTTTAATTCTTTAAGGCATTCTTTGTACTTTGATCTATACAAGTATTTTGTGAGCTTTGGGAAGTTGATCCCCAGATAATTTATGCATTTTTTATTTGGAATGGGGTTTCCTTTTCTGTTATTGTTTCTTATGCTTTGTTATTATCATATTAAAATACTGTTGCTATTTGAGGATTCATTTTGTAACCTATAAATTTCTAATATTGTTAGGTATCTCCATTAGTATATTTTCTTATTTGTTTGGGATATTCCACATCACTCATTATATCAGCAAAAATGGATAACTTTATATTCTCTTATTTTCTGTTGCTTCTTTTATTGCTGTTCTTATATTTCCAGTACACTTTTGAAGTTATTGGAAAAGTTTATAGTATATCCTCATTATATATGATCCTTGTTTTTGGTTAGGGTAAATTTTTTTAATGCTATTTTTAAAACAGTTCCCCCATTCTTTTTTTTTTTTTTTGGCAAAACAATGGGGTTAAGTGGTTTGCCCAAGGCCACACAGCTAGGTAATTATTAAGTGTCTGAGGCTGGATTGGAACTCAGGTACTCCTCACTCCAGAGCTGGTGCTCTATCCACTGTGCCACCTAGCTGCCCCATCTATTCCTGTTCTTAACAGTGTTTTAGGTTTCATGGGCTTGGGCTTCATCAAAGGCTTTTTCAAAATCTATTGAAATGGTCATATGGTTTGGGATATTTATGATTTTAATATGATTAATTACATTGTTATCCTGATGTCGAACCATTCTTGTTTACCTTATTAATTCCCATTTGATCATAATTAATGATTTATTTTATGAATTGCTATGATCTATTACATAAGATTTTGTTTAAAAATCTAAGTCAATATTCATTATACTTTTCTTCCTATGTTTCAGTAGTTCTTAGTCCAGATATTCATGGAAAATTTGTCTCATATAAGGATTCAGGTTTTGAAAATGTAAAATATGGATGTTAACTTTTGGAAAATTTGAAATAATTCTTTTAGGGATCAATCAGGTCCAAATTTTGGCCTCCATATTTGGTCATTTATTTACAGGAAGAGGTTTCTTTTTTTGGAAATATGGTTATTTATTTAGAAGTTGGTTATTGAGTGTTATTTATATTTGAAGCTATTCCTCTATTTTATATTTTCAATGAACCTATAATTGTATAATATATTTTAATTATTTTTATTTCTTCTGGTTTTCTTATTTTCTGTTTTATTAATTTAGTTTTCTCTCATTTTTAAAAATAATTGCTAAGGACATTAATTTTATTAGCTTTTTAAATACAACCTTTAGTTACATTTGTCATTTGATTTTTTATTTCTAGTATATATTCCTTCTGATTCCTTCTTAATGTGCTTATTTTAGTTTATTTGTTGATTGTCTATTTTTAAATGTCTGTTTCATTAATCTTCGTTTTTATAGCCTTTAAATGTATAATTTCCCCTTGAGATCTATTTTAACTGCATCCCCCAAAATTTGTATGTCATTTGTATTAGTTATTCGTCATTTCTATGATTTTTCTTTAACCTACTTATTGTTGTTTAATAATAAGTTTAAAAATAAATAAGTTTGTTATTGCCTTCAGTTGGGTCTAAATATAACATTTGTGATCCATAAACCAATTTTTATTTCATATTACTCTCTATCTAATAATTTTTAAAATATTTTCCCAATTATATATCAAAAAAGCAATTTAACATTCTTTTTTTTTAAAAAAAAAAGCTTGTTTCTTCCCTCTCTACCCTGCCCTTGCATTAAGAAGGTCAGTATGACAGGGATAGAGTGGTACCTTAGAGTTATTTTACTATGGACTTATTGTATGACTATCATCATCTTTGATTACTGAAAACTAATATTCTTACACCATTTATCAATTGGGAAATGCTTATTCTTTTTATTAATTTTTCTTACTTCTTGATATATTTGAGACATAAGACTTTTATCAGAAAAACTCTTGCTGTACTTTTTCACAGTTTTATTTCTATTTTCCTCCATTCTACTCACCTCAGTTTATTCTGTTTTTTCTCTTCTTTCACCCTGTCCATCATCAAAAGTGTTTTCCTTCTGACTATTACCTCCCCAATCCACCTTCTTATCTATCATCCCCCCTTCTCTCATCCTTGTACTTCTACTTTCTTGCAGGATAAGAGAGATTTCTATAACCAACTAAATGTGTATATTATTCCTTCTTTGAATAAGTTCTGGTAAGAGTAAGTCTCATGTGCCAATCTCCCACTTCCCCCACCTATAGTGTACAAGTTCAATTATATTTATTTTATGCAAGATAATTTCCACCTATATTTGCTCTTTCTTTCCCTTTCTCCCAATTTGTTCTTCAATGTCATTCCTTAATTTTACTTTTTATTTTAAATATTATTCCATCATATTCAACTCATACCTGTTTCTTCACTGTATCTTCTTTCTAATTGTCCTGTTGATGAGAATGTTCTTAGGCAATATATGTTATCATCTTTTCATGTAGGAATGCAAATGTTTTAAGATTACTGAATCCTCTATGATTTCTTTTTGGATTTTTTTTATCTTTCTATGATTTTCTTGAGAATTTATTTGAAAGTCAAATTTCCTATTCAGCTCTGTTTTTTAAATTAGCAATGTTTGACATTCCTCTGTCACAATGAATATCCAATTTTTCCTGATTATACTGAGTTACAATAGTTATATTATTCTTGGTTGTAATTCTAGCTCCATTACCTTGCTAAATATCCTATTCCGAGGCCTTTGATCCTTAAATGTAGAAGTTGGTAAATCTTGTTTTATCCTGACTGTGGCTCCCTAATATTTTATTTGTATCTTTCTGGCTGCTTAAAGTATTTTATCCTTGATCTGGGAACTCTGAAATTTGGTTATAATATTCCTGGGAGTTTTTTTTTATGGTGGGAGGAGTTGATGAATTCTTTCATTTTTTTTCTGTTCTGTCCTCTGGTTTTAGAATTTCAGAGCAGTTTACTTATCAGGGCAGTTTACTTTGATAATTTATTGAAAAATAATTTCTAGGCTTTTTTTTAAATTCTGGCTTTCATGTAGTACAATAATTCCAAAATTATTTCTCTCCTCAAACTGTTTACCAGGCAAGTTGATTTTTCCCACAAGATATTTCACATTTTCTTCTTTGGATTTAGCGTTATTGTTCCTCAATATCTCATGGAGTCATTAGTTTTCTAGATTCTAATTTTTAAATCATCAAAGGATATGAATAGACAGTTTTCAATTGAAGAAATTAAAACTTTATATAGTCATGTGAAAAAGTGCTCCAAATCATTATTGATTAGATCAAAGCAAATTAAAATAATGGTGAGGTATCAACTTTCTCCTATCAGATTGACTAAGATCAGAAAAGAGGGAAATGAACAATGTTGGAGAGCTGGTGGGAGGATTGAGACATTGATGCATTGTTGATGGAACTGTGAATGGATCCAACCATTCTGGAGAGAAATATGGAATTATGCCCAAAGAGTAATAAAAATGTTCATTCCCTTTGACCCAGAAATTTGAATTCTAGGCATAAATTCAGAAGAAATCATAAAAACTGGAAAAAGTCCCACATGTTCCACAATATTCATAGTAGCTCTTTTTGTAATAACAAAGGGGATGCCCATCAACTGGGAAATGGTTGAACAAGTTATGGTATATGAATGTTATGGAATACTATTGCTCTATAAAAAAAAACCCCAAAAATGATCAGACTCTAGAGAAGCATGGAATGAATTACAGGATCTGATGCTGAGTGAAGGGAGCAGAACCAAGAGAACAACATACACATTAAAAACAACATTGTGAGATGAACAACCTTGATGGAAGCAGCTCCTCTCAGCAGTTTAGAGAGCTAGGACAACTGTATTAGACTGGCTATGGACAATGTTATCCTCATCCAGAGGAAGCAAAACAAAACCAAAAATAAAACAAAAAACTATACTTCAAAATATGAAGGACACTTTATAAAAATTATCTCATGTTTCTCTTTCCCTTAATTCTAATTCTTCATAATGAAAATGATTAACCTGTAAACATATTTGTCAAAAATATGTACATAAGATGTTAACCTAACTATTCTCTGCTGAGGGGCGAGGGGTGGAATGGGAGGGTGGAAAGAAACTTTGTAACTTAAAAATATACATACGCATATGGATGAATGGTAAAAATAAACTTTCATAATATTTGGAAAAACCAAATATTCAATTAAAAGTAGAAAATAAAATTAGTGCTCTAGTACCCTCCCTCATACATCTTGCTCTCTTTTTTCTAATTTTCATATATTATGAACCAATCACTCATGTTAAACCCTCCTGCTCCTTTACAGAGTGGGAAGTTTATAATATTTGCTTGTTTGTTAGTATATTTGCTTTTTCCCTTAAGCAAACAAGTATGGTAAAATTGTTTTCTAAGAAAAAAAGGTTTTTGTATATTTTATTTAATGGTTACTAATTGAAGGGGAAAAGATTGCTGCTTATTCTAGGCAATGGAAGAATCTGACCAAAAGAAAGTAACCCAAGGTCTGAGAAATAATTTGTAATATGTATTTGGAATTCAAAGACTTTTGTATCAAAGGTGACAACCTTGAGCCCAGTGTGGCCCACAATACTCCTGAATATAAGAACCAGACTATAATGTAAATGGGAAATATTTTGCAAAATAAATAAAAAATAAAGTAGAACATCAATAATATTGTTAGGTGATTTTTCTAAGTCATTGTGTGTCTCATAGAGATCCTGATATATGATTTAATTCCTTGCCCACATTGGAGTTTGACACCACTGCTCAGCTGAGATCACCATTTCCTAAGATCAGCAGGAAAGCATCTCATTTCCATGGTGTACTGACAGGCTTTGACAAGGAAAACACTCCTGGAAAAGAGTATGCTATTAGAGAAAGCTCAGTCTGTAAAAGGACAAAGAAGTGAGTGTATAAGCATGTTTACTATGTCCTTTGGCTCAGGAAATAACTGACAATCCAGATTTTGTAGCTCCTCTGCCACCTGCTGTCTACATTACATTTTGATCCTCACTTCTGTGCTTACTGACCCCTGGGCATGTAACTTAATCACTAAAACCTCAGCTCCCTCAAATGTAGATTTTACCTTTCTATGTTTAGATGATTAAATGACATAAAGTATGTTAAATAATTCTTAGAGTTTTATGTTTGTCAGATCTTATTATTATTATCATTAAGTATTTCATCAGGCAAATCACCAGTCCATTTATGGAGTTCCCTAAGTCATGTGATGAAAGTATATGCAGAGTATTTCTTCATACCCCCTGATGCTGTGTTAATGGATATCAGAAAATGGATCAACCTCCTGATAACTGAGAATAAGTTGCCTCTTCATGATCTGAACATACATAAATCCATAGCTGGAAGGGACAATAGCAACCATCTAATAGGACTCTATTGTTATGTAGATGAGAAATTGAGGTGAGAATTTAAGTGACTTGCTCAAGGTCAGATATATCTGCTTTTCTCACCTTTCCCTCTTACCTTATTTCTAAAGCTCTTCATTTACATTTTTCTTGGTACATTCATCTAAAATGAAATGAGCTTCTGGCCAAGATGGCAGAGGAAAGATAGGCACTGTGTTAAGTGCTCCTCTTTCCCCTCAGAAACAACATAAAAGAAACCTCTTAACAGAAATTCAATACACAAAACTTAGAAAGAGAAGCTGAGAACACCTAGCAAGAAGGTCTGTCTCAGGGAACCATGGGTAAGCCTGGAGATGAGAGCAGAGGGTCAGCATGGGAACAGCAGCTCAGGGGAAGCCAGAGTGCCCAGCCTCAAACATAGAGACTTTGGTGAGTGGTGGGTGTGTGATCCAACTTTAGCTGCAGAGTCTTTGGCTAGGGGGAAAGGAAATAAAGGAGGGTGAGTTCCAGCACAGAGTTTCAGAGCATACCTGGAGAACAGCCTGTTGGGCCAGTGACCTGAGCTCCATATTTTCAGTAGAGCCCTTTGCCCAGAACAAACAATAAAAATCCCCCCACCCCCTCAGGCTAAGAGATTAACTCCCTCCCCCAGGGTCCAGCCCAGTGATCAAGTTCAACTCAGACCCTGCTGCTAAGGATCCCCAAAACTCCAGAAAAAGCAACCAGTACTCCCTACTGGTGGGTCCTTGGAATTACTAAACCAAGTGAACAAAGCCTCTATGATCTTGAAAGCAAATCTCTGCGATCCAGCCCCTCCCCCAACACAAGATCGCAGAAAGATGAAGAAAGGTCAGAGAAAAGGTGTCCATAGAGACACAGATTCTAACCTAGAGTGGTCTAGCACAGCTGAGGACAATATGAATTGGTCTCCAGCCCAGAAAGACTTCCTTTGAGAAATCAGGAAGGATTTTAAAAATCAATTGGAAAAATTGGGAAAAGAAACACAAGAGAAAATTAACTCATTGCAAGAGAAAATTAACATCTCGCAACAAGAAAACAAATCCTTGGAAAATGCAATTGGACAAATACAAAAATGAGTATAATTCACTCAGATCTTCAATTGGGCAAATGCAAAACGAAAATGATGCTCTCCAAATTATACTTGGGAAAATGGAAAACTACTTCAAAAATAGAACTGACCAACTGGAAAAAGAGTTACAAAAGATAAATGAAGAAAAATCTTTTTTTAAAAAACAGAATGGAATTGGTAGAAACTAATGACTTCATGAAACAACAAGATTATGTTAAACAAAACCAAAAGATCGAAAAAATAGAAGAAAATGTAAAATACCTCATCAGCAAAGCCACTGACCTAGAGAAAAGATCAAGAAGGGAGAAACTGAGAATTATAGGACTTCCTGAAAAACATTAAACAGAAAAAAAGCCTGGACTTAATATTACAGGATTTAGTGATGGGAAATTGCCCTGATATCATGGAACTAGAGGGCAAAATAGTTGTTGAAAGAATACATTGATCCCCTTCAGAAAGAGATCCTAAAATGAAAACACCGAAAAATGTTGTGGCCAAATTCTAAAACTATCAGCTAAAAGAGAAAATCCTGTAAGCAGCCAGAAAGAAACAGTTTAGATACCAAGGAGCCACAGTAAGGATTACAGAGGACCTGACTGCATCAAGATTAAGAGATTTAAGGGCCTGGAATGAGATATTCCAAAGAGCAAGGGAGCTTGGAATGAAGACTAGAATTCACCACCTGGCAAAGCTGAGCCTTCACTTCTAGGGGAGAAGATGGACTTTAATGAAATGGGAGGCTTACAACATTTCCTGATGAAAAGACCAGAGCTAAATAGAAAATTTGGACTTCAAACAGGAGGCTTAAGAGACACATGAAAAGATTTAAAAAAGGGTAAAAGAAACTACTCTCCAATAAGATGAAACTGGCTATAATACCAACTTGGGAGAAAGAGTCTCATAATTCTCAAGAATTGTAACTATATTAGAGAGAATATATTTTGCCAGAAGTGATGGACACTCATAACTTTTCTGTGACTCAGAATGATTGCAAAACAATATCTTCTTTAAAAGGGGGATAGTAAGGAGATGGGAGGATGGAAGAGACTGAATGGGGTAAATCTCATTCCATCAAGAGGTACAAAAGACCTATTGTAATTGAGGGGAAGAAGGGAGTAGATGAGAACCACCTGAATTTTTATCTCATGAGACTTGGCTTAAAGTAAACTTAGGGGGCAGCTAGGTGACATAGTGAATAAAGCACCAGCCTTGGAGTCAGGAGTACCTGGGTTCGAATCCGGTCTCAAACACTTAATAATTACCTAGCTGTGTGGCCTTGGGCAAGCCACTTAACCCCTTTTGCCTTGAAAAAATCTAAAAAAAAATAAAGTAAACTTAGACACAGTTAAGAAACTTACCTTACCTTTCAAGCATTAAAAGGGGAAAAGGGGAGGGGGGACAGGAAGGGGGAGAAAAAAGGGAACTAACATAAGGAAGGGAAAGGGGAAAGAAAGGGGAGGGAGGTTGATATAAGAGGATAAACACACTGAAGTATTCAGAAACAAAACACTGGCGAATATGGATTAAGGGGAAAAGGGGGAAAATATAAACAGAAGGAAGATAGCATGGAGGGCAGTAATGAGTTAGTAATTATAACTTTGAATGTGAATGGGATGAACTCTCCCTTAAAACGTAAGCAAATGGCAGAGTGAATTAAAAACCAGAATCCTACAATATGCTGCTTATAAGAAATTATTTATTTAGGGGAACTTTAAACTTTCTGCAGATAGTCTAAACCAGACATTCTTTCTATTAGTCAGAAGAGATTGTGCATAACTATATAGAAGAGAGGAATTTCATCTGGACATTAGGATATTATTATTAAGATAAGTAATTGAAATTTAGGTCACTTCAGGAGAGAAAAAATAAATGGATAATTTCAGGGATCTCACCATTCTGAAATCTGTTTATAGGTTTTTGTTGGACCCTTATTTCTTTTATATTTTTGTATAGGTAAAATAAAGGCTAACCTATATCCTATTGATGCATTTAGAACTTTGATAATTGCTTAATTTTAAGGACCTTGATTATCCACATCCAGTGAAGCCACGATTTCAGTTCTACTATATGCATGATTTTTTCCTAGAGACAAAGAGAAACTGACCTCCTTGGATCCCCTACTCAGAATTTGCCTAGACTCTTGTGAATCCAGGTTGTAGAGTAGCCCTGGGCCACAGTTGGTTATGAACTCCCTTTGTGTGTAAGAGAGTGCTAACGAATCATTTCCAGCCCTGAAGTAAGGATTGGAAATAAATATCTACTTATTTTTATTATATGTAGGATTTATCATTTTAGTTCAAGAAGAATAATTTATCAACTCTTGATAGAAGAGAAGTAGAAAAAGTTTTCTTTTAACTTTAAAGAAGAATGATGCAACATCCTTCAAGAAAGGAAACACCATGGAAATTAATTGTAAAGTTAAATTTCCTGCCTATTGAGCACATCAAGTAGCCTTTAAGGAAATTCAGGGCTGGCCATGATTTTGCATCTCATTCTGGGTCAGTGACCCATTCCAAGACTGACAAGAGGTGACATTTATCATGCATTTATAATGAAAAATGACATTTATAATGACATCTAATGAAGTTTTATAAAGCACTTTTGTCTTAATGTCAACTTCACTTCCAAATATACCTCTTCAACTAACCAGATTTAGCTTTTGAAACAGTTCAAATCAAACTAATCAACACATCATACTTTGTCAAACAAGTTATACACTTCCATACTCATAATTTCCACCTCAGCAAAAAGAGAAGATAGGTTCACTGGTTTTCCTCACTTCTTTAGAGTCAAATTTACTTATTATGGTTATTCAGGATTGAGTTTTATTGTTGCTATGATGGTCATTTACTTTATTGTTGTCATTGTGAATATTCTTTTCCTGGTTCTGTTCATTTTTTTTTTGGTTCTGCTTATTTTAAATGGGGGTCACAAACAGTAAGGATTGACTGAAATGATTGAACAATAACAATAACAAGCCATCTTCAAGAATTATCGTGTTTATGCAGTCATTACTTTTTAATGACAGATTTGCTTTCTGTAATTGGCTCACTGTAAGTCCTTTAATATAGCAGACAGTGCTAGATATGAATATCTTGCTTTAGAGAATTTCAGTTAACTGGCAGAAATAGGAAAATATGGTGAATCTATATCTAAATTCCTAACAGACTTAAGAAAAATGACTCATCTTGTTATATATAGATATAGATATAGAAATATATAAAGATATAGATATATAACATATATGTATATTATAGATAGTATAGATAAAGATATGGTCAAAATTAATGCTCAGTACATAGAGAAAAACTGTACTTGAAAAATGTCTTTAATGTTTCAGTATTTTATAATAATTTTTATTATTTACATACTTATTCTGTCTTATAATGTTGGTTTGATTCACTCAGATTTCCAAATCATCTTATGACTAAGTTAAGAAAGATGGTCTTGTTCTATTTGAAAGAGATAAACTCAAAAAATGGATTCATGACTTGACATAGTCTTTAATAAGTTAGGAATCCCTGTGTAGCAAATGTTTCTAGGATGTAGATGAAGTGTTTCAATACCATGTTCTTTCTTTGTTTAAAAACTGAATATTTATAGTTAATTCCTTTGTGCATTTCATATTGAAACTATCATAATGCATAATAAATTTTATGATAGTTTCAATATGAAATACACGAAGGATTTAACTAATATTTGGCAAACAATGTACCTTTCAGCAGCTACATCACCTTTGGTACCCAGGGAAACAAAATTTTAGGAGTTTTTACTTTTTTTTAATATAGTACTTGAGGAAAGTTATAAGGGAAAGTTCTAAAAGGATTGACTAATTTAGAACAGAGTTAGTATGAGAGGGATGAGGGAACCATGGACATGAAAATATATCATTGACAGAAGGGAAAAGAAAGGAAATATGAAGTCAGGTATATCCTGCTACTTAGAGGTATACATTGAATTTTAAGAAAATGGACATTAAATCAAAATTTTTGTGAAGTCAGTGAATCAATAATCATTTTGAAACACTATATGCTTGGTACTGAAATAGAATGGAATTTAAACAACAAAGTTAAATATACTTTTACCCAGAATGAGCCTCTATCCCAGGGGAAAAAAATTAAAACTTCTCTAATTCCACTCCTATACCCATTGGCTATTCTGGACTAATTACAGGACATTATTTTAGGAAGCCAGTTCATTCTGTATATATAGAAAAGGATTGAATTTCAAATATCTCTTGGGAAAGAAAATATACAGATTTACTTCTACCTTCAGTGCTATATACTATTTATTGAGAATAGTTTTTGATGAAATAAATTAATTAAATAACAATTATTAAGGACCTCCCAGTGATAAGCTCTTGGCTAGGCCCAGGGCTACAAATGCAAAAAGGAAAATAGGGATGAAGAAAAAGTGAGAGGGGGTGAGGCAGACAATAAAGAGAAAGAAGATTTAAAAGGAATGATGCTAACTATTATGAGAGAAGAAATGCACTCCAAAGGCACCAAATGCTTATCATCCAACCAATCAGTTACCAAGTATTTATAAAAACATACATTGTACAGTAAGGATACAAAGTTAGAACTAAAACAGGATCTACCTTCCAGGATCTCACAATGAAATTTTACATGGCTATAAGAAGAAAGTTACAGATCCTGTAACTCATTCCATGCCTGTCCATAGTTTGAACATTTATGGTTTCATATAGAACAATAATATTCCATAGTATTCACGTACCATAACTTGTTTAACCATCCCCTGGTTAATAGGCTTCCCTTCAGTTTCTAATTCTTTGCCATTACAAAAAGACCTGTTATGAATATTTTGGAACTTATAGGGCTTTTCCTATTTTTTTGTGATGTTTTCTGGATAACTAACCTTTCTAAGATTAAATTTTTCCACTTATCAAGAGAGCAGATGACCTCTATGGTCATCTATACATACGAAATACTTCTATAATATTGCCAGGTAGCCACTAGCAGTTTAGTGGAGCAGGAAAAAATAAATCTCATGTGGAAGGTGGTATTTGAGTTAAACTTTGAAGGCAACAAGGGATTGTGATAGATGGAAGGGGAAATAAAGTAAACTCAGGTGATAAAAACTTAGAAAAGAAAAAGATAAAATGAAAGGCTGTTATCAGGGTATAGTGTGTATGAAGGACTCACAGATGTCCATTTCACAGTTGACTCTGGGAACTAGTGAGAAAGCAAATAAGAATGAGTTAAAGTTCTATTGGTTAACAGAAAATTATATGCTACTCAAAATAGGGGATGCAAGAGTTTAAACCAGTGAACACAAATCATCTACATTCTAGAGCAGGAAAGTGTGTATGTATGTGTATGAAATCCAAAGAATTATAGCAGAGAACCAAAAAAAATTACCACAAGCTTCACGGGAGATGGCAACTCTCCTATTTTTCAAAAAGAGGAAGAGATGATTTATTTGAATATTCTAAAACTTTTGGTTATAAGGATGCTGTCAAGATCAATGAAAATGGAAGTGAAGATGACTAAAAGCCAACATTTATCAAAAAGATCATTTAAGACTAACAATTTCCTTTTCTAAGAGAGATCCTAAAGCAAGGAAATGAAATAAATAACATACCTAAATTTAGAAAGTAATTTTTAAAATAATTATTAAATGTTGAAACTTTTTTCGTTACATTTATATCCGTTTGTTTTGCTCCCTTTATCCCAGTAAATAACATACACAATAGAGGGCTGAAATTGTAAACAGTAAGATCTGAATCCAAAGAGCTTCAGATCCCAGATGTGTGGCCCTGCACAAGTCATCTAACCTTTCTTTTTTTTTGGTAGATTTTTAATTAATTTATTTTTCATCCATATGCAAATGTATGTTTTTAGGTTACAAAATTTCCTTCCACCCTCCCTTCCCCACCCCTCCCTTCAGGAAAGAACACTCAAATACATATTTTGGTAACACATGTTAACAGATTAGTCATTTTCAGAATGAGGAATAAGGATTAAGGGAAAGAGATACATAAGAGATAAGTTTTATAAAGTATTCATCAGACTCTGAAAAGTTGTGCTTTTTTTTATTTTGTTTTGTTTTGTTTTTCTTCCTTTGGGGATAACATTGCCCATGGCTGGTCTAATATGGTTATCCTATATCTCTAAACTGCCTAGAGGAGCTGCTTCCCTCAAGGCTGATCATCTTACAATGTTTTTTTTTTTTAGGTTTTTGCAAGGCAAATGGGGTTAAGTGGCTTGCCCAAGGCCATACAGCTAGGTCATTATTAAGTGTCTGAGACAGGATTTGAACCTAGGTACTCCTGACTCCAAGGCTGGTGCTTTATCCACTACAGCCACCTAGCCGCCCACAATGTTGTTCTTAATGTGTATATTCTTCTCTTGATTCTGCTTCCTTTGCACAGCATCACATCCTGTAACTCATTCCATGCCTCTCTAGAGTTTGACCATTTATGGTTACTTATAGAACAATAATACTCCATAGTATTCATGTACCATAACTTGTTTGGCCATCCCCTGGTTAATAGGCTTCCCTTCAATTTCCAATTCTTTGCTATTACAAAAAGAGCTGTTATGAATATTTTGGAACATGTAGGACTTTTCTTATTTTTTTATGTTATCTTCTGGATACCTAACATTTCTAAGATTAAATTTTTTCCACTTATCAAGAGAGCAGATGACCTCTATGGTCCCTTAATCCATAATCTTATGGCATAGGTTTGGAAGGGGTAACTTAGCAAAAGTATCCAATAGATCAATTGTGAAAAAAACATTATGAGTAATTTTTTATAGCTATAGCCTGCCACCTCCACAACAAAAGCAGGAAGATATAGTTTATCAGTTATTTCTTTGACCTACTTTGGTCATTTAAATTATTAGACAATCTCCAGGATCATAGTTTTAGAAATAGAATGTAATTAGAGGCTCAAATGTAATATTCTTATTATACTGGTGAGGAAACTGAGGCCCAGGAAGGTTAGGTGACTAGCTAGTTTTTTAGATTTTTCAAGGCAATGGGGTTAAGTGGCTTGTCCAAGGCCACAAGACTAGGTAATTATTAAGTGTCTGAGGTCAGATTTGAACCCAGGTACTCCTGACTCCAGGCTGGTGCTCTATTCACCATACCACCTAGCCACCCGGACTAGCTATTTTTTCAATCAAGGAACACTTAGTTTGTTTCTACCTATTTGCTCCTATTGCTATTCTTATTTTGGTGTATGTAATTTTTCTACCTTGACTTTTTTATGGCCTATATTTAGCATGATGTTTTCAGCCATGTTATCAAATGCCTTCACTGAGCATGAACATGGCCTAAAGGTCAAAATTTGCTTTGCTGACAAATTCTTCAATGTGAAAAGGTTACAAGCCAAGACCAAAGTGAAGGGACTGTTGGTGTAAGATCTTCCATTTGCAGATGATTGTACACTCTATGCAGCCTCTGAAGCTGAGATGCAGCAAAATATAGATTAATTATCTTATGCTAATTTTGGTCTAACAAGAAAACACAGGTGCTCCAGCACCAAACCATCCATTTATGGAAACATTAATTACAGCAAATTGAGAAGTTTTAAGTACTGTGAACAAGTTCACATGCTTTGGCAGTGTTCTTTACAAGTAGGTACACATTCACATTGAGGTTGACACTGGCATTGCCAGAGCTACCTCAGTATTTGTGAGGCTCTGAAAAAAGTATGAGAGAGAAGAGGTATTACACCAAATAGAAGGTCTACTGAGCTGTTGTGTTGAATTCATTGCTATATTCCTGTGAAACCTGGACAGTCTACCTAGGGCCATGTCAGGAAAATGAATTTTTTCCATTTAAATTATCTTAGGAAGAATCTGATCACGTGGCAGGAGAAGATACCAGACACTGAGCTGCTTTCTTGAACTAAACTATCTAGCATTCCAACGTTACTACAGAGAGTGTAACAATGATGGACTGGACAGTTGTTAGAGTGCCAGCATATGCTTGCCAAAAAAACCCTATTTTATGCAGGACTCACACAGGGCAAGCACTCACAAGGGGTTCAGAAGAAGTAATGCCAAGATGCCCTGAAGGTCTCATTGAAGAACTTTTGAATTGACTGTACAAATAGACCAAGAAATACTCTGTCAGATCTATGGAAAGTCAATAAATTTATGACCAAACAAGAATTGGAAATTGAAAGGAAGCCTATTAACCAGGGGATGGCTAAACAAGTTATGGTACATGAATGCTAGAAAAAATTTAATTACTTTCTAAGAATAATTTCAAATTGTTTTCTAGAATGGTTATCCAGTTCACAATTTAAATGGTCATAAAAATGTGCTTATCCTTCTATAATGAAAAATGAATTCTTTTGACTATATTAAATTATTTTTTAATTTTTTTTTTAGGTTTTTGCAAGGCAAATGGGGTTAAGTGGCTTGCCCAAGGCCACACAGCTAGGTAATTAGTAAGTGTTTGAGACTGGATTTGAACCCAGGTACTCCTGACTCCAGGGCCTGTGCTTTACCCATTACACCACCTAGCTGCCCCGGCTATATTAAATTAAAAAGTTTTTGCACTAATAAAATCAGTGCTGCCAAAATTAGAAGGAAAGAAAAGAGCTGGGAAACAATCTTCACAGCTAGCTGATAAAATATATAGAGATACGCATCAAAATTATAAAGACACAAATCATTCCCAAATTGATAAATGGTCAAAGGATATGAATAGATAATTTTCAAATGAATAAATTAAAGCTATATATAATCATATGAAAAAATGTTCTAAATTGTTATTGATTAGAGAAATGCTAATTAAAACCATCAGATTGGCCAAAATGAGAAAAAGGGAAAATGATCAGTGTCAGAGAGGTAGTGTGAAAATTGGGAAACTGATGCATTGCCAGTGGAGTTGTGAATGGATCCAACCATTCTGGAGAACAATATGGACCTATGCCCAAAGAGCAATAAAAATGTTCAATCCTTTTGACCCAGCAATTCTAATTCTAGGCCTATATCCAGAAAAAAATCATAAAAAATGGGGAAAATCCCATATGTTCCAAGATATTCATAGCAACTCTTTTTACAGTGTCAAAGAATTGGAAATTGAGGGGATGCCCATCAATTGGGAAATGGCTAAACAAGTTATGGTATATAAATACTATGGAATATTCTTCTTCAATAAGAAATCATGAATGGCCAGATTCTAGAGAAGCATGGAATGACTTACAGGATCTGATATTGAGTCAAGGGAACAGAACCAAGAAAACAATGTACACATTAACAACATAGTGAGATGATCAACCTTGATGGAAGCACCTCCTCTCAGTAGTTCAGAAAGTAGGACAACCATTTTAGACTCACTATTAACAATGTTATCCCAATCTAGAGGAAGAAATACAAAAACAAAATAAAACAACCCTTCAGAATCTGATGAACACTTTATAAAAAAAATCTCTTAAGTATCTCTTCCCCTTAATCCTAATTCATTGAACCAAAAATGAATAATCTGTAAACATTTATCCAAAATATGTATGAACAATGCTAACCTGAGGGGGGGGTGGAAAGGGAGGATGGAAGGAAATTTTGTAACATGTGAAAAAAATTAAAGAAAGAAATTTTTTAAAAAATTGACTGTACAGCTTGGGAGACACTGGCATAGGACCACCCAGCATGGCATGCCCTTACCAGTGAGGGTGCTGCATTCTATAAGGAAGGTAGAATTGAAAAAGCTCAAAGGAAATGTGATATATGTAAATTTAGAGTACTCATTCCAGCTATTCACTTGGACTATTTGTGCCCAACTTGTGGTAGAGCATCCTAAACTCATATTGGTCTGATCAGCCACAGTAAGACACACTGTAATTTGTTGCAAACATAGTGATGTCATTTTGGTCTTCTTCAATAATGAAGGACAAGAACCAACCAACCAACCAAACAACCAATCAACCAGAATTTATAGGTCAGTAGGTAGAAACATTTTAATTACTTTCTAAGAATAATTTCAAATTGTTTTCTAGAATAGTTGATCCATTTCACAATTTAAATGTGCTTATCCTTCTGTAATTTCTATTTTCATTTTTGTCATCTTTATGAATTTTCTGGAAGCGAGATAAAACCTCAGAGTTTTGATTGACATTTCTTTTATTATTAAAGATATGAATCAGGCTTTTATGTGGTTGTGAATAGTCTGAAATTCTTTTGTTAGCTTTTTTTCTCTTCTATTAACTTTTAGAATAAGACTATTCATCTCCTATATTTGTGTTAATTTTCCAGATGTTGTGGATTTCAAACCACTGCCAAAGACCATAATATATATTTGATACAAAAGCATGTCCCCCAGTTTGATGTTTTCTCTTCTATCTCAGATGCATTGATTTCAATGGTAAAAAAATCTTCTTGATTCCAAAAAAATAAAATTATCTCTTTTTTGTTTATATTATCCTTTATATCTCTCAATTAAGTAAGAATTCTCACCTTCTCCATATCTCTTTTTTTTAGGGTTTTTTTTTGCAAGGCAAATGGGGTTAAGTGGCTTGCCTAAGGCCACACAGCTAGGTAATTACTAAGTGTCTGAGACCGGATTTGAACCCAGGTACTCCTGACTCCAAGGCCAGTGCTTTATCCACTGTGCCACCTAACCGCCCCATTTCTTTTTGTTGTTTTTTTTAGGGTTTTTTTGCAAGGCAAATGGGGTTAAGTAGCTTGCCCAAGGCCACACAGCTAGGTAATTATTAAGTGTCTGATACTGATTTGAACTCAGGTACTCCTGACTCCAGGGCCGGTGCTTTATCCACTGCGCCACCTAGCCCCCCCAACTTCTCCATATCTCTTAATAGTTCCTGATATTATTCCCCTCTTCTTATTAAAATGGTATGACCTTTCATATTCAAGTGGTACATATACTTTTAGCTTATTGTGCTAATGAACAATAATGAATGATAGTTCATTAAAGTTTCCTTAAGTAATCTCTTAGACTGGATTATAGATAAGGGCAGGTGGATTGTAATTTTGTTGAATGACTGAAGCTAATGGGTCAGTGTCAAAGTAGGAAGGATGTCTCTTATAGAATGAGGCAGAGACCTGTCCTTAGCACTTTGTTTAGAATTTTCATTAGTGACTTTGAATAAGGTATTGATGATGTGTTTATAAAATCTGAGAGGAATAGATAATACATAGCACAATAGATTCAAATTTCCAAAAAGTTTTCAGTATACTAGAATGATGGACCAGATGAATAATTTAATATTTAACAGAGGATATAAAGTTAGCCCTCCCCCAAACTTCAAAAAATAAGCTATATGATTATAAGACAATATAATACATAAATAGATAGTATCTTACCCAAAAATATTTGGGAATTTTATTGAAGTCAGCATATCTTAGATTGCCTTGAAAAAAGCAGTATTTAAAATGAGATAGAAAGGGTGATATTTTCAGTTTTGAATGCAACAAATTGGACTCAAATTGACAAAAATATGTTCAATGGCACGGCTACTTCAAATCTTGCAAGGATCAATTTTAAAAAACAGGAAATATATATATATATATATATATATATATATATATATTTATAGCCTAGAAAAAAGTTAATAGTAATATAATTATATATATGGTAATATAATATATAAATATAATATATATATACATATAATATATATAATCTATAAATATTATATATATATATATATATATATATATATATAAATTATCTATCAGGGAAATTTATGCTGTTTATAATTACAACGATAAACTAGAAACTGGCCAAAATCTCTATTAGATAGATAGATCTTATTTTTTATTTTAATTATTATCTCCTAAAGTCCTGAGCAGAGTATGTCTGTGTGTGTGTGTGTGTGTGTGTGTGTGTGTGTGCACATGTGTGTCAAATCCAGGGTTACATGATGTTTTCCAGAGTTGCTCAGATGCCTTGAGCTGAATTTGAACTTACGACTCTTACTTCAAGTACAGCTCTCTAGTAAATACAAAAAGCATTTATTAAGCACCTGTTCTCTATCAGATACTATACTAAGCAGCATGAATACAAAGAAAACCAAAGGGAGAGTCTCTGTCCTAAAGGAAGCCCATAATCTTACAGAATAGAGATAGCATATAAACAACCTATGTACAAGGAAAATAAATATATGTATCTTTATAGCTTCATTTATATATATGTGTATATATATATATATATATATATATACACACAAATATATGAACAGGCATATGTATCTATATCTATATTATATATTATACAAACATTATATATACATATATTATATACATGCATATAATAATACACAGAATAAAGTAGAGGTAATCACAGAGTGATTGGGTGTTGCTATTCCTTCTATATAGGGAAGAAATGGAGACTTAGAAAGGACAAATAATTTGCACATGGTTACACAATTATTAAGTAGTAGAAGCAAGATTCAAACCCCAGGTTTTTTTCCCCGCCATTTCCTCTAGTCCTTTAAAGGCCTCAGAGAAGCTTGTTTTGAAATTTTTGACTAATCATGCAAAAGATAAAATAAAATTATATTATTGCTTTATTTAAAAACTAGGCATTTCTAAGGGATTCTTCACTGTCCTTTGGATTATTTATATATTTTAAATTTTATTTATTTTGTTTGCAGTTTTTGAAATAAAACAAGCATTTTCATAACATAGAAGAACATATTTTCCATAGCATATTGGAATTTAAAAAAAGATGACTGGTCATGAAACTACAAATCCATTTTGTACAACTTGCTATTTCTTATCATGTAACTTCCCTTTTTTCCCCCTTTGCCCCCCACAAATGATAAGGCACAAATATTCATATCTTATTTTATACACTCATATATGTTTATATAATATATATATATACATTGTATAAAATTATTCTATACATACTTATATTTATTGCTTCTCTCTTTAGACATAGTAAATTCCTTCATAGGTTCTTTTCAGGTATGTGTGTGGGTATTTATAAATGACTTAGTTGCTCAGAGTTGTTGTTAAAACAATACTGCTATCACTGTATATAATGTTCTCTTGGTTCTGTTCAATTCACAGTTCATTACTTTGTGCAAGTCTATCCATGATGTTTTCCTAAGCTCAACAAGCTCATTATTTCTTATAGCATAATTGTATTCCACCTTGATCATATATCACAGCTTGTTCAGTCAGCCCCATAGTGATCGGTATCTTTGCCATTTCCGGTTGTTTTCCACCCCAAAGAAATTGCTATGAATATTTTAAAACATGTAAATTCTTTTACTTTATCCATAATCATCTTTGAAAATAGATTTAAATTCTGTGCTCATGGTGTCTATGACTTTAAAAAATATATCTATGAAAATAGCACTAATAGCTATAACATGGACTATTGCATCAAAGGGGGACTTTGAAGTAAAGAAAGTTTTCCTCAGTGCTGGCAAGAATAATTATTTCTGCCTATCTACTTTAGATACCAGTTCACAACATTATAAGTATCAAATGAAGAAAAATATTATGACTAGTATATAAATTCTTGGGCAAAGAGACAATTCTTCTTAATATTAGTCCCTTTCCTCAATATCCATGTGTTTTTTGTCTTTATGTGAATAGATATACATAATATATATATATATATATATATTATAATGTATATGTTTGTATATGTGTGTAAATATATGTTTATCATATAAATATGTCTATATGTTTATATAGAAATGTGTATATATATATGTGTATATATGTATATATATATATATATGTATAATACATGCAAACTTTGTATTTTGTTACATTATGTCCCCGCCATCAGACTGTTATCCTTTAGAACAAGAACTGTTTTTCCCCATTTTCTTCCTATTCTCTGGGTTTAATACAGGCCAAATAATAGACATTTAATACTTAACTGAATGACTGACCAGATAGATGTACCTAAGTAAGACAGATTATATCTCTATGTTTTAAATAACTGCTTTGTACTTAGCTATTAAGTCATTGAGAGAGTGAAGGCAGGAAATCCCAGATCTTCCCAGACCATTCCAAGTGCCTTCAAATGCCATTAAACAATGACTCTAAGCAAATTCTAGAGTGATGGAACTCACATAAAGACTGAAAGAAACAATTTTCTAACCCAAGATGACTTGGAAGATCCATGGGAAGCATCTGTTATACTAGGGTTGGAAAGGAGCATAACACAGCCTAGATCTGGCCAGAGTGAACCAGTTCTAGTCATCCAAAAACAGCCTGGGTGCCTGAGTCTCTTGGGGTGCCTAGGTCTCTGGGGGCCTAGCACCTAGTGATGGTTTCTAGATCTCTTAGCTCAGGGATTGCCAAGGACAATTTGGAAAATCAGCAGGAAAATTCTGCCACCAGAGTGAAAGTGGAGTCCCATGAAGAACATTCTTTGGTGCAGCCCCAGGCCCAGGAACTGGAAGTAGGCCTGTAGAACCACCCAGGAAACTGTTCACAGAGTGTGAAGAGCACAGACAATAAGGGGGGGAGGGTGATCAAGGAGACTGAAGTGGCCTCTCTGTTCTCTCTGAGACAGTACTTTGTTGCTTTGCCCATACTCAGATCCCAGTCTCAAAAAGGGGAGTTTTACTACCCAGCAGGGACTGTCCGGGGAATGCCTGTGGTCATCCACAGACCAGAGTACAGGTCAGGAGAGAGTTCAGAGTCTCTCAGAAGATCCAGGGTGGAGTCCCTGAAAATAGTTGCAAAAACCATCACTTCTTGGGACAATGCATCCTCCAGCATGGACTCAGAACTCCACCTTAAAAAGGAATTAAAATCAAATCATAAACTAGGGAAATGAGCAAAGAACAGAAAAAAAAATGAATTTGACCATAGACAATTACATTGGTACCATTGAGGATTAAAATATATACTCAGATGATAAGAAAGTCAAAGTTTCTGTATCCAAAGCTTCCAAGAAAAATATGAATTGATCTCAGGCTATGGAAAAAGTCAAAAAAAGATTTTGAAAATCAAATAAAGGAGGTAGAAGAAAATTGGGAAGGGAAATGAAAGCAATGCAGGAAAATCATGAAAACCAAGTCAGCAGCTTAGTGAAGGAGATATAAAAATACTGAAGAAAATAACATCTTAAAAACCAGTTTAGGTCAAATGGAAAAAGCAATTCAAAAGGTCAATGAGGAGGAGAAGAATGCCTTTAAAAGAATTATCCAGATAGAAAAAGAAATTAAAATACTTCTCTGAAGAAAATAATTCCTTCAAAAGTTGAGCTAAGGAAAACTGATGACTTTGTGAGAAATCAAGAAACAATAAAAGAAAATCAAAAGAATGAAAAAGTAGAAGGAAATATGAACTGTCTCATTGGAAAAATAACAGAACTGGGTTACATTTTAAAAATTATTGTGCTACCTGAAAGTCATAATGAGGAAAAGAGCCTAGACTGCATTTTTCAGAAAATAACACAGAAAAATTGTCCTGATATCGTAGAAGCAGAGGGTAAAATAGAAATTGAGGGAATCACCTCCTGAAAGAGATCCCCAAATGAAAAGTCCCAGGAATATTAGCCAAATTCCAGGACTCCCAAGTTGAAGAGAAAATATTACAAGCAGCTAAAAAGAAATAATTCAAATATCTTGAAGTTCAGTCAGGATTACACAGGATTAAGCAATGTATACATTAAGGGCTCAGAGAATTTGGAATACGATATTCTGGTGGGAAAAAGAGCTTGAATTACAACTGAGAATCAACTCCCCAGCAAAACTGAACATCCTCTTTCAGGGGAAAAGATGTACATTCAATGAAATAGGGGACTTTCAAACATTCCTGTTGAAACAACCAGAGCTAAACAGAAAATGTGAGCTTCAAGTACAGGTCCCAGGTGAAGCAAAGAGAGTGTGGACAGGAAAAGCTAATTTTGAAGGATTTTCCAATGTTGAACTGCTTATATTTCTGCATGGGAAGATGATACTCATAATTTATATGAACTTTTTCATGTATTAGGGAAGTTAGAAGGAGAATACATAGAAAAGGCACAGGAGGGAGCTGAATATGAAGGTATAGTAGATGGGCTTAATGAGTGTGAAAGAAATGTACTTGGAGAAAGGGAAGGAAGAGTTAGAATGGGTTATTTCAGGCAAAAGAGGCAAAGCTCTTGCAATGGAGTGGAGGGGGATGAATGAACTTTCATTCTCATAGGAAGTGGCTCAGAGATGAAGTAACATCCACACTCAATAGGGTATAAAAATCAATCTTACCCTAGAGGAATAAAAGAAAGGAAAGAGAAAGGGGACAGGGGAAGGGAACACAGTTAACAATAACTGCGGTCAAAATATCAAAATAAGTTTTCTGATGAACTTATGATAAAGAATGTGATCCATCCCAAAAGATAGAACTGATCGTTTCTGAATACAGGCTGAAGCATACTTTTTTTTAATCTCACTTTATTTTTCTTGAGCTTTAAAAGAATTATAAGTATAAGAAATAAAATTGTTAAAAAAAAGGAAAAGCACATATTTTTCAAGTATCTCTCAATGATGCAAGTAAATTACATTGTAGGATTCTGTCTACCTTATCATTTTTAAGGAAAAGATTAGCGAACTAAAAGCTCCATGAAAATGTTACCATTTTCCTCCTTTTTCTTATCTATTTGTTGGCAGATAACATGTATCCTCAAAGAGGAATATCTCTTTGAAGTTCCTATATCCTGAATTTCAATTAATTTTTCCCCTTCCAATTAACTTCTAAGTTCCCAGTTTTCAAGCATTGTTATGCTTAGAAAAACATCAAGAACTTAGACTGCTTTAACCTCTAAGCAGTAAATTTGTTAAATAAATTAAGTAAATATACACTCAGAAGTTGGACATTGGCAAGAACTTTGCTACTTTATTCACACTCAATATTTTTATGCTAAATAATTAAAGAACATTTCAGAATTAAGAATCGAGAAAAAGAAAAAGAAAAAAATCACTGTAGTGATAATCAGGGAAAGCAAAACAAAATATGACAGAAGGCCCATAAAAATTACAGTTCATAGTGCTTTTTAATCTAAGCATAAAACTCATAATAAAAAAAGGCATTCATTCAAGAAATAAAAATTGGAGTCTCAACCAAATTGCCAGAAAGAAAGCAGAGGAATAGCTTTATGCCATTTGATTTCTCTGCTGTATCAACAGGCTGTGCATTCCAGGTGAGCAGTAAATATTTATTACAGCAATTCTGAGATATAAAAATGAATGCCCCTTTTGTTCTATGTATAACAATGCAGAGTGTTATGACAAGGTTGATGGTAAATAGCAGAGGAATGTCAGCCATCAACCTATATTTAAAAAAGGAAAAATAAAAAATTCATCAGTCAATCAACAAATATTTATTGAGTTCCTACAATGAGAAAGTTCCATTGCCAGAAAAAAAAAGATACCATGCTTTTCTCAGTCTCTTACATAAATGCATTTTTACAAAGTCAAAATGAAAAACAAAACAAAAATCAAAAACCTCATACCTATGGGAGGAAGGACATTAATAAATTTCTATTTTATTTCTATTTGTGTTTATGTTATGAATTGCTTTAGCACTGAATTCCACATCTGTATTTTATTTCCCACATGTTCATAAATTTCACAGAAATAGTTAGACAGATAATTTCACAGCTCTGGGTTAACATTTAAATGGATAATAATAGTTCTTTTCTCAAATATTAGGGGGGGTTCATATTTAGAATTATTGAAGTATCATATTAGTGAAAATTTGAAAAATAATCTTGTCTAACTCCTTCATTTTTAAAGCAACCTTTATTTTTAAGTCCTCAAATAGACTAGAGACTTCCCTGACTTCATGCAGTTTATTAATACCATAGAATAAAAATACAAGATATTCTAGAAGATACTACCTCATTGTATCAAAATACCATTTACCATATCTGTAATAATTAAATTTAAATTATATATATTTTATAAATTTGTGTATATATAGTTATTGAGATCCACTTTCATTTCCCCTGATATTTTCTTTACCATGATGAATTATCAGGGTTTAATCATGTTTTGTTATCTTGAAATGGAAGGAGCAGAATTCTTTAAAAAAGAAAGATGGAAAACAGTTTCCTATTTCCTGGATGTCCTAAGAACAGAAGATTGACAGATACTTATTTCAAGGTTTCAGAAACTCATCAGGAAGGCTCTCACACAAATCTCTGTCTTACTTTCTCTCCACATACACACATATATGTGTAAATATTTATGTATGTAACTTATGAATGCAAATGCTTATATATATTTACATATGCATATGAATACTGACATATTTAAAATAATTTGATGAAATTCATGAAGTTAGGAAAATTGTTCATTTCACACCTCCTTAACTTCTTTACTGACAGAGCTTAAGGGTTTTGACCAAACTAGTCAAGTGAAGTGAAGTGAAGAGAAGCCCTTCACCAAGAGAGGTTGATTTTTGTAGAATAAATTTTTCAGTCAGGCTCTGACTTTAAATTGAAAAGAGATTATAACTTGAGCAGATAAAGGAAGTATCCACAAAAATTCAATCATGGATCCTATAAATCAGTGTCAAGAAAGTCTAATGTTAGGGAGCAGAACAACAAGAACAATGTACACTTTAGCAACAAAATTGTGAGATGATCAACCTTGATGGAATCAACTCTTCTCAGCAGTTCAGAGAGCTGGGATAACCCTATTAAGACCAGCTTAGGGAAATGCTATCCTTATCCTGAGGAAGAAAACAGAAGAAAACAAAACCAAAAAAAAAAACAAACAACCAAACAAACCCTTCAGAATTTGATGAACACTGTATTAAAAAAATCTCTCATGTATCTCTTTCCCCTTAATCCTAATTCCTCATAATGAAAATGACTAATCTATGAACATATTTATCACAGATATGTATGTACAATGTCAACCTGATTGCTGCTGAGGGGAGGGAGATCAGAAAGGAGGGTGGAAAGAAATTTTGTAACTTAAAAATATACATATGCATATGGATGAATGTTGAAAAACTTTCATAACATGTATTTGTAAAAATATCAATAAAAAGTCTAATGTTCTTGTCTTCCCCCCAAAAAAAATCAATTTTTGAACTTTCTGTTGCAAAGATTAGTTTGATTTGGTCTTTAGTGGATAAATCATCACATAGTCCTCAATTTGAGAACCTTGAGAAATTTTGAATAAAAGGAAATGATACCATGATAAATAACAAATATTTCCCCCTACCTATCAGTCATTGTGATACATTATCTACAAAGAGAGCTTTCATATGTTTATCCTAAATCTTGAGCAATCCCCTGAAGTCTCATGAACAGAAATGAATCCTGGTGAGGGTAAAGGCACTTTCAAATTCAAGTCTCCATATATAGTATCTTCAGTTCTTTATAAATGAAGAAATGTTTATATTCAGTCAGTTCTAGAGGAGATTTTTTTTCCTACTGAGAACTTTCTAAATTGTCATTTATTTACTGGGACAAATTTTTATAGCATTCAAATTTATTTGAAATGTTAATATATGGATCATTTGGGAAGGAAATTCATGAATTTGCTTTCAAAAAAGAGCTCTCAGTTTTATTTTACTCTCTTTCAATGATCAACCAGTTTATATATTTCTAACTCTTATATGTTAATAATTACCTTTTCCCTGTGATATTGATAAGCCCATTCTAAATTAATATATTTAAAATATTCATTGAATACTAGCTAACTGGGTATGTTTTAAAAAGTTAAATTCTATGTTGTGATGGGTAAAAAATACAGATAAAATTTAATTTCTCATTTGAAGGAGTTTAAAATCATGATAAAAAGAGTCTAGTGGTAAATTTTCTTCTCATTGGGACTATATATTTTGATTTTGCTCACCAAAAGCTTCAACACTCTTCTTTTTTATGGCTATTTTTATTTTGTTTTAGATTGCATACTAGTGGCTATTAATCATGTTCATTAATGTTATTTTTGACAACTGTTTTATAATATGAGGATTTTATTTATAATCTTATATATTTTATGTGTTTTTTCATTTAATAATAGCACTCAGAGAAAGAATCCACAGGCTTTAACAGATTTACAAAAATAAAATCCATGCTACATGAAAAAAAATGATTTGGAAATCAAATATTTTAAGAATGAATTTTATGGGGAGTTCTGGGGCAGAACCAAGAGGGCAACATAAAGCTAATATACTCCCAGAGCTTTTCCCTACAATTGATAAATAAAGCCTCTATTCTGACATTCAAGCTTCAGATCCCACCAAGAAAAAGACAAGATTCAAAGAAGTTTTCAATGGTAGACATCATGGAGTATCTTTAGTAAAGTTCTGTCTGTTTGGAGTAAAAGGAGAAATACAGTCCAGGAGGCTGGAAAGTGGGGAAATCCAACTCTGGTTCCTAACCACAGTGCAATCCAGATCCCAATCATTTGACAACAGGAGAAGTCCAGGCAGCTAGATAGCAAGTCAGTTGGGAGGATCCCAACCCCAAGCAAAGTCTGAACCCTGGAAACACTGGGGTAAAAGACAGGATTGATAGGGAATAAAACACTGCTAAGTCAGAAACTGGAAATAAAGGTTGCAAAGGCAAGGCCTGAACTGGCAGACAACATCATGACTAACAGCAAGCCAGGGATCAGATCTCAAACCCCAGCAAAAAAAAAAAAGCTTGGATCTATACTCCCTATACCCCAGAAGCAGAGCTCAAACAATAAAGATGAGCAAAAAAAAAAAAAGCTAAATGAGCACTCACTATAGAAAACAACAGAAAATGATGACAGCAATGCCATGTCTGAAGGAGAAATCAATGAAAAATCACTCACAGGGGAGCATGAAAACAGACTATAAATTGGACTCAAATACAAAAGAAGAGCTTGAAAAAGAATTTAGAAACCAAAGAAGAGAGAAAGAAGACAAATGGAAAAAAGAAATGAGCCACCCAGGAAAATTATGAAAAATTGATGAAAGAAATCCTCCCTGTTACAAGTAAAAATAAAAAACTGGAAAATGAAACACAAAAACTAATTGAAGAAAATAAAACACTAAATATTAGAATTAAACAAATAGAAACCAATGAATCTACAAGATATTAAGATTCTATCAAATAAAATAAAAAGGCTGAAAAAAGTGAAGAAAATGTAAAGTATCTTTTAGGGAAAATGAATGACCTGGAAAATAAACCCAGGAAAGACAATCTATGAATCATAGGACTATTAGAAAATCTAGATCAAAACAAGAAATTTGAAAATATCATGTAGAAAATTATAAGGGAAAACTGTACAAATTTGCTAAAACAAGTAAACAATATAATCATTGAAAAAATCCACAGAACCCCTTCAGAAAGACATCCCAAGGGTAAAAATTCCAAGGACTGTTATAGCCAATTCCAGAACTCTAAAATAAAGGAGAGGATATTGCAAGTAGCCAAAAGAAAACAATTCAAATACAAAGGAAACATAAATCAGATTCACACAGGACCTAACAGCTTCAACATTAAAGGACAGGAAGACCTGGAATACTATATATTGGAAAGTAAAGGACCTGGGTTTACAACCCAGAATTTAGTACTCTATAAAATTCAGCATATACTGTCAGGGGAAAAAAAAATGGATGTTCAACTAAATAGAAGATTTCCAGAATTTACTGACACAAAGACCAGAACTGAATAGAGAATTCAATTGCCAAATATACAACTCAAGAATTGCATTAAAAGGTAAATGAAAAGGGGAAGGAAAAAACAAAACAAAACAAAGCACATGTTACTCAAGACCATCAAATTATATACAACACTTCTAATTGTATGTAATATTTCTAATTCTTGAAAACTGCCTCTCTTAAGATAATTAAAGGGTCAAATATAATTAAAGAGATTGGACTTGAAGGATGAGGGTTTAGTTGGCTGTAGTCTCTCCAGTGAAGAGGTCCAAGATGACTTCACTATGTTTGAGACAAAAAGTCCTGATGAAAAGCAGGGTTGTTAACTTTAAATTTAAGTGTTTCCTTATCCTTTGACCCAATTTAATTCTACTGTGCTGACAAAGCTTAGTACCTTTTCTAAGGAGGGCATCATAAACTTTAAGGTCCAAAGTCAGTGTCTCTGTAGCTTACAATCATTCCTAAAGTTTTCAGGTTGAGACCTCCAGATCCTCCCGGCACTGAGAGATCTTTAAGATTCTTGCAGTTAATTAGATCAGGGTTTAAGGTCATCTACCCTTCACTTAACAAAGGTTTAAGTACCCTGGGGTGGGGGGTTAAATGCTCTGGGAAGGGGGAGGGGTAAAGTGTGAGAGAATAAATGGTCCATGCATGCTTCAATTAAATAGGTGTTAAGTACACTGGGGTGTGTGCCTGGGGCAGGGGGGGGGGGGGAGCGGTAAAAGTGTTCGAGAAAATAGGCCTGGAAGCCAGGAGCACAAATAGTTCAAGAAATGATTTGGCTTTGGATTATACTTTGACTCATGAGGAAGAGTGTGTGTGTGTGTGTGTGTGTGTGTGTGTGTGTGTGTGTGTGTGTCCGTGTCCTTGGAGAGTACTTAAAAAGGGATAAGGTAAAAAATGATTACAAATATCATTGGATGTAATTTGAGTCAAAGCTGCTTATCAAGCAATCTGTGATGATATTTTGATAACAAGGTGAGCTTATCAAACAATCAAATAATTAAATGTGATTGGCAATACCTGATTAATAGTACTAGAGCAATAAATATTTTCAGGTGAAGAGGCACAAAGTTTTATAATTTGGGTGGGAAAGAAGGGTAAGTGCAAACTCTGAGTAAATTCTATTCAATAGATGACCCAGAGAGGACCCAGGTGTAGCTAGGTGGTACAGTGGATAGAGCATAGACCCTGGAGTCAGGAGGACCTGAGTTCAAATACAGCCTCAAACACTCAATAATTGTCTACCTGCGTGACCCTGGACAAGTCACTTAACCCCATTGCCTTAAATAAATAAAATTTTTAAAAAGTTACAATCCCACTTAGGTTTAAAAATTTATTCTAATCTACAGGTAAAGGAAAGATAAAGGAATAAGGGACTGATAAAAGGGAAGGATATGATAAAAGTGAAAATAAACTAAAAGTTAAATGTTAAAAGAAAAGTCAAAGAGGAAAGGGAGTAAAATTCTGGCGAAGAGGAATAAGAGGAAAGGAGAGAGAAAAATATAAATGGAGAAAGATAGCATTAGTATTTTAGCAGTAAATGTGAATGGGATGAATTGTCCCATAAAAATGAAATGGATAGCAGAATGGAATATAAACTAGATAGATATGTGTGTGTGTGTGGGAGGGGGTGGCTAGGTGGCACAGTGGATAAAGCACCGGCCCTGGAGTCAGGAGTACCTGGGTTCAAATCTGGTCTCAGACATTTAATAATTTACCTAGCTGTGTGGCCTTGAGCATGCCACTTAACCCCATTTGCCTTGCAAAAACCTAAAAAAACCCCAACTAGATAGATGTTGACAAGAAACATCTCTGATTCAGAGAGATAAATACAGGCTAAAGGTAAAATATTGGAGCAAAATATATTATGGTTCAGCTGAAATAAAAAAAAAAACAGGGGTAGCAATACTGATCTCAGATAAAGTAAAAGCAAAAATTGATCTCATTTAAAGTATAAGGAAGGAAACCACATCTTCTGAAAAGTGACCATTGTAATGAAGCTATATAATTACTACACATATGTGCACCTAGTGATATAGCATCCAAATTCTTAGAGGAAAAACTGAGTGAATTACAAGGAGACATAGACAGCAAGATTTTAATAATAGGGGACTGCCAGCTCCCTCTCTCAGAATTTGATGAAACTAAGTAAAAAACAAAAAAGGACATTAAGAAGTTGAATGAAATCCTAGAAAACTTAGATATGATAGAACTCTGGAAAAAACTTAATGGGGATAGAAAAGAATACCCCTTTTTATCTCCAGTACATGGCACTTACACCAAAATTGACCATGTGTTAGGGCACAAAAATCTTATAATCAAATGCAGAATTTCAGAAATAATAAACACACACTTCTCAGACCATGATGAAATTAAAGTATATGTAATAAAGGTTCATGGAAAGATAAACCAAAATCTAAATGGAAATTAAATAACTTCATCTTAAGCAATGGGTAGATCAAATAGCAAATAATAGAAATAATCAACAATTATATCCAAGAAAATGACACTAAGAGACACCATCCCATACTTTATGGGATTCAGCCAAGACAGTTTTGAGGGCATATCTCTAAATAACTATATGAATAAAATAGAGAAAGAGGAGATCAATGAATTGGGTTTGCAATTAAAAAAGGCTAGAAAAAGAACAAATTAAAGATCCTCAATTAAATACCAAATTAGAAATTCTGAAAATCAAGGAAGAGATTAATAAAATTAAAAACAAGAAAACCATTGATCTCATAAATAAAACTAAGAGTTGGTTTTATGAAATAGCCAATAAAGTAGACAAACCTTCAGTTAAACTGATTAAAAAGAAAAGAAAGAAGATAACCAAATTACCAGTATCAAAAATGAAAAGGGTGAACTAATCATCAATGAGGAGGAAATTAAAGAGATAATTCAGAGCTACTTTGCCAAACTATATGCCAATAAATTGGATAACTTGAGTGAAATGAATTAATATTTACAGAAATACAAACTGCCCAGATTAACAGAAGAGAAAATTAATTAAATAACTTCATTTCAGAAAAAAAGAAATTGAAGGAACTATCAGTAAACTCCATAAAAATAAAGTCTCCAGGTCCAGATGAGCATATAAGTGAATTCTAACAAACATTTAAGGAACAATTAATTCCTATTCTGCATGAAGTATATAAAAAAATAGGAGAGGAAAGAGTTCTGACAAACTCCTTTTATGAAACCAATATGTTGCTGATACCTAAACCATGAAGAACCAAAACAAAGAAAATTATAGACCAATCTCCCTAATGAATATTGATGCAAAAATCTTAAATAAAATTTTAGCAATGAGACTACAGCAAGTTACTAGTAGGATAATACACCATGATCAGGTAGGATTTACACCAGGTAGGCAGGGATGGTTCAATTATAGAAAAGAAGTCAACATAATTGAACATATCAACAGTAAAACCAACAGAAATCATATCATATTAAAAGATGCTGGAAAAGCCTTTGATGAAATACAACATCCATTCCTCTTAAAAGCACTAGAAAGTTTAGGAATAAATGGAGTTTTCCTTAAAATAATAGTATTAATCTAAAACCATCATCAAATATTACATGTAATGGGAATAAACTCGTATCATTTCCAAGAATGCTCATTATCACCATTAGTATTCTATATATAGCACCTATCAGATTGGCCAGGAAGAGAATAAGGGACAATGATCAGTGTTGAAGAATTTGTGGGAGGACGGGAACATTGATGCCTTGCTGGTAGAGTTATGAATGCATCCAGCCATTCTGGAGAGCAATATGGAACTATGCCCAAAGAACAATAAAACTGTTCATACCTTTTGACCCAGCAATTCTAATTCTAGATCTATATCCAGAAGAAATTATAAAAAAATGGGAAGTCTTACATGTCCCAACGTTAACACCAACATTGTGAAAAGTTCAATTTTAATGGAAGCAGCTCCTTGCAGCAATTCAGAGATGTAGGACAACTATGTTTAACTGGCTATGGTCAATGTTATCTCCATCATAGGAAGAAAAACAAAACAAAAACAACAACAAAAAAGAAAAACCAACCTTTCAGAACTGATGAATACTGTATAATAATTATATCTTTTGTATCTCTTTCCCTTAATCCTAATTCCTCATCCCCAAAATGATTAATATGTAAACATGTTGATACAAAAGCTGTATGTACAATGCTAACTTGACTGTTCACATCTGAAGGGAGGGAGGTGGGAAAGGAGGGGTGGATGGAAAGTTTGTAACTTAAAATATACTTGTATATATGGAAGAAAATAAATTAATTAATTTAAAAAATAAATGAGTTAACCCCCCAAATAAAATAAAAGATAAAAAGAATGAATTTTGTGTAATTCCACAACCATCCTAAATGTTAAGATATTTTGCATGCAAATAGCCCGAATCTCTTATCCTTCTACACCATTATCAGCATCAAGTGCTGAACAAGTGATGCCAATAGTCAAAGTAGCACTGAACACCAGGAGTGACACCCCCTAATACACACACACACACACACACACACACACCCCAATATGCACTCACACATACTTTTTTCCCCATACAAGTCTTCATCCTTTACCTTTGTCTAAGGAAACCTTTACTCAATATATATTTATTTGAGTTCTCTTCTTTGAATGCATCAGGAAAATCTGAATAGGGGTAAGATAAGATACAGACTTATGATCTGACAGATCTGTCCTTAAATCTAGTTTATGTAACTTAAGGGCAAGGGGTTCAAGTCATGAGCTACTAATGGGGAATCATCCAGTGTCCCTACACACTGAACATTGCTAGAAGGAGATTTCTTGAGATCTTCACCTACTGTTTCTGTGATAAATTACTATATGAAGATCTTATTGACAATCAGTGAAAATTGCATATAGTTTTACAAGTGTTCAATGTAAATAATTAAATCATTCATTTAATGTCTCCATTAGACACTTCATATGTTCATAGCACTGTCTCAAGAACTATAGGGCATATAGACATCCAAGATACAATCCTTGATCTCCAGGAGATTACAATCAAATTGGAGAAGCAAGATTATGTGAATAATAATAAATGTGTTAAGATACACATGATAAGTTCTAGAAGAATTAAACAAAGACAGAAAGAACTGATGGCTAGAGTTAAAGGAAATAACTGTCTATAAATGATTTAGGATAAATAATAGGAATTTAACCAGAAATACTAACTAGAATTGTAACCATTTATATGATTTTTAGACAAGGACATTTAAAGAATTCTTGATTGGATATGTTTATTAATCATTGTTCTATGGTGATATTATTACATACTTCTTTTAGATCTAAAATAATAGAATTTTTGCTTTTTATTTAATTTTTCTCAAGTTTTTGATGTCTTTTGGTAGTCCAATTTGTGTATCAACTGTAAAGAAAATGCAAAGAGTAAGTGCTAAGTACTGCTTAAAAATTAATCAGTTTAAAAACACCATAAATGTGTTTCTTTCTTTTAATATTCTTGAAAAAATCTGAAGTTGAAAAATGAGCGAATTCTAGTAGATGATAAGCAATGTTCCTTCCTATACTCATACTTAATTTCTTTTTTCCCCCCATGATTCCCATATTCCTCAGATGATGCCCTTTTGATTAACAGCAAATAAGAACTGAGAGCAACTCAAAAAAAAGTATTTTATTGAATGACCACCAGAGGGCAGAAAGAATCAATTTATAAATTCCACATTGCAATCTAAAGTTACAGTTAGACAACCTAGAAGTAAGTTTCTTCACTAATTATCCATTTTAGGTAATTAACTTGATTATAAAATCACCCTGATCCCTATTGTAGTTCTTCATATGGGAGTAACTGTTCTACAGTTATTAAGTGTTTCCCAACTTTTAAGATTGAATTAAACATATAGTTAAGGAGAACTCTTTTCTGACCTGTTGATCTTCATGAAAATACTGTTTATATTTGTGCATGTGTGAATATACAGAAATTTATCTTCATAACTTGTGTGTGTGTGTGTGTGTGTGTGTGTGTGTGTGTGTGTGTGTGTATTGGAGAGAAACTGAGACAGAGACACAGAATTGTCTCCAAGCATTCCTGATGAGTTCATGAAATTTTGAAAGAAAAATATGCCTATCTTCAATTCTTGGTTCATGTAAGGAAAAAAAATGTGCTTTTCATATCTATATTTTAAATAATTCTGCTTCCTACATATAAAAGATAACAAAGAATAACTTAAATAATTCTAAACCCTGATAATCCTACAGGATGAAGGGAAAAAAAAAAAACATGGGAAATGGAGTGGATCCCAATAAGTATACACAACTAGAAAATGCCTTCAAAATGTTGGGGGGGTGAGGTTATGTTTAGAATCAGCTTAGAATCACATTGAAAGTTCGAAGATCATTAAAAACAATCTAGTCCAAACCTTTTATCTTTAATGTGGTGGAACTAAGTTCTAGAATGGTCAAGTAATTTCCATGATTTCATGCAGTTTATCAATACTCATTTGAAAAAAAATACTATCTGAATACATATGTATAAATAGATATGTAGACAAGTATCACAAGCTCACCCATATGTGTGTGTATATATACATATGCATATACATATATATATATATATATATACACATCTACACACATATTTGTTTGTTCATCTCTATTTGTGTTCCTGTATATATTTGTATTGATATTTCAGATTAGATTCTCATTTTAAGAATTTTAACCAACCATAAATGAGTCTCCTTTAAGTTTAACCATAAATTCTCTCTTCCTTTATATTATAATAACAATAATATATGTGTATATATATACTTGTTGAATTTAGTAAAGAAATTTAGTAAATTTGTTTAAAATTTATTTATTTTCATTTTTTTCAAGTTAAAAAAAATTTCCTTCCATCCTCCTTTCCTCAGAACTTTCATGTTAGCATTGTACATACATATTTTGATAAACATGTTTGCAGATTAGTATTAATTATTTTGGGTATCTGGAGGGTTATTGTGTGTGTGTGTGTGTGTGTGTGTGTGTGTGTGTGTGTGTGTTGTTTTTCTTCCTCTGGATGGGGATAATATAGTTATACCTGGTCTAATACAGTTGTCCTAGCTCTCTGGACTGCTGAAAGTTACTCCTTCCATCAATGTTGAGGTTTATGTGTACATTTTTCTCTAAGTTCTACTTCCTTCCATCAGCATCAGATCCTGTAAGTCATTCCAGGCATCTTTGTCGTCTAACCATTTATGGTTTCTTATAGAACAATAGTATACCATAGTATTCTTGTGCCATAACTTGTTTAGCCATTCCCCAATTGATGGGCATCCCCTCATTTTCTAATCCTTTGCCACTACCAAAAGTTCTGCCATTAATATTTTGGAAAATATAGGTAGGACTCATCCCTTTTAAAAAAAAAAATTTCTTCTGGAGACAGACCTAGAATTGGAATTGCTGAGTCAAAGGGTATGAACAGTTTTATTGCTCTTTGGGCATAGTTCCATATTGCTCTCCAGAAAGGTTGGATCCATTCACAATTCCATCAGCAATGCATCAATGTCCCAATTCTCCTGCAACTTCTCCAACATTAATCATTTACCTTTTTTTAATCTTGGGCAATCTGATAGGTATGAAATGATACCTCATTGTTGTTTTAATTTATATTTCTTTAATCAATAATGATTTGGAGCATTTTTTTCATATGATTACATAAATAGCTTTAATTTCTTCATTTGAAACCTGTCTGTTCATATCCTTTTACCATTTATCAATTGGGGAATGATTGTGACCTTATAGATTTGATGCAATTCTCTATATATTTTAGAAACAAGACCTTTATCAGAACTCCTGGTTGTGAAGATTGTTTCCCAAGTTTCTAATTGTGGCAGCATTGATTTTATTAGTGTAAAACCTTTTTTTAATTTAGTATAGTCAAAATTATTCATTTTGCAGTTTATAATATGCAAAGTTTGGTCAGAAATTTATCCCTGTACATATTTTTTTTAAAAACTCCTTAGGTTTCAGGAGACCAATAAAGCATAACATAAAACTTTATTTCACTCTTGACATCAGAAAATTCAGTGGGACCCCCAAAGATACCTAGGTGGATGACCTAGGAAGGACACCTCTAGACACCTAGAGGAAGATATGGGACTGGAGTCAGTAAGCTGCATACAAATCTGGTCTCAAACAGTTATTAGTTGTCTGATTCTTGGCAACATTTAACTTCTGCCTGCCTCAGTTTCCTCAACTATACAATAGGGGTAATAATAGTAATTACTTAACAAGGTTGCTATGATGATCAAATGAGATACTTAGTAAGAGTGACTGGCATTTAGTAATAAATGCCTGTTTTCTTCCTTCTCTTTTAAAATGATATTCAAAGAGAAAACTAATGCCCAATTTATTGGCTATGGAATTTTTAAACTCCTGGATACATATGGAATGAAGCAAAGGACACATTGTGATCTATAAGCTATCTAAATCCATCCAACAACACATTTATATGAGTCAACTTTTATTGAAATTTATTTATATTTTTAGATTTGTTTTTTCATGAGTTGTCTTTTAAGGCTCATTTTACCTGTTGGTGAGGGGAAAATTTATAAGCAAATCATACTTGGTGTGCCTTACAAATATGATCATTTTATGATCTCAGTTCTTTTTATTAATCAGAAAATGACCCTGTAGTAATCTTTTCCCTTTCTCCAACAATGATTTTCTAGATCTTGCTATATTAAGAAATTGGTTTGGTTTAACCAAAACAAAGCTAGAGGAAAGAAACATTAAGAGAAAACCTCACAACAAACCAGAAAAGGGAACTGAAGTTTTCTCTCACTAGATCTTAGACAAAAGGCCAAATAGTAATTGTAGCCATTCAAGCAATATTAGTTTACAAAAGAAAAAAAGTATAGAGTTTTACATGGGAATTCAAGTTTAAAAAAATAATTGAAATTTACAACTTCATTTGCATTTAGCCAAATTTTCTTGGCACTTATTATTGTGACTCTCTAAGAGAGCTTGAGGATACAGACAACCAAAAAAAAAAGTAGCAGCCCTACTCTCAAGGAGCTTACATTCTTCAGAGGAAGGAAGGAACACAATGTCTACACAGAGAAGTACAAATAATTTCACAAGATGGAGAGCAGATCCAATTGCCAGGAAAGATTTCTCATTGGATAAGTTTCTAGATTAAAGCTTTGGAGGAAGCTCGGATTTCTGATGAATGGTGGTGAAGTCAATTCTAGTCATAGGACACAAATGGAAAAAGGCATTGAGGTGTCATTCTGATTTGGTGGATCAATAAGCATGACATAGTAATGAAGATAAAAATCCTTGGAAATCATCAGGAAAGAGACAGATCTGTGTTTATATGTGTATGTGTGTATGTGTGTGTGTGTGTGTGTGTGTGTGTGTGTATGTGTGTGTGTTGAGAACTGCAAATAAGGTCTACTGAAGGTAGACTTATTCTTTACTTTCTTTCCAAACTTTCTATTTTATAATTCATTCCTTGCTCATTTTGAGTTTAAATTCTCCTTAAATGAGGTTGGAAGAAAGGGGTTTTCCTACACATAGATTATCATTTTAAAACACATAATGTGAATGCATCCATAAATCCTTTGAAAAATGTTTTAGAGCAAAGGTACCTCAGGATCTGGGTCCATGGGTAGATTTCGGGGGGGGAGGGTGAGACACAAAACACTAATCATTAGACAAATATTCATTGGCTCCTCACAAACAACCCTATGATATATGTATTATGATTCCCATTTTACATTTGAGGATATTGATTATGTAGAGGCTCAATGATTTTGTTGGGGCTCACACAACTAGTAGGTATCTGAGGCTGGATTTGAATTCAGGTCCTCCTGACTATGGGGCCAGTGAGTTTTTAGCTTGATTGGGATATAATGCAATTCTATTTTTCCAAACTTCTAACTCAAATTTACTATATTCCCTTCAATTAATTAAACACCTTGAAACCAGCACTATTTTTTCCCTTTTTATTCTCAGAGCAAAGTATTGTGTCTATCATATGTCATTGTTCCCATATGTTGTCATTTGGTCATTTCAGTTATATCTGAGTTTTTGTGACCCGATGTGAGATTTTCTTGCCAAAGTTATCAGAGTGTTTTGCTATTTCCCCTTCCAGTTCATTTTACAGATAAGGAAACTGAAGCAAACTGGATTAGGTAACTTGCCCAAGGTCACACAACTAGTAAGCATCTGAGGCCAAATTCGAACATAGGAAGATGAGTCTTCCTGATTCCTTACCTGCCAATCTATCCACTGTACCAATGAACTTCCCTGATACCTATTAAGTTCTTAATGCATGCTTGTTGATTTGACTTATAAATGTAGGTAATGCATTACTGCAAGAAGGAATCCAAAGGTTTCACCAGCCTACTAGAGGAATCCATCATATACACACAAAATTAAAAAAATAAAAAGCATTTGTCCTAAATATTCCATCATATTTTTTCAAAATAATTTTAAGCAAAAATATAATTTGTGCTCATGTTCCACAGCATTGTTTGTGTCGATTAAAACAGATAGGAAGCAGAGATATTTCTCCCATTCTCTTTTCAGCTCTTATTACCTTAAGATAATACATGAGATTGTTTTCATTTAGTAAATTTAGATTGTTGAGTGAATGACCAAATGCTCCTTAGCCTTTTGTCTGTGATCTAGTGCCTGTCATGTAACTCCTCTGCACATTGGGGTGGCACTGGAAACTCTGTCATTTTGATCCTTCCTTTGCTGGACCAGTATCCACAAGGCCCTGGTGAGTGACCATTTATGGCGATGGAAACCACGGGAATGGAATGCACAGATCAGGAACATCTGTCATCGTGATCCTGTGCAGTCTCCCAGACTTTCTCGTCTCCTCCACCTCATCTTCCTAGTGTACAAGATGGCATGAGGGGGATCAGCCAGATAATATTCTTAAGCAACTGATAAATCTGCTTCTCTCCAGCATGAGCCTTCCGCTCCCAAGTCTGCTTTAAATCCCAAACTTCGAAGCTTTATATGACCTATTAGCAACCGAAACTGTCAACCCAGGGAAAGACTAGTATGGTGGGGGGTTATTAGGGGAGACAGAGAATTCTTCATTATTCACACCAGCAAATCTATGATTGAGGGAAAACATGAAGTTGATTTTGGCTTGGATAACATAACTTGGCTAGTATACTGAAACAATTAATAGAGATACAACATGTCTGCAAAAGCCTATAAGACACATCAAAATACATCTTTGGCTCTGAGAAATGATTTCCTTTCATGCTTTTGGTTCATTTTATATAAAATTTCACGTAGCTTTTTGTGAATTTTCTCATGCTCTGGATCCTAGTAGAACTAATTACTGCCTTAAGGACCTGAAAAGATGAGATGAGGTATTCTTTTCATTGGAATGCCTAGGCCCCAGTGGATCTCCACAGCTGGGCTAGAGGTTGTTGTTCTTAGCAGCTCAGACTTTCTCACACTTTGGAACTCGGTGATATTTCTGCTTGCTAGTTTTGCCCTTCCTCCCCTCCTCCTCTTTCTACCCATCCCTATACCTTCCTTGAATACAAAATTCCTTATTCTGTAAAATGAAAGCACTCAAAAAGGTAATCTTTAATTTCCTTTGCAATTCTAAATCCTGTAATTCAAATATATATATATTATCTACCAAGAGTCTTATTATGAATTTTTTTTTGTGAACTATGAAGTTCTGTGGAATAAATTACTTCTGGGGTCAGGTCTAGCTCTATCTGTAATTTAAGATCTTAGAAAAATATAATTTTTATGCCATTTTTATTATTCTAATTAAGTTGTATATGATAAGAAATAAATGTTATAATTATTATTTTAGCTTCAGGTTGCATTTTCTTCAGACCTGTAACTTAATTCTGACCAAAACTTTCTAGAGCCCTTTTCTAGAAAGGGATGCATCTTTTGCAACCAAAGGTAATATATTGCTGCCATTCCCTACCCTCTACCTATTTGTGACATCAATGGTGGGCAACCTATCAGATATCCTGGAGTAATAATTTGTTTCTTCTTTATAAAAGCCACAAATCTTTTCTTCTTCAATAAACTGATATTATTTGAAGCAGGTGGAACCTCTCCTATGAAATCTTAAAGAATGCTATAGGTCAGCTGCATATTCTAAGTTAATAACATAAGAATATGTACCTTAAAACCATTATTAGACCTTTTAATACGTCTGGCATTGTCTCCTTGCAAATACTTATACCTTATTGCCTCAGCCCTTTTGTTTCTATTTCTGGATACCTTATATTAAGTTTTAAACTTTTCTATATAAAAGTTAAAATGCTCCATTGTAAAGTTGTTTTAATCATTTCTGTCCCATTTCATTCCTTTATAGAAGGTTCCTTTAAGTTACAACATCATGGAAGTTAAGATCAGATCCTTGGTGAATCAAAACATTATCATTATTTTTATAAATTATAATAACAGTAATGTTGGGTAAAGCACACTTAACCAAGATTAATTCTAGGTTAGTTTCAGTCGTTTGAGAAGTAGTAAGAGAACCAGGAAATCACAGCTTCTCCAGAGCCAAGAGGAGAAAGAATATCAGGGTGAATGAATGTAGTAATGATAGATGTGTCAAAGGGTCAAGGAGGTTGAAGATTAAGCAAAAAAGGCCCTTGAACATGGTTATTAGAAGGACGTTGGCAGAAAATTCAAGAGATACTACAAAAGGACAAGGATATAAATTTTCCAAGTTTTCTAAAAACAAAAGTCAGTAGAAGCATATTTCATAGCTGAGAAAACTGAGGCAGACAGAGCTAAGTGACATAATCAGGCATATACAGAGCCAGTAAAGTGGCTGAAGCAGTATTTAAACTGAGGTCCTCATAACTCTTGACCTAGCACTCTATCCAGTAAAACACTTGTCTTAAAGTATTGATAAAATGATGACCACCTGGGAGGAACAAAGGGAATATAGGGAAATTTAGGAAATGTAAAAACAAATGAGATCTACATAAATAGATATCTATCTTCATCAGTGATGACAGGAAGATAGATATCTCAACTATCAATATCTCAACATCAATATTTTTAAAATGTCAATGAATGGAAACTAGGTAAGATGTGAAAAATGAAATAAAGAGAGTAAGGATCATATAATGGTGAATAGTTGATTTAATATGAGAAAAGGAGTAGAAAGAGGTTGAAGAGATTATATTTTTGGAAAGTGAAAACTGGAATTCTTAGAATACAGAGAGGTCATCTTTTCCATGAATCAATGAAGATAAACCTGTGACCATTTAAGTCTTTGGAGTAGTGAAGAAGATTTTCCTATCTTTTTGACATTATCCTTTCTTATTGAACAACTTTTAAGTCCTGACTATGCTTCTAGTTGTCAGGACTCCTAAATTGGTGCTTTCAACTTTGAATCAACATCACACATTCATTAGAAAAAAAAAATTGATGCTTACTATATGTGTGTTACATGTAATATCTCCTTGGAAAGCAATTTATTCATTTAATATATAATCAAAGTATATTAGAAAATAGTATTTCCAACATGATGCTTTTTGATTATTCCTAAAAAATATGAAATAAATTCACTTGACTTTTCTGTGGAAAATATTTTGCATATGACTAATGCAATATTTTCTAAAATTCTTGCATATTTTGAAGTTTCAATAGCTTTTGAGATACTTTGTATCTTTTTTAGGTCAAAATATATAACTTATGGCTACAAATGTACTCCTTTATTCATGCAACAATGCTTTTCAAATAATCATGAATTTCTTTTGACCATGACTTTGGTGGGTAGAAGTCCAAACTGGAAATTATAAATAAAATAAAAAATAAAAGAAACATATTAGTAGTTTGGTAGCATTTCTCACCCTCCTTCATTTCCAAAAGTTCATTGAGCATGAAACCAAATAAACATATATATATATATATATATATATATATATATATATATATATATAGTAGCATGGAATGGGAAAGAATAACTTTTATGAGGCATTATGTTCATTTAATTGATATTATAAAACTAACTTTAGATATCTGAAGTAAACATTTCTTTTTTTCTCTTTTGTGTGTTTTTTTCTATTTCTTCCCTTCTCAGATATCTCCACATGTAAGATATAAGTAAATTCTAAAATGAGGAATATTTACAACCTCTGTAAGAAATTTACACCATTAGTTTATGACCATACCTCCCCCATAATGTTATCAGATGATCCAACATAATTTCTCATATCAAATATAGTACTCAACTTGCTGTGCTATATTTAAAATACTACTTTAAAAGTAGATCGATAAGGATATAGATGATATGAAGGCAGAAGATTTTTGCTTCTGATTCTGGGAGTGACAGTATAGTTTCTTTTTTATACCACAATATGTGATCCACTGAAATTTGACAGCTATTTATTAAAAGTAAGAATTCAGAAAGAAAATTAAATCCTAATTTGAAGAAATTTCAATGGCAATTAAGTGGCACTTAAGAGAATCTCCACATTGCAACAAGATAAATTGACAAAAAATCATTTCACAGATTTATTGAATTATCATATTAAGCAGACAATACCATAATAAAATGCCGGCATGATCATGCTAATATTTATTCTCATAACAGAATATGTAGTTACAACTAATCTATTCTATGCTGATTTCAAGAAACTTCTAAAGTAGTGGTTGCCATTCATTCCATTATCTCTTATTGTTCCAATTATTTAATAAAAATTGAATATTTATACAATTCTCATGACATTGAAGGAAATGAAAAAGATGATTTTTTACACCATACAGAAAAATAATTTTAATAAAATTCAGTATGCATTTAAAATGTGAGCATGTTCAAGAGAAATGAAAAATAAAAATTCATTCCTATGGGTCAGGGAAGACTTTATGAAGGTGATGACATTAAAGTTGTATTTTATGGTAAAGCTTCTTAATATTTGTGTCATTAAAATCTCCAACTACTTTTCAGAATAATTTTTGAATTTAAAATTAAAACAAAAGAGTATAAAGAAAAATAATATTGAATTGCTTATGTCAAAATTATAAAAAAAGTTTGCTGACTTCAGATTATTAAATCTTTGTCATATAAAGTAGTTTAGATTAGAAGGGAGATTTAAGGAGTACCTAGCTGTCTACTTACATTTATTAAAAATCTACACTGTTCCAGATATTTTGTTAAGTACCAGATGATATCAAGAAAGAATAACAAAGAAACAAAAAATAATCCCTGCTTTTAAGTAGTTTTGTAGTTTATTGGAGAGATAACATGCAAATAACTGTTCCAACAAGATATTTACTGGTTAAATTGAAGGTAATCTTAAAAGAAAGACATTGAGATTAGGGAGGACTGATAAAATCTCAGTAAAGGTGAGACAGGAGGGAAGGTAAGAGACAGAGATCAGGTGAGAGAACATTCCATGCAGAAATGGAAGCCACTGAAAACAGGTAAAGTCAAGAGATAGAGTTTATTATAAGAATGGAATAAAGTCCATTTTCATTAGACTATAAAGAAGAGCATGGTTTAAGAATACTGAAAAGACTGAAAGGGTTGAAATTATAAAGGGCATCCTAGGGATTATGGATACTGAAAGCAAAGATATTGATACAGAAAACTACAGCATGGATAACAGAGGCAATGATGGATACTGTTTTTCTGTAAAAATATAGAGTTTAAACAGACATAATAAGAAATGTAAGTTAGAAACAGTTTATAGAGGACCTTGGATATTAGACTGAATTCTGAACTAACTATTGATTGAAAGGAAGCAAGGAATGTTTGTTGAACAGTGAAATGACATATTTAGATGGATGCACTGACAATGTTAATCTGAGAGTCTTATATAGTGTGAATTGGAAAGTAAAAAAGTTGAAGGTAGGGAGTCCAAAGGTAAGAAGGTTATAGTAATAGTCTAGGGAAAGGTTAAGGACATAACCCAAGATGATGTCAACATAAATAGAAGATGACAAAGAAATAGAGAGGAATTTTTCCCTAATGATATAATAAACACAATTTGTTAAGTGGTTGGATGAGTGTCATAAGGGGAAAGGAAGGACAGACATTTCCTAACAAGAAATTTTGCAGGAACTTTGATGTTTTATACATGGTATGCCCACTTTGGTATTTCTTATCAATTTATCTATCAGAGTGCTAGATCATTGATTCTGTTTACTGACTAGACAGATTATTTCTTTTTTAGTATCCAATATCCATAGTTTCAGTGCACAGAGTATATCAGTGTCATTTTTTAATAAAGATCAGAAAATATAAATGAATAAAAGTAATATGCAGGCAGACTTTATAAGGTTGGCATGAGATCTCCTGTGAACCTAAGTCAAGGGGGGGGGGGAGGTAGAGATATTAAAAAGTCCAGCACAATGAGTCCTAAATGTAGACAGCACTACAAATTAAAATCAGTCATGTGGAAAATTAATTTAAAATATTGGACACTGTCCACAGCTGGATGCACTTCTGCACCACAGGTTCACATTCTTTGACAGTCATGAATTTCTTCTTGCATTTCTTTCCTCTTCTCTCTCAAAGGTTTTGTGTGAATGGAGTAGAGCCTTGGGAAGACAGCTGTGGAGTGGCCCTAAGATGAATTTTCCACATGACTAATTTATACTGTCACTGTCATCATGTTCCATGCTTTTCTGCTTGGCAGCTTGGGGTTCTGAGACTCCACTCATCGTTCGTTCTTTCTACCCTTGAAGTAATTCTGAGGGATAGAGAGTTGAGAACAGGGGGAGGCCTGTCATAGCTCAGACCTTCTGCAAAATTAATAAATATCCTATAAGGATTTTGGAAAGTAACTGGCCTAAGAAAGTGGATGTGATAAATCATTTTAATTTCACACCAAATTACACTGAAGATATTAGAGGTAATTTCAAAATGTATTTCAAAACTCCAGTAAGACTTTTAAAAATGTGCAGTCTGTATTTGCAAATGATGCTATGCTAGGAATGTGTTCAGAATTATTTTTCTACTGGTGATGAAGAATGTGAGCCTTTGAGATGAGATTGTTGAAGTAACTTGTTCTCATTTTAAAATACTATTGTTACTAGATTCTTCAACAACATTTAATTCAGGTGATACACATATCTTCGTAATCCTGAACTGAATAGAAATTAGAATAGATGTCTTCTAAGGTCATGTAAGCTTTCAGACTCTAAGAGTGCCTAATGATAATAATAGCAAATGATATCTATATAATATTGCAAAACTAGAAAAGAAAGGACTCTTAGAATATTCTAATTTTTAATTCAGGTTTTTAGAATTTTTGATTATTATTGAGATCAAAGAAATTTATTTAATCAAGTTTTATAATTGTCATGACACTGGCCAGCCATTTTGAAGACTCAAACTTTTGTCCTAGGGAGGACTAGGTGGAAGTTGATGGATGAGAATATACTTTTCACAAATTCTTTACAAAAAAACCTTCAATGAATTACTAATATGGAATTAAATGTCATCAAGAGTGAGATAAGAATGTATTAGTTTGGCAATATTTTTTTTTTAGGTTTTTGCAAGGCAAATGGGGTTAAGTGGCTTGCCCAAGGCCACACAGCTAGGTAATTATTAAGTGTCTGAGACTGGATTTGAACCCAGGTACTCCGGACTCCAAGGCCAGTGCTTTATCCACTATGCCACCTAGCTGCCCCTTGGCAATATTTTCTTAATACATATTTAGATAATACAAAATCTTTAGATAATATAAAAAGTACAATCATTTTGATTTTCTGCCCTCAAAAAACTTACTTTCTAGAACTGAAAAGAAAATATGTTCATCAATAGGTGTAATACAATGGAGACAGTAATAAATGACATAGGAGATATGGAATGGTAATGATGCTCAGAAAAGAGGAATATAATTTTCATTGGGGAGGATGAGTTCAAACCACTAAATTTTAATTATTCTGTTTGATCAAATGATAGATGTGATTTGAAAATCAACAATGAAAAGCAAATACTTTTAAGGAAGAAGCAACATTGTGAAGAGAGGCATGCAAGGTTAACTAACAAGGTTTGTTTAAAGAACAATGAATTTTCTTTTGGGTAAAGACTGAAGGACATAAATTTCTGTATAGAAACAGCCAAATGAACTCAATTGGAGACAGTATATTTTACTCTTTTCTCTTCCTAACTTCTTTATTACCATCAAGGGGACCATCATCTTCGCAATCAACTAGGCTTACAGCCTATCAGTGACATTCAATTCCTTTCTTTCTCCACTATTATAGCCAGTCTGTTACTAACTGCCTCCCTTTTCTATTGTCAATCCTATTGAATTTTCACTTTGGGAAGATCAGTGAAAGAAGTTGAGAGAAGGATGAGATTAAAACTTTTGAACAGGAATGATTTTCCATAATCTGAACAGTTAAACATTTGATTAAGATACTGTTCTTGATGTTTCTTTTTCATAACAATATTATGCTTTTTTGTGTGTGTCTTCCTCTGGAGAAAACATAAATAAACAAACCTCATAGTATTAATTCCCATTTTGTATTTTAAACTAATCTTAGGACAATATTTGAAACATTTTTTCATTTATCCTCTTGTGTTCTTTCTTTGGATTGTGTGTGAAGAACTATGCTTTTTTGGTGAGATTTTCATTAGGCATCCTGATCACATTAGCTGATCCAGCAAAACTGATATTTAATAAATTTTGATTCAGTGTTTTTATGGTATATTCTTCAGCAAGAATGGCAGTGTTTAGCTATTTGCCTTCCCATTTTCTGATCCTATTGTTATTCTCCACCAGATATATACTTTAATATCTTTTTGTAGTGTGGAGATCATGGTCTTTCAGTCTCTATCTTTTAAAAGGTGATTTGAAGGTGCAGTGGATAGAAACTGGCCCTAGAGTCAGGAGGACTCGAGTTCAAATCCAGCCTCAGAAATTGAATAATTACCTAGCTGTGTGACCTTAGGCAAGTCATTTAACCCCATGCCTTGCAAAAACAAAAAAAAAGTGATTTCTAGCAGGTTTTGAAAAACTAGATTAGCTTTTAGCATGATTCTGATAATGGATTATTTGTTTTGCAGGGCACAGTCATTCTAGGTTTGGAGAGATTCATCAACAGTATTGCCAAAATGTGACAAATTTGTGGCCATAGTTATCCTTTGAAAAATGTGTACTGTGGAGGAAATTAAAGTAATAATTCAGAACTATTTTGCCCAACTGTATGCCAATAAATTTGATCATCTTAGTGAAATGGAACAATATTTACAAAAAATATGTTGCTCAGTTTAAATGAAGAGAAATAAAATACCTAAATAACTCTATTTTGGAAAAGGAAATTCAGCAAGCCATCATTGAACTCCCTAAGAAAAAATCTCTAGGGCCAAATGGATTCACAAGTAAATTCTATCAAACATTTAAGGAACAATTAGTTCCAATTCTATATCAACCCTTTGGAAAAATAGGTGAAGACAGAATTCTGCCTAACTCTTTCTATGACACCAAAATCGTACTGATACCTAAAACCATAAAGTGTCAAAACAGAGAAAGAAATTTATAGACCAGCTTTCCTAATGAAGATGGACACAAAAATCTTAAATAAAATCTTAGCAAAGTAATCACAGCAAGTCATCACTAGGACAGCACACTATGACCAAGAAGGATTTATCACAGGAATGCAGGGAAACTGTCAATATAATTGACTGTATCAGTAATAATCCTTACAAAAATCATGATTATCTCAATAGATACTGAAAAAGTCTTTGACAAAATACAGCACCCATTCCTACTAAAAACACCAGAGAACATAGGAATAGATGGATTGTTCCCTAGAATGATAAGCAGTATTTAACTGAAACCATCAACAAATATTGTATGCAGTGAGGATAAGCTAGAGGCACTACCAATAAGATCAGGGGTGAAACAAGGATGCCCATTATCATCACTACTATTCAATATTGTATTAGAAATTTTAGCTTCAGTAACAAGAAAAGAAAAAGAAGTTGAAGGAATTAGAATTGGGAAGGAAGAAACAAAACTTTTATTCTTTACTGATGAAATGATGGTATACCTAGAGCTTCCTGAAAATTCATCTAAAACTACTAATAACGACTAGCAACTTTAGCAAAGTCACAGGATATAAAATAAACCCACATAAATCCTCAGCATTTCTGTCTATTACTAGCAAGATAGAGCAGCAAGAGCTGGAAAGAGAAATCCCATATAAAATAACCAGACAATATAAAATAGTTGGGAGTCTACCTGCCAAGGCAGAATCAGAAAATCTATGAAAACAATTATAAAACACTTTTCACACAAATATAGTCAGATATAAGCAACTGGGAAAATATCAATTGGTCATGAATAGGCTAAACTTAATGCAGTAAAAAATGACAATCTTACTTAAATTAAACTACTTATTTAATGTTCAATAAAATTCCAAAAATTACTTTAATGAGCTAGAAAAAAATAATTAAATTTTGATATGGAGAAACAAAAAGTCAAGACTATCAAGGGATTTAATGAAAAAAAGTGCAAAAGAGGTGGCTTAGCCTTACCAGTTCTAAAATTATATCCTAAAGCATCAGTCATCAAAACTGTCTGGTACTGGCTAAGAAATAGAGTATTGAATCAATGAAACAGATTAGGTGCAAAAGAGACAGCTGGAAATGATTATGGTAATCTGCTGTTTGATAAAACCAAAGAATTCAGCTTCTGGGATAAAAATTATTGGGAAAATTGTAAGTTAATATGGCAGAAACTTGGATTAGACCAACATCTCACAGACTATACCAAGATAAGATCAAAATGGGTGCAGGATTTCGACATAAAAGACAATATTATAAGCAAACTAGGAGAACATGGAATAGTTTACCTGTCAGATCTATGAAAATGGAAGTAGTTTTGACAAGGAAGAGATGGAGAATGTCATTAAAATTAAACTGGAGAATTATGATTACATTACATTAAAGAGCTTTTGCACAGACAAAACCACTGTAACCAAGATCAAAGGAAATTAGTTAATTGGGAAACAGTTTTTATAAGCAGTGTTTCTGACAAATGATTCATTTCTAAAATCTATACAGAACTTAGTCAATGTTATAAACAAAACCAAGTCATTCCCCAATTGACAAATGTTCAAAGGATATGCAAGGGTAACTTGCAGATGAGGAAATCAAAGTTATATAATAATATATCAAAGTCATGTGAAAAATTGCTCTAAATCATTACTGATTAGAGAAATTCAAATTAAAGCATCTCTTTGGTACCATCTCATACCTCTCAGTTTGACCAATACAACCAGAAAGGATAATGACCAATGTTGGAGGGGATATAGGAAATCTGGGACACTAATATTTTCTGGGGAAGCTGTGAACTGATCCAACCTTTCTCAAGATCAATTTGTAATTTTGCTCAAAGGTAAATAAATAAATATATATCTTTTGATCCAACAATACCACTATTGGGTCTATAGTGACCTGTAGAGATCATGAAAAAGGGTAAACACATCACTTTTACAAAAATATTCATAGAAGTTTTGTCTGGTGGAAAAGAACTGGAAATCAAGGGGATGTCATCAATTATGGAATGGCTGAACAAATTGTGGTATATGTATGTTATGGAACATTAATGTTTTATTAGAAACCAGGAAGGATGGAATTTCAGAGAAGCCTTGAAAGACTTGCCTGAACTGATGTTGAGCAAGATGAGCAGAACCAGAAGAATACTGTACACTCTAACAGCAACATGGGGGTGATAATCAACCTTAATGGACCTACTAATTCCATCAATGTAATAATCAAGAACAATTTTTAGGGTATCTACAACAAAGAATACCATCTGTATCTAGAGAAAGAACTATGGAATTTAAACAAAGAAGAAAGATTATTAGTTTCATTTTTTAAACAAAGTTGTCTTATGTACTACATAATTTTGCCATCTCTAATTTTTTTCCTCAAGAATGTGCTTTTTCTCTCAAAACATTCAATTTTGATTAATGTATAGCATGGATACAATGTAAAGATTATCATATTGCCTTCTGTGGAGGGGAGGGGGAGAGAAGAGAGGGTGGGGGGAAGTATAAATTTAAAACCTTACCAAAAATGATAGGTATAAACTACCATTGTATAAAATTGGAAAAGAAATGAAATATTTATATAACAAAAAAAGTAAATAAATGTTTAAGAGAAAAAATATGAATATGCCTTACAATATGCACCTTGTAGGGAATATTCATGTCAATGAAATCATTGATCCTTGAAGTATTAACAGAGAGAAAAAAAATCAGTGTATCTGGAACTAGAAGACCAGTATTCAGATTTTGCCTCTAGCACATCATGTCTATGTGTCTATGGATAAGTCTCTTTACTTCCCTATCATTTTCCTTATCTTTGAAATGAAAAGGTTGAACTAAATGGCTTCAACACAATCCCTTTCCAGCTCCGAGTGTAATCCTATAGCATATGGCAGCAGGAGTAATAATTTGCTTGTATAGGAATTTGCATAGTACTTTCACACAGATGATTACATGCGATCATGACAGTCCATATTGCTTGTATTTTATTTAAAAAATGAAATCAAAATTCAAAGGGGCTAAGCCATGTGTTTATGATCATATAGCTCATAAGTGGCAGGGCTATAACATGAATCCGGGCTTCTTTGTTTCAATTCTAGGTCTGTCTCTCTATCAGTATCAGTTCCTTCCAATAATCATTCGTAAATATTTTCTCAGTATTTTAAATGGCCTCATATATGCTATTCGTGCCTTTGTTCTATTATAATGGAAATTATGCCTAACTGATAAATTGTGAGCTAATTGAAGGGGGATCAAAATCAGAGTTCTCAAAAGTGTGCTTCTTTAGGAGTAGATTGACTATAATTAAAATAAATTTTAGGGGCAGCCAGGTGGCACAGTGGATAAAGCACTGGCCCTGGAATCAGGTGTACTTGGGTTCAAATCCGGGCTCAGACACTTAATAATTACCTAGCTATGTGGCCTTGAGCAAGCCACTTAACCCCATTTGCCTTGCAAAATCCTAAAAAAAAAGATTAAAATAAATTTTAAATTCTTTATGTCACCTTTCTCTCAGAGATCTTTGTAAGAACAGAAGATATTTTTTGTCCTTTCAGAAAACATCTTAGATCTGAATTAGATGATTTATTATATCCTTCCTTGAAGAGAACCACATTATTTTGGTCAAGTATTTCTGGGTTATTTTAAAATTTCTTATCCTTTAGAACAAATAAATAGCTTTTTATGCAATATTGACAGAAACAGTGTAGTATATTGAAACAAAAATACTTAAAGTTGCAGGATTCAAATTTGAATCCTTGCTCCAACATCTAATACCTTTATGAACTTCACATTCCATCCATCCATTTATTAGCAATAATTTTTAAGCACCAATTGAGCATTTGACTAGTTAATTGTCAAATCATAACTTTGAGGGGCTTTATTTCCTCAATAAAATCAGAAACTTTTGAAGTCCTTTCTGGTTCTAGATTTATAACCCTTCGACTAGATTGCCAATATTCCAATTAACCCAAAACCTATGACCCTAGGGTCTTTTTGATAAAAGTATATGCCCTTATATTATGAAAAAAATGATGTTTCTCTTCTTTCACTTTTCATACATTTGCATTTTAGCTTCTGATCACAACTCTATTATCTCCAAATTTTGCAATGATCTTTTAATTGCCAATCTGAGTATCTTTTCAAAGTTCTCATCATTCTAGGAATCCCTTTTTGTTGATATCTTCTTTGGGATACTCTTCATTTTCTTGGGTTGTAATGACACTAATATTTGTATAGTTCTTGTTCTACCTATTTAACCATACTTTTGCTGTTGCATCATTCATTTCACACTTCTAGTACCTTGTTTTGAGGCCCCTTATTTGAGCTTGTATGTAAGTTAATCAGCTCATAATCTATTTGGACTTGAATTACCTTATCTAAAATATGAAGGGTAGGACTTTAAGACTTTTGAATTCATTTCCAAGGCTAATTTTATGGTCTTTTATTCCTAAATGCCAATCACTGCAATTTTCTGCTTATACATTATAGAAGATAACAAACACCTCAAAAATGGAGAGAAAATAATTTACCTATGTAAAAATCTGTTTTCTCCTGGTTTCTACCAATACATCTGACTCTTGATTCAGGTTTTGTTTGCTAATCAAGGTTGTTCCTCAAGACTCTGACATGGAGTTTCTTTTCCTTCTATTGTATATCTTTTTTTTTTAGGGTTTTTTTTTTTTTTTTGCAAGGCAATGGGGTTAAGTGGCTTGCCCAAGGCCACACAGCTAGGTAATTATTAAGTGTCTGAGACTGGATTTGAATCCAGGTACTCCTGACTCCAAGGCCGGTGCTTTATCCACTACGCCACCTAGATGCCCCTATTGTATATCTTTTAATGATTTTTGTCAATTTTTTATTTTAGAAAATTTGCTGACCTATGTATCTAACCTTAACCTCTCTCAACTTTCAGATTCATAAATCCTACTGCCTATTGGATATTTGGATTTGGATGTAATTTAGATGTCTTAAACTCAACATTCCTAAAACTGAACTCATTTACTTTTCCCCAAACCTTTCTTTCTTTCTAACTTCTGTATTGCCTTTCAAGGCATCACCAGCCCCATCGAACAGGCTCATAAGCTAGATTTGATCATTGTTTTCTCTTTCTTTCTCAAACCCCATTGCCTTAGAATCCTACCTAATCTACCTGTATAACATGTCTTACATATACCTTCTTCTCTCTCCTGAAACTGTGACTATTTTAATTCAGGTCTTTATTACCTTAATTCTTAACCACTGCAATAGTTTTCTTTTCAGTTTTGTTGCCTCAAGTCTTTCCACTCTGGGTCATCCCTTACTCATTTTATCAATCCAACCTACTAAAGTGCAAGTTTGACAATATCACATTTCTTTAATATATTCAAAATCATATCTCAACTGAAAAAATGAGCATTAATTTTAATTGAGAAGGTGTCCTCTATTGCCTCCAGGATTAGACATAATCTCCTTTGGTCCTTTCTAACCTATCTTGTTTCTATTCTTTTCGTTTCCTTATGGCTTGCTCTCTTCCATGTACTCTATGATTTAATGGCATTGATCAACTTGATTTCTTGAACACATGTTGCAATCTTATAACACACTTATTTTCCGCCACTCTTGATTTCTCTCCATCTTTGTCTCTACCCACTGACTTCCCTGCCTTCTTCCATAATCCAGGTAAAATCTACTTGTCTGAAAGAAGCAATTCCTGATTTCCCTTAATACGAATGCCTTCTTTCAGGTGATTATTTCCAGTTCCTGTTGTATATGTTTGATTTCTGAATGTAGCTTACTGATTTTCTCCTCCATTAGCAAGGGAGGAAAGGGTCTGTGAGATTGCTCTCTTGGTATCCTCAAAGCTTAGCATAGTGCATGGAAGTTAATAAATGATTTCTAATGATTAAATCATATAGGGTACCTAGGATCACAAAGAGTTTTCAGACAATAGATCTGCCCTGACATATGTCATATCTGATCATTGTTGGGGCAATGGGGTCAGGGACAATATGGATTGTTAATAAAGCAGATGGAGAGGTTCTAAAAACTAACCATGAAAACTTTAACCAGAAGAGAAGATCAAGGATAGAATGCCAATAATCAGGTAATGCTCTATTAATTTCTTTCTTTGTAAAATCATGAGATTACTCCCTCCTTGGAGCTACTCAATATAATAAGTAAGACAAAGAAAATATATGCATTTGGGGCATTTGAGCTATCCATCCAGGACAAACCCATCATTCAGGACAGTTACATCACTTGTAATCATCCAAGTAGGAATCCTATCGGAATGACTAAATTGATTATGTAGTCTTGGGGGCACCTTATTATTATATAGTACAGAACAGGGCTTGGATACGGTACAGTTTACACTGATAGACTTTCTTAACACAAGCAAGTGAAGGTCAGGGAAAAAAATGAAGAACCTGTCATAATTGAGGGATGACATCTGCTACTTTATTTTTACTCTTTTGCCAGGTCCTGAACCTGCCTGTGAAAAAGGATCTCTAGAAACTAATGTATTGTTATTAAATTCATTATAAATATCAAATTAATTAATATAAAATCATAACTTGACATCTCAGGAGGAGAAAGTTAGAGCTAATATACATATCAGCAAAAGATGCAAAGAATTATAACTAGTTCTAATTAGAACTGGGTATAATTTATATAATAGGATAGAGTCCTAAGAGAGTGGCACAACTGTTTTTAATTATGCATAAATACATAGAGAAAACAATATATACACACATATATGCATGTTTACTTATATCAGCACTTGATTTTTTCCAATTGAATGTAAGCTCTCTAAAGGAAATTATTCATAACTTTATAAACCCAGCAAGCTATAAACTATTAGCAAATAGCATACTTAACATCTTAATAAGTAATTTGGTTATGGATGAGGTAGCCAGTAATAAAAGAACAAGTGCTAGCACTGTGATGAATGAACCTATGTTAAAATTCCCTCTCATAGACTTTATATATGACCTTTGGCAAATTACTTGACCTCCCTGGCTTTCAGTTTCCTTATATGTAAAATGATTAGCGGGGTGGACTCTCACTTATGCTATGGTCATATCTGTTTACTTGTTAGACTGATTGATTCATAGTCATTCTAATTTGATGGGACTAAATAGTGTCATTATCTGATAGAAGCCATCTTCTTTTGATGAGTGTCTGTGAGCTTAATAAGCACATTCAACAGATGATAGCTATACAATGGCTTTTTGGATCTCTATTGGACTGCTTGTTAGGGTTTTAGATCTTTTGCTCTGTAGGCATAAAAAAAAATTGTATCACAGCAATAACCTAGAGGAAGATTATGCAATTAATTACTATTATTCTGATACTTCAGAATCAGGAAAATTTGAAAATGCCTAGAGGAAGGAGAGACAAGATACTAGATGGGGAAAATACCAAGAGTAAAAGCTCAGAGATGAAAATGAACTGGAAAAAAGGAAGCTATGAAGTCGATCATTATTATTTCCATTTTTACAAACAAAACCAAATGCCACTTTGAATATCAAGTCACCTTGAAAATGGGATTCAGAACAACACCCTCTCAATCTTAGGTTAGCAATCACATACTTTCATTTCTACCCAGGGTGTTCATGAAAGTTTGTTTGATAAATTTTTAATGTGGGTATTTAGATTTCTGAAGTCAGCACATGCCTTGATTTACTATATTGTTGATCACTTAGGGTTAAAAAAAAGTAATGGAAAACAGTATTGATTGTATACAATAAACATTTAAATTATATCCTTTAGGGAAAATCAATTGTTAAATTTTTATCAAGCTCTGTTTTCTAGCAAAAGTCATGCTTTAGAGGCAGCTAGGTGACACAGTGGATAGAACACCAACCCTGGAGTCAGGACGACCTGGATTCAAATGCAGCCTCAGTCCCTTAATAATTACTTGGGTAAGTGACTTAACCCAATTGCCTTGCATAAAACAACACCAAAAGACCAAGTCATTATTTACAAGTTAGACTTTGAACCCTAGATGCATAATAGAGAGTGTTAGATATACAGTTAAGAAGATGTAGAGCTAACTCTTACTTTTCTTCAGATACTCTCTGTGTGAGCCTGGGTAAATTACTCAGTGATTTTTTCTCAGTCTCAGTTTCCTAATCTGTAAAATAAGGATAATGATGGTACTTACTTCATAGAATATTCAAAACAGACAATTATATGCATCACTTTGTAAACCTTAAAGTATTTTATAGATACTATTTATAGTTATTATTAATTCCCACTAGGGTTCTTCAAAAGAAAGCTAAATATCTGTGATTCACCTTTATTTGGATTCAAAAATTACAAATTTACTGTTTTTATTTCAGTAGGAAAAGAGATGCTGTGATTATGCAGAGATTTCTAAATGGATGATATGAATTGAAAGAGTTTTATATCCATTCAGCCATGAATGCAGCCTCTTGGGTACCAACATATGCAGTTAATGGGGGGTTAACAAAGTAGAATGACATGAAGGGAAAGACAACATTAAATATTAATTTGAATTTAACAAGCCTGATTGGTTCAATATCTTCACTTTAATTTTTTTTATTCAGGAAAATTTTCAACCAAATTCATGATTCGTATTGACCACAAGGTGGCAGTAAATGCCCGATGATAGCGAGCAACCAAGTCCATGCCTTTAGATTTTTAAATATTCATTCAAAACAACCCCTTGTGGCACCACTTTACTCTTAAAATGAACACATGACCACATGGATTCATGTAATAAAAGGAAACATATTGGAAGGCAGCATATTGTGTTTGCACATTAATAGGATAAACACATTTAGGATTAAATACAATCCATGTTTTGCCTTGCAGCCCCCCTGTATTTCTGAATCAAATTGAGGTAGAACTGGAATTCTCAAATTGTCTCCCAGGTCTAGACACTCCTTCACACAACTTCCTGCCTGCACCTCTGTCAACACTCTTCTTAGGCATTGACCTCTTATGCTCCCTATTATCACCTTATTTACTGGTCAATCTCCCTGTCAACCCTTCTTTGTTTCTCTCTAACCTTTTTTCAAATAAACCACATTTCAAGGGAGAAACGGATCTTTTGAAAAAGTACGTGATCAGGAAAGATATTTACATAGCTCTTCCCAACTCAGTAGTATATACAATGTGCTTCTATTTTAAAAAGAAAAAAAAAAACACTGTACACATTATTAACTAATTGGGAACCCTTTATTCAAGTTTAATCATTTTATATTTTGTGCGTGCATCCTTTTCTGTACCTTTAAGCGGAAAAGGTCAAATAACTGTTGCAAAGATTTCCTATTTTCTACTTATTTTTATTCTCATTTTTGAAGTGTTCTCATTTTAATGGGGGAAACGTATTTTCATTTCCCATTATTGTGGGGACATATTTTAATTTAGATGGCTTCTTTCATTTTTGTTTTTCTATGTTCTAGAGGTATAGTTATCAGCATTTGGTAAATTATTACCAGTCAAAAATCATATATCAAGATTGACAGATGCATGCTTAAAAGAAATATTTTCTTTCAGGCTGTCAATTCCATTTTTAAAGGGGAGGAGAGGGGAAGATGTTCATATTCCTAAAGTTTTAGAGGGTGGATTTGAATCTAGAATCAGTAGCTCCAAAATCAAGTATTCTTCACTATATGATACTTAAAAAGTAAAATATATTATGTTTGAGCCATAGTTCATTTAGTAGAAACAGTAGCAGCAATAATGGTCATAGATACAGTAGAATCAAAAATAGAAGTAGCAGTAGCAGCGATCGTTACAGTAGTAGAAACAACAGGAGTAATAGAGGTAAAAGCACCAGTAGCAGAAAAAATAGTAAGTAGCAACAACCGTAGGAATAGTGGTAGTAGCAGCAAAAGTAGAAGAAGTAGTAGTAGTAGTAGTAGTAGTAGTAGTAGTAGTGGTAGTAGTAGTAGTAGTAGTAGTAGTAGTAGTAGTAGTAGTGGTAGTAGTAGTAGTAGTAGTAGTAGTGGTAGTGGTAGTGGTAGTGGTAGTGGTAGTGGTAGTGGTAGTAGTCGTACAGCAGCTGCAATAGTAACAGTAGTAGAAGCAATGGTAGTGGTAGTGGTAATAGCTATAGTAGCTGCAAGAATAAGTACTGGTAAATGGCAGTGATGGTTATTATTGTTGTTATAAATATAACTTTAGACAAATGAAGCCAAAGTTCAGGCTATCAAACTCTTTTATATTTCCCCAAAGTTAGTCTTATGACAGTAGTGACATTTTTCTTCCCTGGGCCATTAACTGCTCTCCTCTCACTAAAATCCAATTCATGTACTTGCCATGGCATCACCTCCCCTGATGCCATGGCCTTCTTCAAGAATGCTGGGCAAACATCATTTGTTTGCAAATGTCACATGTTATAATCCCCTTAAATTTGTAGCAAATTTTTCTTGCTGAACACTGTTCGGGTTTTTTGTTTTACTTTAACAATTTTTCTTTTTAGTAAAATCTGAAGAAAGTTTAGCATAGGACATTTTAACATAGGACATTAGTTGTCAAATGGAGTTTTGGACATTACTTAAATGTATTTTTTTTTTTTGGTTAACATCAAAGTTCTAGGGCTCTGGCTAATTACTGTGCCTAAAAAAATGTGAGCTGGCTGACATCTATAAGGCAGCTTCAGATGAGGACCAATGAAGGTTGGCACCTTCAGTTTTGGGGAATAGCTTAAAGGTTTAAGCCTAATTTCAGATAACCAGAGTACATTAGAGGCAGGATTTGAACCCAGATGTTCTTGGCTTCAAAGACAATTTCAATCTACTATACAAGCTGTTTCTTAATTTGCATAGTGCTATAACAAACTATTTTCTTTACAGCTAATCTCTATCAAAGTTGATATATGATATGACTTGTAATAACTCATAAAATGCTGATAATTATTTCTCCAGAACTTAGGAAAATATTTTTAAATCCTCTATATTAGAAATATGATATTGTTGATTTTAGGTGAATTAATAGGCACTTTGAGGCTTTCTTTCTTGTGGATTTTTGCAAGGCAGTAGAATTAAGTGATTTGCCCAAGGTCACATAGCTAAATAAATTTCAAGTGTCTGAGGTCAAATTTGAACTCAGGTCCTCCTAACACCAGGGTCAGTGCTCTATCCACTATGCCACCTTGTTTCCCCTTTCTTTTTTATTTCCTTCCAGGCATGGTTATACTTGCTAGAGAGCAAGTCACAATCTTTGACCCAGTACATTTTGTGACCAGAAAAAGGATATCCACTTATTAGAAGCACAGATTTGTGGTGGTGGCAGAGCTTTTCTTTCTGAGAAATTGAGTTCTCTTATACTGAACAAATCCTACTTTGACCTTCTGAATTGTTAGCTATCTGAAGGTTTATCTTCAAAGAATGATTCCAACTAATTCAAGTTGTTAATAAACAATGATGATAAATCCTAGAATTTGAAGATACCTTTAAATATTTCTTTTGAAATAATTATTTCCTGGGAGTTTAATTGGTTTTACAGATGGGAACACCAGTGTGAAAGATCAACTTTGCTGGGGTCACTTTATCACAACTGGTATTTCAGAAAATAAAATCAAGGCCAATCACCAAAGTTTAGAATTTCTCAATTTGTGATTTAAAGACACTGAGGATCTTGAGGATATGTAGAGAGGCTCCCAAGGAAAGAATATGCTGTAATTATGGTACAGGTCAGGAACTTGAGTAGAAACATACATTAAGGAGTAAAAGCTTCTGAACTTTTTCCACAAGAACAAAAATAGAGACCTGCCCAGCTTTGGACAGAAAATAAAGAATGATAAAAAATGTGTTGTGGGCAATGACCTAAAAAAGAAACGAAATGAAGTGTGTATTCTTGGCCAGAACGTTAGGGGTCACTGCCTGAATCTATTCTCTCTGTCGTAATGGTGGGGGGGGGGATCTCCAGGCCATTAGAAAAGCTTCCTAGAAAGCCAGTTACATTAAGAATGAAGGCATGTTATTCTTGAGTAATAAAATGACAATTTAATGGCAAGGCCAGCTTCATAATTCCTGGGGGTTTAAGTTACAAAAAAGGACAGATTTACAAAAATGAGCTAATTTTATAAACACATCTCTGTCCCAGATAAAGTCAATTATTCTTGATTTTCTTTCACAAAGTTCACTGTCTGTGTTATTTTAGGGAGAACATGAAAATCTGGAGTATGACTTGTGGTATTTTTTTTATAGCAGCTCCATTTTGGAACCACTAAATTGTCCACACCCTCTCTAACTCATACCATAGGCTTTTTTCCGCCCAGCAACCAGCTGTAGTCAATAAGGGCCAAGCTCCTTTGACCACACCTTTCGCCTTAACAACCTATGCTCACAACCTAGTAATTTGGTGGAAAACAGAGGTGCTGCACCCGGAGAGGCTTTTTAGAAGAAACCACTCTAACTCACTGCTGGCTGAGCAGAGAAATCAGAGATGCCTTAACCTGTTTCTTTGAAGTTTTCCACTCAGCATTTCTATTGTTCCACTTAATACCTTTTTAATAGGTTAGTACAAATGACAACAAAGACATCATTTTCTCCTACCAGGCCAGTGTGATTCACCCTACTCTCATAAGCATTTAATAGCTTTGGCATGAGGCGAATTAAGGCAGACAGACAGAAGGGAGTGACAGAACAATTTCTCCTAAAATTTTTCCATTTAAATTGTACCTCTATTCTTCCCATATGTCATTCATATAATGCTTTTATTGAGATCTGTTCAAAGTGCATCACAATTGTAATCATTCTGTAATAAAACAATTATTATCATTATGCCATAATTCCTTTAAATGATCACCTTCTAAGATAGCATATTTAACAGGCAACTTCTTTCCTCATCCTCTTTACCTTTAACTCAAATTTTAATACTAAATGTCTAGCCTTAATGCCTTCTTGAGGAAAATAAAATGTGGCATGAGTGGGTGGGTACCTTAATCTTTGTCCTTCATTTTCAAAGAAGACCATAGTCAGGAAGGTGATGCCATGATAAGCACATGAATTGGATATGAGTAAGGGCGGGCCTATGCTAAGTCACCAGTCTTAAGTTTCTCCTCCAGAGCCATCTCGGTTCATTGGCCAGATATGTATCAGGACAACTGGAGACAGCCCTGGATATGGGGCAATCAGGGTTAAGTGACTTCCCCAAGGTCACATAGCTGGTAAGTGGCAAGTGTCTGAGTCTGGATTTGAACTCCCATCCTCCTGAATCTAAGGCCAATGTTTTATTCATTGCATCACCTAGCTGCCTTATGTGGTATGAACTTCAAGTAGGGAAAGCAGTGTTTGAGTAACTAGTGGATTGAGTATAATCATAGATCATCTCTGTTATCTTTTCTCTTACAAAACTGAAATAATAACTTAGCTGTTCTTTTATGTCTTCCAGTTTTCAAAAGATAGGGATAGGGATTGAACTTTGATTTTACTGGCATAAAGAGGGCTTAGAGGAGAAAGTTGCCTCTACTGACTCCCTCTAGCACCATCTATATACCTTGAAATCTCAGGGACAAAAGCCCTGAGGAGTGAAGATATTTACTCAGGAGGGTTACTTACCCAGCTTTTATTTTATTTTATTTTAAAATTTATTTATTTACTTTTGAATTTTACAATTTATCCCCAAATCTCGATGCCCTCCTCCCACCCACCATAGAAGGCAGTCTGTTAGTCTTTACATTGTTTCCATTCTATACATTGATCTAAATTGAATGTGTTGAGAGAGAAATCATATTCTTAAAAAAAAACAAAATGTAAGAGATAGCAAGAGTACAAAATAAGATAAAAGTTATTTTTTTTAATTAAAGGTAATAGTCTTTGATCTTTGTTCAAACTCCCCAATTCTTTCTCTGGATACAGATGATATTCTCCAGCTCAGATACCCCTGAATTGTGCCTGATTGTTGCACTTATTAAATGAGCAAGTCCATTAAGATTGATCATCACTCCCATGTTGCTGTTATAGTGTACAATGTTCTTATGGTTCTGTTCATCTCGCTCAGCATCAGCTCATACAAATTCCTCTAGTCTTCTCTAAATTCCCATCCCTCCTGGTTTCTAGAACAATAGTGTTCCATAACGAACATATACCACAATTTGTTCAGTCATTCCCCAATTAATGGGCATCAACTCAATTTCCAATTCTTTGCTACCCCAAATAGGGCTGCTATGAATATTTTTATAAAAGTGATGTTTTTACCATTTTTCATGATCTTTTCAGGGTATAGACCCAGTAGTGGTATTGCTAGATCACAGGGTATGCACATTTTTAATTGCCCTTTGGGCATAATGCCAGATTGCTCTTCAGAAAGTTTAGATGAGTTCACAGCTCCAACAACAATGCATTAGTGTCCCAAATTTCCTACATCCCTTCCAATATTGACCATTGTCCTTTCTGGTTATATTAGCCTGAGAGGTGTGAGGTGGTAACTGAGAGTTGCTTTAATTTGCATTTCTTTAAAAAATAATGACTTCACATGTTATGCATATGAATATATGTATAGCTTTGATTTCCTCATCTGCAAATTGCCTCCACATATCCTTTGACCATTTGTCAATTGGGGAATGGCTTTTTCTTTTATAAATGTGACTCAGTTCTCTAAATATTTTAGAATGAGTCCTTTGTCAGAAATGCTAGTTGTAAAAATTGTTTCCTAATTTACTACATTTCTTTTGATCTTGGTTATAGTAGTTTTATCTTTGCAAAAGCTTTTAATTTAATGAAATCAAAATTTTCCAGTTTGTTTTTAATGATTTTCTCCATCTCTTCCCTGGTCATAAACTACTTCTCTTTGCAAAAGATCTAATAGGTAAACTATTCCTTGATCTTCTAGTTTGCTTATAATTTTTGTCTTTTATGCTTAAATCCTGCATCCAATTTGATCTTATCTTGCTATAAGGTGTGAGGAGTTGGTCTAATCCAGGTTTCTTCCATACTAATTTCCAATTTTCCCAACAGTTTTTCTCAAAGAGAGAGTTTTTATCCCAAAACTTTTATCCCAAAACCCAAGACTCTTTGGGTATATCAGATTTCTATAATCATTTACTGCATCTATTCCATTGATCCACCATTCTATTTCTTAGCCAAAACCAGACAGTTTTTAGAACTAAGGGTTTACAATATAATTTTAGATCTGGTAGGGCTAGGACACCTTCTTTTGCACTTTTTTCATTAAAACCCTGCAAGTTCTTGACTTTTTTTTCTCCATATGAAATTACTTATAATTTTTTCTAACTCACTAAAGTAGTTTTTTTTTGGGGGGGGGATTTTGGCTGGTAGAGCACTAAATAAATAATTTAATTTAGGTAGAATTGTCATTTTTATTATATTAGCTTAGCCTATCCATGAGCAGTTGATATTTGCCCAGTTTTTAAAATCTGATTTTATTTGTGTGAGAAGTGTTTTGTAATTGTTTCAAAAAGTTTTTGAGTTTGCCTTGGTAGGCAGACTCCCAAGTCTTTTATATTGTCTGAAATTATTTTGAATGGAATTTCTCTTTCTAGCTCTTACTGCTAGTATCTTGCTATTAATATATAGAAATGCTGAGGATTTATGAGGGTTTATTTTACATCCTGCGACTTTGCTAAAGTTGCTAATTGTTCTAGTAGTTTTTAGATGACTTTTTAGGATTCTCTTGGTAGACTATGATGTCATCAGCAAAGAGTAAGAGTTTTGTTTCTTTCTTCCCAATTCTAATTCTTTTAATTTCTTTCTATTCTCTTATTGCTGAAGCTATTTCTAACACAATATTGAATAGTAGTGGTGATAATGGGCATCCTTGTTTCACCCCAATCCTATTGGGATGCCTCTAGCTAATTCCCATTGCATTTAATGCTTGTGAATGATTTCTGATAGATGCAGCTTATCATTCTAAGGAACAATCCACCTATTCCTATGCTTTCTAGTGTTTTTAATAGGAATAGGTGTTGTATTTGGTCAAATACTTTTTTCAGCATCTACTGATAGAATCATATGGTTTCTGATAGGTTTGTTTTTGATATGGTTAATTAAACTAACAATTTTCCTAATATTGAACCAACCTTGCATTCCTGGGATAAATCCTACTTGGTCGTAATATTTTATCCTAGTGATAATTTGCTGTAATCACTTTGCTAAGATTTTTATTTAAGATTTTTGCATCTATATTCATTAGGGAGATAGGTCTATAATTTTCTTTCTCTGTTTTGACTCTTCCTGGTTTAGTTATCAGCACCATATTGCTGAAATAGAAAAGTTAGTCCTAACCTATTTTGCTAAAGAGTTTATGTAGAATTGGAACAATTGTTACTTAAATGTTTGATAGAATTCACTTTTGAATCCATTTGGTCCTGGAGATTTTTTCTTAGGGACTTCAATAATGGATTGTTGAATTTCTTTTTTCTGAGATAGGGCTGTTTGGGTGTCTAATTTCCTCTTCATTTAACCTGGTCAACTTATACTTTTTGTAAATATTCATCCATTTCACTTAGATTATTATATTTATTAACATACAGATTTTATTTTATTTTATTTTTAGGTTTTTGCTAGGCAGTGGGGTTAAGTGGCTTGCCCAAGGCCACACAACTAGGTAATTATTAAGTTTCTGAGACCGGATTTGAACCCAGGTAGTCCTGACTCCAGGGCTGGTGCTTTATCCACTGCGCCACCTAGCCGCCACCTAGCCGCCACCTAGCCTCCACCTAGCCGCCCCCACCTTTTATTTTAAAAGACAAAACTTGTAGTCAGATCTTCTTGACTAGAAAGAGAGCTCTTTATCCTCTATTCCATGTTACTGTTTGCAAGTAATTTCAATTGTATCAAAGTTTTGAGACATCCTTTTAATGTTTTCTTGTCAAAGATATTGGTTTGCCATTTTCTTCTCTAACTCATTTTACAGTTGAGGAACTGAAGCTAAAAGGGTTAAATGAATGACCTAGTAAGGGTCTGAGGCCAGATTTGAAATCATGAAAATGAGTCTCTCTGATTCCAAGCCTAATGCTCTATTCACTGCACCATATAGATATCATGGCATTCATCAATATTAAATAAATACTACATAAAGACTACACAAAAGACTAATTAACCAATGTTCTTAACCTTAAAACCTTTTTGCCATTTTAATATTTCTATATCTGCATTTCAAAGTAAAGATTTTTCTTTGTAATCCTATGTATTTTATTCATTCAATAACATTTTTAAAAGAGGTATATAGAATTAATACAGCCAAAATGGGTCCATGATATAAAACAGAATAAGATCCTCTGAATTAGAGGAAAATATATAAAATTAGTTCAAAAATAGTAACTGCTACCTATTAAATTAACAAAAGTATTTTTAAAATAATACAATTCAACCACGTGACCAAATAAATCTAGGCACATAATTAGTTGTACTTCAGATATAGTTGTGAAATAACAGAGTGCTGTTATAAAATTAAATTATTTTATCAGTTGTAAAAATAGTTCAAACCCTAGGGTCCAGTAATGTTGCATTGGAATTCTACCCTAAAAGAATAATGTGGGTGGGGAGGAAGAAGGATCTAACTGTACAAAATATGATTAGTAGCAAAATGCACAATAGCAAAAAAGAGAAATGGAGTGGAAATCTAAAGATCAGGGAATGCTTTAAAAATATAACATATCAACCTATGAAAATTATATTAATAAAAATAAATACTATAAATAAAATATTCAGAAAAAATAAAAATTTGAGATGTAAAAATATACAATACTCAAATTTGAGATGTAAAAATATACAATCCCCAAATTCTGATACTGTACCTTCACTTTGTTAAAGTTGGTTTGAAGAATTTTGTTTAAAATTTTCATTAACATTATGCTTTTATTACTTTTTTCCTTTTGTTAATGAACTGAAGTATTATATCTTTCAAGTTTCTGAGATAAAGAAATTGCACAGATTTTTTTCAACCTTTCTTCTTTTCTCTTTTCTTCATAGAGAAGCAATGGTCGAATCCTGTCAATTCAGCATTCATATTTTTTGAATATCTTCTCTATTCATTAAGACATATCAGGGGCTGAAAAAGTTCAATACTTAACTGATTTCCTTTCCCTAAGTCTTTCACTTATTCAATCTATTGTTCATTCATCTAAAAACAATGATCTCAATGAATGTCTATCCATATCACTCCAGTCTTGATGACAGATGGACTAAATGTGGTTACTCCCAATTGTGTCCTAGAAAGATTGAGGACACTTTGGTCCAACATTTCTGGCTCTCTGATTTTTTGTTCCTTCTTACATAGGTACTCTTTTATCCCCCCCTGACTTTTCTCCATGGTGCAACCAAACAAGAAACTAAGCTTTTCCTTAACATTGTTGTAGTTTTTTCATCTTTGTATATTCACGTAGTCCATCAACATATTGGAATTACAACTTCACCTTATGTAATCAATTTAGATCCTTCTCTTCCTTCAAACTTTTTGACAACCTAAATGCAGAATATAGACTTTTAGGAAGAAATCACTCATGATTGTTTATCAAGAGTATCTATTTATTCATCCATTCATCTATTTATTTATTTTCATCCATATGCACATGTATATTTTTAAGTTACAAAATTTCTTTCCACCCTCCTTCCCACTCGCCTCCCCTTAAGTGGCAAACAGTCACATTAGCATTTTACATACATATTTTTGATACATGTTTACAGATTAGTTATTTTTGGTATGAGGAATTAGAATTAAGAAAAAGAGTTATATATGAAAATAAATTTTATGAAGTGTTTATCAGATTCTAAAGGGTTGGTTTTTTGTTTGGTTTTTTTTTATGTGTATGTGTATTTTGTTTTGTTTTGTTTTTCTTCCTCTGGATGGAGATAACATTGTCCACAGTCTGTCTAACAGAGTTGTCCTAGCCTTCTGAACTGTTGAAAGGAGCTTCTTCCATCAAGGTTGATCATCTCACAACATTGCTGTTAATGTGCATATTGTTCTCTTGTTTCTACTCCCCAAACTTAGTAACAGATCCTGTAACTCACTCCATGCTTCTCTAGAGTCTGACCATTTATTTTTTTCTCATAGAACAATTGTATTCCACAGTATTCATGTACCAAAAATTGTTGAGTCATTCCCCAATTGATGGGCATCTTTTCACTTTCCAATTCTTTGCCACTACACAAAGACCTGCTATGAATATTTTGGAATAGGTAGGACTTTCCCTTTTTTATACTTTCTTCTAGATATAGACTTAGAATTGAAATTGATGGGTCAAAGGGTAGGAACATTTTTATTGTTCTTTGGGCATAGTTTCATATTGCTCGCCAGAATGGTTGGATCAATTCACAACTGCACCAGCAATGCATTAATGCCCCAATCCTCCCACAACATCTCCAATATTGATCATTTTCCTTTTTTCTCGTTTTGGTCAATCTGATAGGTATGAGGTGATATCTCATTGTTGTTTTAATTTGCCTTTCTCTAATGAATAAAGATTTGGAAAATTATTCATATGATTATTACAGAGTTTTAATTTCTTCATTTGAAAACTCTGTTCATATCTTTTGGCCATTTATCATTTGGGGAATGATTTGTGCTTTATAAATTTGATGCAATTCTCTATATATTTTAGAAATGAGACTTTTGTCAGAACTCCTAGTTGTGAAGACTATTTCCCATCTTTCTGCTTTCCTTCTAATTTAGGCAGAATTCAAGTTATTTATGCCAAAACTTTTCAATTTATTATAAGCAAAATCATTTTGTAGTTTATGGTGTGCTCTCATTAATTTAATCCCCTTTCCCTGGTTATTATAGATGAGTATTTCTTGTTCTATTAATTTATCTATGGTGTGGCTCTTTATGTCTAAATCCTGTGTCCATTTTGTACTTATTTTGGTATGGGTTGTGAGATGTGGATCTATGCCTAATTTTTGCAATACTACTTTCCAGTTTTCCCAAAAGTTAAGGTACTTTAAGAATCAGCATCTTCCTAAAGTCATCATGGAATAATTTGCTTTTAAAAAAGAGGAGGAATATTAATTCACAAAAAGGCAAAAATCTTGAGTGATAAATACAAAGAAGCCATATGTACAATAGTGATTTATTCTCCTATGGGTTAACTTGTCACAAATATAGAGGTCATATTATTTGTGAAGTACCATGAGTATGGCAGATCATGGGGAATTTTTCCCGTTTTCTTATTCATGGAAACAGAGAGAACATTCCTGATCAGGAACATTAGGTTCAGGAAAATATTCAACATAAACAAATATGGCCAAAATAATAACAAACAATGTAATTATATGGCAATATGTATAACCAGGGCATGTAAAGAGTTCTGTGTTTGGAGGTAAGAGGATCTGATTTCAAATCCGATCTAAGACACAGTCTTTGTGACCTGGGGAAGTCACATAAGCTCTATTTACCTCCATTTCCTAAACTGTAAATCAAGGATTGAAAAATGGTATTTACCTCCTAGGGAATGTTATCAGCATCAAATGAGATTATAATTGTGAAGCATTCAATATGTACTTTATAAATATTTATTGTAATTTGTAATTATTGTTGGTATACTTTGGACATCTCATAGTTCCTAAATTGCACAATTGCTATTGTACTCTGATTATTTGATATATTTAATATTATTTGATATTTGAAAAAAATGATTTTTCTTTTTGTTCAGTTGTGTACAACTTTTTGTGCTCCTATTTAGGATTTTCTTGGTAAAGTTACTGGAGTGGTTTGCCATTTTCTTCTGCAACTCTGTTTAATAGAAGAATAACTTAGACTAAAAGGGGGTAAAATAACTTGACCAGGATTACACAGCTAAGTGTCTGAAGATGGATTTGCACATGTCTTCCTAACTCCACACCCACTCTACCCTTTGTACCACCTAACGATCCCAACAGTTATTTAAGTAGCACCTACCATGGGTCAGGGTCTATGTGAGGTATTGGAGATACAAATATAAAAACCAAAATGAAAACCTATCCAATCATAATGAACTTAAATTCTAGAAAATACCATCTGCTATTCATTGTTCTCTGTCATTTTTTTTTGCCTTCCAGTAAGTTTCATATCATCTCCATTGTGTCTATCTGCAAGTATCATAGTTTCTGAACTGCTCTTTCTATATTTTTTTTATTTCCAAAACTATACTAACCTTTCAAAGCCCTCTACTCTTCTCTGATGGGTTATAATATTTAGTAAAATTATCTCTTCCAAGGAAGGAAACATAGAATAATATATCTAGACGTAAACAAATATAGAGTCTTCTCTCTACTCCAAACATCTCATTTTATTCTTTCATCACATTGCCTAGAATTTTGAACTGCCATAACTAGTTAAGCATTTAAGTTAAATTACCCTAAAATTCTAGGCTAAGATTAAATTTATTCTTTTCATCTCTCTGATCATGTTGCTAATTCATAGTTTCTAAAACCTTGTGTGCTATGTATTGGTATTGATAGAGCATAATGACTAATAGATTTAGAAGGAAATTTTTATTTTTCCAGCCTCAACATGGTAGAGGGCTGCTAGGTGTCACCATGAATAGAGTATTGACCTTGGATTCAGAAGGATGGGAGTTCGAATCCTATATCAGATACTTGATACTGTTTGATCTTGGGCAAGTCACTTAACTCTGATAGCCTCCAATCCAGGACCAACTCAAGTTGTCTGGATGGTTTTGGAGGAGAAAGTGAGACTAGTGACAGTACAGAACCCCTCATTCAAATTCAATTAATGTCCTTGTCATGGTTTCACTTCCCTGATGTCATGGTCTTCTTTGAGAACAAAGGACCAAAATACAAACAAACCAACCAAAAAAAACGAATCAACAAATCCATCAGTAGGGTGAATGCAGACTTCCCTGCATACTACTGGCCAAGCATGGGAGTGATAGACTAGACTATAATGGATGAGTTTGTACTGCAGAGATTAGCGTGTTCTTTGTAGAGCCAATCTGAAAGGGAAGAGTGTACTCAACCCTTATACATGTTTGGGGAATTTTCACTGTGTCATAGGAAGCAGCTAAATGGGTTTATCTTTCTCTACTTTAGATAAAGATGCAATGAATAGTCAACAATCTGGTGTAGAAAATATGAGGTATAACCCTGGATCCATGGCTCTCATTAGTTCAGAGGTCACCGGATAGGTTGTCCCATTAACAGCTATCAAATCCTTTATTATCTGTCAACTGACATAGAAATGAATATAAAAGCAAGAACAAAAGGACAACTGAAAATAGGAAGCAGCGATACTGACTTAGCTTTCTATGTATATCTGTCAACAACAGCCAATGCCTTTTATTCTCTGTTCTGACTAACAGAAAAAAAAAAAAAAACCTGATCCTTCTTTAGTTATTTTACTTAGCCTTTCTAGGTATTTGTAGACATGTGAACTAGCTGAGCTTACTCTCAATTGCTCAGTGTGCTTCCTATAACCTGTTTCCCTTGTTCCACTATCATTGGAGCAGGACTCAGATTTCTGTAGTGTTTTCAACATTAAGAGCCACCTACTGTCTCATGAAAAGTATCAGTGTCAAGAAAATTCAAATATTTTTATTGCTGAGGAATAAGGAATTGTGCCTGAAAAATAGATGCTCTACACAGTAAAGAGAGACACTGTAATCACATGGGATCTGGAGTATATGACTTATAGTGTAAAGCAAGGAAATTCAGATAGAAACAATGAGTCATTGATATGGATTTGTATTGTTGTTTCTATTGACATTATTTTTTCTATAGGAATTATTAAACAAGGAGATTATTTTCAAAGATAATTTTATTATTACTTAAATTATTTGATGTACTTCTTGCTATAGTGATTTTGTTAGGAAGAAGAGAGCTGAAACATATTTTCTCTGTCAGTCAGTAAGATTCATCTGTTGACTCATAGCAAACTTGACATTCCCACCATAAATAAAACCAAAATTCAAAAGAAACTCAAAGCTAAATAGCAGGATGATTCCAAGGATTTCTTGGAGAAGCAAAAATAGTTACTTTTAGCATGCAATTCAATACAGTAAGAAACATAATTTCATAGAATACTTAAACTTTCCATGTCAGTTCTCATAATAAGTGTGGGAGGATTGGCCTGAGGGATATTTTTAGAATTAATAATAGTTTATGTGCTAACATCTATTGTAGGAATTGAAAGGGTAAAAGAGTTCTATGATGAACTCAATAAGAACAAATTGAATCAAATAATCTTTTAACACTAAATTACTATTTATATATAATAAATGTCTCTGAGCAAAGTATCAACAGGCACTGAAAAAGAATAATTTAAAATTGAAATTGATTATATTTTAACCAGAAAAAAATTTAAGTCAATGCTGAAATTTTTCTGAATCAGCTGTTTATGTAAATTCAGATTACCTACTTATTAAATGAAAAAATAAAATAACAGTGCAAAATTAGAATGATAAAAATAAAACATACACACACACACACACACACACACACACACACACACACACACACGGGACAGTTGGGTGGCCTAGTGGATAAAGCACTTATCCTGGAGTAAAGAGAACCTGAATTCAAATCTGTCCTCAGACACTAAATAATTACCTAGCTGTGTGACCTTGAGCAAGTCACTTAACCCTGCCTTGCAAAAAAACAAACAAAAGAGATAATATGTAATGTTATTGAAACAAGTGAATTGTTGACTTTTTTTAAATGGATAAAAGGAAAAACATAAAGTTAAAATATTCATTCCTTCTAAAAAAATTTTAATATAAAATTTATATGCCAATGACCAAAGATAAAAAAGCTTTAAACCACTTCATCCTTCAAACAATGATTGTGGAGACATATGAAAGATTTTAGATTTTAGATTTTAATAGAAACTATTTTGTAAAAGCAACGATGAATTTGGTGAAAGATTTATAACCTGGATCACTTTATATAATAATAATAATAAGCAGTGGTGTGGAAAAATGTGTTTTGTAAAAAACTTAGTGATAGATCTAAACAAATTTATTCTAAATATTCTGAAGAAGTTGAAGGATGAAACTAAAAGGACAATGGAAGAAAAATAGAAAATGTAAACACATGAAACAAATTGGTCTAAAAGAGTGGAACCAACATATTTGGTCTTCAATATGAGCATTCTTCATGTTGTACGTAAAATAATAGGTATGTCACAATAAAAAAATTAACTTGGAAAAATTGCTTGGTATAGGCCAAGTATTCACAGAGGAGGTTTATGCTAGAAGAAGAACAAATTTAAGGATAGTGAGGGATTGAATCTCACATTTCTAAAATAGGGAAGAATGCCAAAAGCTTGAAGGGGGAAAAACCCAGACTTTACTATGATTGTTTTCTAATATTAATCAAGAAGATTTCAAAAACTCATTAAGCATATGCCATTTTCCCAACCTCTACATAATTTCATGCACACAATCTGCACCTTCATTAAGTACTTCTTTGATGAATGTTTGACAAGGAAAAGACAGGTTTTCACAAAGGTTATAATAGATAGATATAATAAAGAAATGCCTTATCAATTTAGTAACATTAACAAGTGAAACTGTTGTTTAGATTGGCCATTCCAATAGATATCATCAGTTGGCATCTCCTTGATGAAGTATTTAGAATGAGGTTTCCTTGAGTGTTTATTATGGAATTGACAACACATTGAGAATAACTGAATATAATTGAAGAATTCTTTGTTTATATATATCATGTCCCCATCTGTAAACCATAGTTGAGAGATGTGAATGGGAGATGAGATAAATATAGACTACAATATCTAGAGGATGATGGTGGTAAAGAAAGTCTGCTTATCTTAGGATCCTCATCCAAAGAATTAATATACCAAGAAACAACCTTGGAAAGGCAAGGGTAGAAAAGAATTTTTGCAGAAGTCCACAGAAAGATAACAGATCTGGTCTGAACAATCAGATCATGAATCTTTGAAAATAGAGGATAAATATCAAATATTTCCAAGTTCTTGGCTCAGTTAGTCTCTTTCTGGGGAAAAGAGGGGGACCAAAGATGAATGACTGATGAAGAAATAATGTGAACTAGTAAAAAGACAAATATTGTGACTTCTATGAAATAGGTAGGTTTAGGAGGAAGGGGATTGATTTTTGTGAACCCAGTTGTTTTAGGGAGATTCTCAACTATAGGGACACATTACAAATATGAAAGAATGTATACATTCCTGGGGTAAGTAGGGTTTACCAGAAAATAAAGGATTAATGTTCTAGTGACTTTAGGGACTTTCACTTCTTAAAGAGTTGTATAGTTTCTATGGGCACACTGTAAGTCTTTTGGATTATGTAGTTTACTGAAAGAAAGAAAATTTCCTTTGACTGATTATTGGGTTTATTTTTTTTCTTATCCCCAGGATATTTATTAACTCAAAGAAAGAGATGGGATACACACAAAAATTACCATAATGCAAAATTTAAAAGTCAGTCAACAAATAAGGCCTCCTGTCTTACAGGTCTTATGCCAAATACTAGTAATATAAAGAAAGGCAAAGTATTGTCCCCTCCCTTGAGGATCAGTCTAATAAGAGCAATGCTCTATTTTGAATGCTATTGTGTGTGTGTGTGTGTGTGTGTGTGTGTGTGTGTGTGTGTATGTGTTTGTGTGTGTGTGTATATATATATATATATATATATATATATATATATATATATATATCCATATGTCATATCTGCCGGCTAGATTGGAGCTAGATAAACTCTAAGCTTCAAAAATGTCTTTTCTCATGGACTAGTTTCCTTCTTCTCAATCTTAAATTGCATTTTTAGAGGTTTAGGCAAAAATCACTGTTAATGGCCATGTAATTAACAAGCACTATCAAATAATTTGGAAAACACAGATAAATACTCAAATGAGACAGAGAAGGCTTTGATGAAGTTTGCAGGCAGGGTCACCTCTGAAACCCAGCTAGTGTACATTGGGTTTATTTTTTAAAATTTTTTCTGTCAAAAATAATGTTCATAACATAATATATCTTCTTTTATAAGTACGTAGGTATTCATACACACATATATAATATTCAGACATAGCAGTTTCTAATCTATATGTAGAGATTTCTATCTATTTGTCACCAGTTGATCTGAGTGTTTGCAAGAGAGCTAATGTCTGTTTTGGTGACCTTTATCTGAACCATATCTTGATCTGTTTTTTGGTGAAACCCTGGAAGAAGCTGTAAGTAATTCTTGTTTTTTTTAAGAGACTTTGACTATGGAAACAATGTAGGACAGACTATCAGGCTGCCTTCTGTGGCAAGTGGGGGGAAGTGAGATTTGGTGGAAACTTGTAAAATCCAAAATAAATAAATAAATTTTTTTAAAAAAGAAGTTATAAGTAAAAGAGAAAGTTTGGAGATTTGACTTTAGGATAGCTCAAAATTCATGAAACTGAAGAGTAAGAGTAATATTTCCCAACAGAACAAAATTTTACAGCCATATGATAAGCTGAAATGTATAGAGAAAGCAATAGTTCAACTGTGTTGATTGTTGATTGGCAAAAATATTGTTCATATAGAGCAAAATTCTTTCTCAAAGACTTGGTCAACTATAGATAGATAGATAGATAGATAGATAGATAGATAGATAGATAGATACACTTGTCAAAAGTGTTCAGGGTTGTTTGTAAAATTATATATAAAAGTAAACTGTAATTGTTTTCAGATTACAATTGCAATTTGATAGAAAAGTGCAGATATGTGTTGTCCCACAAATGAGTATATACATATAATATATGTGCATATAAACACATGTATATAGCAAATTAGAGCTAAATTATATCAAATCACATCTACTATGGTTCAGGATACTTCAAAGGAAAAGGAAAGATTAAAAAGAAGAAAGTTTTATGTGGGAAAATTCTATTTTCCTGAAAACTCAATTTGAAAACATTATAAGAACATCAATATTTTTATATCTAAATTTATTTCAGTAGTTTTTGAATTTCAAAAATTTTCAAAAAGTTTCTATATTTCCTTTATTTTAATGCAATTTGATTTAACAAACATATATTAGATTACTATTTTAGTCTTGGACAAATCAAAAGGAAAAATGACAATTTCTGCTGTGAGATTCTTTTATTTATTCCATACATTATAAGCATAGGAGAGATATATGCCAGTTAGCAAAGACACTTTAAACCAATCCAAAGCAAGAAAATAAATATAGAGAAAATCCAATCTTCATAAGTAAATCTCCATTCCAAGAACTGGTAGGAGTGCAAAAATAAGAATCAAACAGTCAAATGAACAGTCAAGTCACATTCTGGAGGAAAACACACTAAAAATCCATAAATGACAAGTTTATTGCACAAAATGGCCCATCTGAGAGGGACAGAACTTTGCTAAATAGAATGATATTGAATTGAAATAATATGATGCAAAAATCTGCAAACAGTTTGTAAGGCCCACAAACAATTCTCTTATAGGTCAGTATAGTTCATATTAAGTTTTTAAATTGTGTTTTCAGGAAAACTAAGATTTTCCCTTATAGTACTTTATTCTTTAAATTCATTTCCCCCACTCTGTATCCTTTACCAAACCTGATTATATCAGACAATAAAGTGAATGTTATTTTAGATCACTTAGATTTGACTTGGTGTGTTAGGAGTAATGACCTTCCTTAAAGGTGAACTGGAAAAGCTCATTTTTGGAGGCTATAGAGACTTGAATTTTAATACTAGTTCTCTAAATACAAGCATCATAAGGTCATTGGGAAATTACACAACATCTTGAGCTTCATTTTCCTCATTTGTAAATTAAAGGTAATACACTACCTAATCCAAATGCTTGTTATTAAGAAAATGTTTTATTAACATAGGAGTATTCAATGAAAATAATTTTTTTGGGGGTGATAAAGAGCTATAGGAGCAGCTTTGGTCACAGTTGCAGTTGTACAAAATATGTAAAAGTTTCAGCTTTTCCTACATTTTGGGGAACATATTTAGGTAGGACCTTTGCTTTTTTAAAAAATCTAGCCATTTTAAGGTTGTCTTCCTCTTAAGATCTGACTTAAGAAATAACGTGAAGGCTCTCCCCACATTGCTTTGGCCATGGAGTGCAAGGCACTATGCCTTATTCATGTCATTGGTGGGTTATATAGTATTCCCAATGGGACCTGCCCACATTACCAAAAGGAAGCAGAAACTAGAGGAAACCATAGTTAAAACCAAATTGAAAAATCAGAAACCTTTGAGAAAATGATTCTTTGAAAATATAATTCTTAAGAAAGCAAAACTTTCAAGAAGCCACATGAGAGTTTTATGAAATCATGGCATTGTAGGGATATGAAGCAACCTCAAGAACAGTTAGTGCTTTATAGACCAATTTTCACTGGTCTGTGGGTTGAATGTTGCTGCTATCATGCTGCTCCCTTCACTCATGAGTCATTGTACATTTAGCATCCTCCTTTACCATCCCTTAAAGCTAGAATAAAGGTATTTGGGACCTTGGCATGGTACTTTTGAATGAATGCCAACCTTATTAGAAGATGCAATTTGATATATATACCTGCTGATAACTAGTTCTCTCCTCTGTAGGGGTTCCATTCTGCATGCAGATAAGTAGAAAAGCAACAAATGAAATGTTATGGACTTAACCGATTCTATGTACTTTAGGAAATCAAATTGTATGAAAGGAATTTGGGTTATTTAATTTGGAGGATATGGGACTGAAGGGCAGATTTTAGCCAGTTTTAAAATATACAATAGAATACTGCACAGATGATGTTAAGCAACTTCTCTCCAATTTGAAGAGAACTAATCAAGAGAATTGTTAGAAATTGCAAAAGAGCTATCTCTGTTTAAAAATAATTATGATGCTTTCCAGGCAATATGACAGAGGGAAAGCTTAAACACAAACCAGGCTCATGAAAAAAATTAAAATAAAGCACAAAATCAAAAAGAAATAGAAATAAAACATACAAAATAGCTAAAATAAACAATTTGGTAAAAATCAATCAAAAGAACAAATGTGTTTAGAATGGTGTTTTCACCCCACCCACAATTAATCAGAGAAAGTCAGACAATCAACAAAAAGGCTAAACTAGATGGAAATGTAACATTAATACATTTGAAAATATTGAAATGCTTGAACTAGATAAACATAAATGATGCTACACAGAAAACATATTGTGACTGACATACAAATCAGTCACACCCAGTTGAGTAGTGGAGGACTCCAAATTGAGGAGTTGAGGATTCCAGATTAGGAGAAGGAATCACCCTAAGGTATTCTTTTTCTTGCTCCTTGCTTAACCCTTGGAGATGTGTATATACACAGATACAGGTATAAAAGCATAGTTATCTGAGAAAAGCAACAGCTTCAGGGAAATCTAAACCCTTGTAGCAGATACATTTTCAAATCTCATTCCAGATTGATTATTAAAGGGAATTTCATCTAAATACCAGAAAGAAAGAAAAAAAGAATTATCAGGACCAGAGTTGTAGATAGTGTTTTGTGAGATATCTTTCATTACATTCAAATTCTAAGTTTGAATGCAGACTTCTCAATATTATTGTATGTGGGTAGGGGAATAAAACTCCCAGTTTCAGTGGGAAAACTCTTTGGTAGTAGTTGTTTCCATCATGGTATATGTCCTCATGGTTGACAGTTTCCCTCAGGTTTAGTCATACCAGTGTGATGATCAGGGATAATGTGCATGGGAAGAAGGAGGATGATGGTATTCATAGTGGGTGGGGAAGTGCTGACTGGAGGTCTGGTTCATGATCATGGAATTCATTGAGTCATGCCATGTAGATGCTGGTTGAAGGGACTTTTGCATCAGGTCTAGTAAGAAGCTAGAAAGATGTGTCACAATGCACATGAGAAGTCAGTATTAACACAGATATGACTTTTGTGTAAATGAAAGCTTTTTTAGGAATTGCTCATTTTCAGAAAGAGCAAACTCCAGTGGCATTAGACATATTTACTCATCATGAAAATCTAAAATGTAAAAATAATTTTATTGAATAACCTCTTCTAGAATTTTTTTTTGTTTCTTTGCTTCTTTAAGAAAATCAGGTAGATGAGATTCATTCTTCAGGGATTTGGATCTATAGTTTCCAATCTCTGAATTAGAGGTCAGAGTGGTGAAACACAATGCTAAGAGATTTACTTGGAGTTTCTACATTCTATCTTAAACTTCAGCTTCCAGGGGGGGAAAATGTTCAACTAGGATTAGAGAGATGTGAAAGAAAATATGTGAGGCCCCAGAGGTAGACCCCTTTCATATACTATTGTTCTCTATGCTTAGTTCTAGATTTAAGTGATTTGAGATCTTTATGAATGAAAGAAAATAATATGGAGAATCAACCATGTTAGATATATTTTCCGTCAAGGGGATAGAAATCTTCCCCAGTTGGCTTTTTTTCTTAATTATGTGATGGCTTCCTTCTTAAATGCAATTTAACATGTGTATTGAATTAGCCATAAATAAAAATTCTAGCACTTTTATTTCTTGTTATATACCACCTTCTTTCTATATAATTTGGAAGATATTTTTAAACAGATGCCTGCATATTAGGAATGAAAATCCTAAAGTGAATTATCATTCAAAAACAAATTCTAATAATTGTAACTAATTATGATGCTTATTCATGCCAGGAAATGATTTTAAACAAAGGAAAGGGATACTACAGACATTACCTTGTTTGGTTTAAATTAAATGCCTGCTGGAGACATTCACTCTACAGGATGGCCCTATCCAATTTCACTGCAATTCTCTTCCTTCTACTGACTAACTACCCAATTGGGTCAGATTAACTGTGGCAATTACATGGTTCATTAACACTGAACAGCCTCTCCTAGCTGCTGTGGTTGTTATACCACAGGTGCATTTAACCACTATAGGAGGAGAGAATTGAGGATAGAGAAAAGAGAGAGGAGGAAGGGAAGAAGGGACTGTAGAGAGGAGATTATGGATGAATAGTATAGACAAGGTAAAGGAAAGGAGGGGAAATATTGAAAAGAACGATGGTAAATGTGAGAATAGTTGAGAAAAAAGAGGAAAGAGAAGGATGGAGGAGGGATAAAAATTGAAAAGAGTGAAGGAGAGCTGTTAAAGATTTTTAAATAAGAGAGAGGAAGAAGGAAAGGGGAGAGAATAAGAGAAAATATGAGGGTCAAAAAGAAAGGGAGATAGAAAAGAGAATGGAAAGTTGTATAAAAGAGAGGGAAAGGAGAAAAAACATAAACAAAATAAAAAATGATGATGAGAAGAAAGGGTAGAAGTACAAACAAAAAAAAAGAAAAAAGTAAGTGTGAGGAAAGCAAGAAGAGACATAGGAACCGATTTTGGCATCTCTTTTAGCTTGAGAAAGTAAGGATAGAAACTAGTGGAGATGTTTGGACTAAATGAGGGGCTTTAGTGAAGAAGGAGATATTATAGGGAAGGATAAAGGGAAAGATTGAAGATTAATGAAAGCGTCACTAATATTTAATTATAAATATATATGCATATATATGATTTAGTAATAAGTCTCTAATATTTGCTACTACATAGCATTTCATCAACTTTTTCCTGAGTAAAACAGAACATCGTATGTGGAGATGAAGGGTCGCACTTATCCCTGTCAAATGGTAATCATATTTAGGTGAGATGAACGAAGATAAAGCAGGATAATAAGGTGGGCAGGGGCTCTACTTTGATAACGTAATATACATCCAGATGAGCGAGTTTACACTACAGCAAGAATGGAAAACAGGAAGAGAGAATGCTTGGTTTTCAGAGTTTAGGAAGGGTGTCATTGAATGCATTGTATTGGTTTCAAAATGAATTGAGAAGTAAGGTGGTGAAGTTGGAAAAACATGAGTCTTGAAAGTCAAATTGATCTGTACTCTTTGAAATGGCTATGTGACACTGGACTAGTCATTGACTATGATGGTTTCCTCATTTTTAAAAGGGAACCATAACTAGCTACTCTATTAGCTCTCTGACTTCTGCTTCTAAATTCTGTAAAGTTTTCAATGTTATGTGTTTCTTCGTTATCTAATACAGCCACACACAAAAAAAAACCAGACATTTATTAAACACCTGTTATGTGCCAGCCAAGAGACATGAACAGAAAGCCAAAAATAGCTCCTACCTTTAAGGAGCACACATATTGATGGGGGTGGGGAGACAACATGCAAATGACTAAGAACAATCAAAGTGTGTATAAACATGCACATACATATCTAAATATAACTACTAACATAAACATATGCACCCATCTCAGAGGGAAGGGACTAGTATTATAGAGGACTAGGAGAGGTTTGTTCAGGTATGAGAAGACTAGGAGAGAGCAGGGACATTGAAACCTAAGAAGAAATGAGTAAATGACAGAGGTCAAAGCTCTAGAGGAGATCAGAAGGATGAGGATTGAGACAAGGCTGATAGATTTGGCAACTAAGAGGATTGGTAATTGTGGAGGGAGAAATTTCAATTAAATAATTCTTTCTTAAATCAGATTGCAGAATTAAGAAAAATAAAAGGAAAGGGAGACACTGATTAAAGATATTTCATCAAGTTTTTTTAGCTTGAGAAAGTAAGGATAGTAACTAGTGGAGATGTTTGGATTAAATGAGGGTCTTTAGGGAAGAAGGGGGATATTATAAGGAAGGAGAAAGCGAAAGAGTGAAGATTAATGAAAGGGTCAGAATGATGATCCTGCAGTCTTCTGTTAAAGAAGGATTGGAATGGCCAGATGTCTGCATAGAAAAGTTTGGTTAACCATGAGCAGAAGTACTTCTCCATAGAAGATTGAGATAGAATAATAATATGGGATGAAGAGCAAGATCAAATAGGGAATTCGATTAATAGCTTCCAATTTTTTTTCATTGAAATATGAACCAATATTCTCAGATGAAAGAGTTAAGAGAAGGGAAGCTACCCACCTCCTGTGGGGGTTTGAGGAGGGATCAGAAAGGTTAAAAAATGTCCTGTGGTAAGTAGACTGTAGAATCAAATAGGGAAATTCAAATTCAAATAGGGGAATAGAAAAAGATTACCTTGCCACACTGAGGTCTCATTGAGATTATATCAAACTGTGAGTATCTAGAATTTTCTCATAATCCATCAGTTTGCTGAGATCACTGTATCCATGTAGGGGACACTGGAGAGTGAAGACTGCAGCTTACAAGAGAATGATTCAACTGTTTCTGCTTGACTTACTACAAGCTTGGAAAGAAGTACTTTTCACTGACTGAATAACTGCAATTGTCAGAATCTTCAAACAGAATTAGAACTGATATAATAACTTTGCTGAATTTGTATTTGGTTGACTGTGGTGATTCTCTCACTCAGTCAGTGAGACCATGTCATAAAGGAGAGAGCATCCTTTAAAAGATCTTTCTGCCCCCTCAGAAGCAATATGGCTTCCAGGAAAAAGACCTGGGCATGCAGGAAATTATTAGTGAAAACTGTCCAAATCTCCTAGAACAAGAAAACAATAAAACCATTGAAAGACTACACAAAATTCCTCTGAAAAAAGACTCCAATTAATGGACCAAGAAATACTCTATCAGATCTATGAAAGGGGATAAATTTATGACCAAACAAGAATTAGAGTATACTATAAACCACACATTGAATAATTTGGACTATATTAAATTAAAAGGTTTTACATTAATAAAATGCTGCCAAAATTAGAAGGAAAGCAGAAAACTGGGAAACAATCTTCCCAACTTGGAGTTTTGATCAAGTTCTCATTTCTAAAATATATAGAGAATTGCATAAAATTTATAAAATTACAATTTACTTTCCAATGGATAAATGGTCAAAGGAAAGGAACAGTTTTCAAATAAATAAATTAAAACTATATATATATATATATATATATATATATATATATATATATAATTATATGAAATAATGCTCCAAATCATTATTTGAGAAATGCAAATTAAAACAACAATGAAATGTCATCTCACATCTATCAGATTGGCCAAGATGAGAAAAAGAAAAAATGATCAATGTTGGAGAGGTTATGGGAAGATTGGAACACTGATGTATTGCTGGTAGAGTTGAGAAAGGATCAAAAATTCTGGAGAGCAATATGGAATAATGCCCAAAGAGTAATAAAATGTTTATTCCCTTTGACCCAGAAATTCCAATTCTAGATTTATATTCAGAAGCAATCATAAAAATGGGAAAAGTTCCACATGTTCCAAAATGTTCATTGCAGCTATTTTTGAGGTGGAAAAGAATTGGAAATTGAGGGTATGTCCATCAATTGGGGATTGACTAAAGAAATTATGGTACGTGAAGAATTTGGAATATTATTGTTCTATAAGAACCCATAAATGGTTGGACTCTAGAGAAGCATGGAATGTGTTACAGGATGTGATGCTGAGTGAAGGGAGTAGAACCAAGAGAACAATGTACACATTAAAAACAACATTAACCTGGATGGAAACAGCTCCACTCAGCAGTTCAGAGAGCTAAAACAATGATATTAGGCTGGCTTTGAAAAATGCTATTCCCATTCAGAGGAAGAAAAACCAAAACAAACAATTAAAAAAAAAACTCTTCAGAATCTGATGAACACTTTATAAAATTATCTTCTATGTATCTCATTCCCTTAATCTTAATTTCTCTTACCAAAAATAACTAATCTGGTAACATGCTTATCAAAATTATGAATATACAATGCTAACCTGACTGTTTGCCACTGATGGAAGGGGGGGGTGAGAAGGAAGGGTGGAAGGAAATTTTGTAACTTAAAAATATATAAGTGCATATGGAAAAAAATAAAGATGCTACTCAAAAAGAAAGAAAAAAGAGACACTAGAAGTAAAACTTCAAGGGTTGTTATAGCCAAATTCCAGAACTCTCAAATAAAGGTGAGAACACTGCACGTATTAAAACAAAAGCAATTCAAATACAAAGGAAACACAATCAGGCTCACACAGGTCCTTTCAGTCTCAACATTGAAGGACAGGAAGAATTAGAATACCATATATCAGAGGGCAAATGAACTGTGATTACAACCCAGAATTAAGTCCTGGGCAAATTAAGCATATACTGTCATGGAAAATGATGTATGTTCAACAAAATAGAGAACTTCCAGAATTTCCTGACACAAAATCCAGAACTGAATGAGAATTCAATTGCCAAATGCAACTCAAGAGTTCCATGAAAAGGTAAATGAAAAGGGGAAGGAAAAAACAAAACAAAACAAAACAAATGCTGGAGACCATCAACTTGTATATAGCCCTAAAAGGGAAGATATAACACTGCTAGTTCTTGAAAACTTTATTTTCTTAGAGTAAGTAAAGAGCCAAATATAATTGAAGAACTTGGACTTAAAGGATATGCATGTAGCTCAGTCTTGTCTCTCTTTTGAAGAGCTTCAAGATGACATCACTATGTTTGAGACAAAAAGTCCTGATGAAAAGCAAGGATGCTAACTTTAAATTTAAGTGTCTCATTATTCTCTGACCCACTTTATTGCTGAATTGCAAAATTGAGCAATCTGTTTGATGAGGGCATCATAAACCTGGGGGTCCTGAAGCATAAAATCATTTGTAAAGATCTCAAGTGAGATCTTCAGAACCTCTCAATACTTAGACCCCCTTTAAAACTGTTGTAGTTAATTAATTAAATCAGGGTTTGACTTAATCATTCGCTTTACAAAGGGTTAAGTACCCTGGGTGGGGAGAGGAAGGTAAAGTGTGAAAGAAAATAGGCCTGAGGGGAGGGTACAAATAGTTCAATAAATGATTTGGCTTTCCATGATACTTTGGTTCTTGAGAGGATTGTCCTGAGAGGATACTTGGAAAGGGATTAAGGTAAAAATAATTATAATTATAATCTGATGTAATTTGAGACAATGCTGTTTATCAAGCAATCAAATAATCAATCTGTGATGATACTCCTAAAACAACATAAATTTATCAAGCAATCAAATAATAAAACTGTGATTGAAGACACCTTATTCATGCTATTTGAGTAATAAAAGATACAAGGTGAAGAGGCACAAAGATTGATAATTTTAGAGAGAAAGAAGCGAGAGTGTGAACACTGAGTAAATTCAACTCAATAGATTTGACTCAAAGAGGGAAGAAGATACATTCCCACTTGGGTTTAAAAATATATTCTAATCTACATGGAAGGGGGGATGGGGAAAGGGGAAAAATAAAGGAGTAAGTGACTGATAAAAGGGAAGGTGGTATAAGTGAAAATAAGCTGAAAGTTAAATTTTAAAAGAAAAGTTAAAGGGAAAGGGAATAAAATATGGTGAGGAGGAATAAGAGGAAAGAAAAGAGAAAAACTTTAAATGGAGAAAGATAGAATGAAGAATCAGTAATCTTAACTGTAAATGTGAATGGGATGAACTGTCTCATAAAAATGGAAACAGATAGTTGAAGGGATTAAAAACAAGAAAAATATGTGTACACATTAACAACATTGTGGGATGATCAAGCCTAGTAATTAGCCTAATTCCAATCCCATTTACCCTTCTCCCATAGAGATCAAAATGTCATAGAGGGGATTCCCCCCCCTTAAATATGGGAGAAATGTTGGTATGGGTGTTCTTCCTATACCTTTGAAGCAAATACTCCTTTTTTTAAAAGTTGCCTTTTGCTAATAGAACTGAGGAAGCAAGAAACTAGCCCCCTTAGATTGTGGTGTTATTGAGATCATAACAGAGAAGGTCCACATGCACCAATTCCTCAGGATAACCTGGAATTCTGAGATGCAGAGAAAGTTGGGATAGTTCTTATAGATTGGATATGATTCAATCTGTTACAGCAATATACATTTGCATACCTAATCATTATCTTCAAGATTTTCTACAGTTTTGCTCAGCATCACATGAACTGGGATGAAGGCAGTATATAGTGAAAGCATGAGACTTAGAATAGTATGATGAGCATCAGGATAAGAATTAAACTATTTCAAAAAAGAATCAAGGTGGGGAAAGAGGGAAATGTACATGTTAGTCTTGGGAAGTACAGGGGTCTCTTATTGATGAATGTGTGTTTGTAATGACAAGATCAAGAGTTTGAACTCCCCTGTATGTAACTGAGGAGTAGAGGGAGAGAGTAAATAATGGCAAATGATTAATAGGATGAATTGGAAAGATCAAGTATTTGAGAAAATATAAATATCAACTGTGTCAAAGTACTTTAGGAATGGAACAGGAGATGGGAAGAAGAGAAATACCATGAACCACATGCAACACACTGAGGAAAGAAGCAGGCTCTCCTGAGAGTTGAAAGATAGCAGTCACTAGAATCTTGATTGATGTTTCAAATCACTGTTATTTTTTAAAGTTATTGAATTGAATTAGTAAGCATAGTAAATGATTCAGTAGGGGTATAGTCAAAACAGGAATGAACTCAAATTCCAACTTCTATTTTATAGATGCTTGACCTTAGACATATCTTTCTCACTGTCTGAATGTCAATGTTCTCATCTATAAAATAATATTAATGTTTATTATAAAGGAGTAAAGCTTTACAGACCTTAAAGTATCTTGGAAATAAGATAATTTATTTGTAGTAATAACTGAATTATGACTTTGCAAAAAGTGCTATTCATGGAAAAAAGCAATTTGTGTAAACCAGAATAACTATAGGAGGAAGGGAAGAGGTAGAATAAATAGCAATGACTGAGTATTTCCACCAATTATGAATGGCTTATGGCTCTCAGTTGATACTGTTTTCTTGATGATGGATTTTTCCAACAGATTTAACAGTTTGATGCCCATTAAAAAAGTTTTAGGGAGTTGGGATTCTCATTTAACAAATGTTACATAGGTTATACTAGTCTGATGAGTTCAACTTCAAAAGTTCCTGATAAGAATTCTTATCCTAAAAATGGAATTATGTAACATTTGAATAGATCAAGATTATGCCCTTCCCCACCAGTTACTCAGAGACTTAAAAACTCCTTAACAATGGGCTGGGGAATTGGAATTCCAGACCTGTTTGTCCCAAAGCTGTCCTATATATAGCCATCTCTAGAAAAAAAAAAGACAGAAGGAAATGCCAATGGCATTGTCAGTTAAAGATGTTTGTATGAAATAAGATTTTATCAACTAGAGAAAAGAGAAATCTAGAGATGTCTATGAGAAATAAAAAATGAGATCAGTCATATGCAATCTTAACAAAATAAAAGTATTTGCTTAGAAGTGTGGATGAATCTTACCCTTTTTAAAGTTATTTGGAAGGAGGGGAAAGGACCTCCACTTCCTGTATGTGTGTGTGTGTGTGTGTGTGTGTGTGTGTGTGTGTGTGTGTGTGTGTGTCTTTCTAAGTACCTCATTCATTTGAGCAAATGTCCTCATCAAGGCCTTCTAGTCCCTTAAGTTTTAAAATGTTTTTGAGTTCGTAGGATTGGCAGTTTTTTCCATCACTATTACAGAGTTGGCCACACTGTTTCATGTCTGCAGGTAACCCTGTTAGCTTCTGCTTCTAAAAGTTCTTTTCACCCTCTCTAAAAATCTTGAAACCTTCAACTATAGGGTAAAATACCCTCTAGTCATGACATGTCATTAGCTTTCCCATTTCCCAAATTGAGAAGAAATAAAATTTCCAAAGTTATTCTTGACTTTGTCTGAATTGTGAGGCAGTCAGTCTAAGATTTGATTTCGTAATCTTTTCATCTCATCTTCACTCGCATTTGAGGCTTGGGGTCAGGTCTGACCTTACAGAAATCTTCAAGTAAAGTCATGAATGCTTTACCTAGAAGGGCACCCTTCTTCTATCAATAGAGCAATTCTGTTTGCTTAATCTATAGATTAGAAATACTAATGAGAATAACTTTTCTACTACTCACAGAAGGAATAGTGTGATTCCCTCTAAAGTTAGAACAAGCTCAAATAAAATTCATGAAGTAGAATATTTCTTAGCCAGACTTATACATTTTCCCTTTTCTTTCTTTAGACACTTGTTTTCTCATTTTTGAAAAGTTTCTAGCTTGGAAGCAATAAGGTTACCCAGTGGATAGAGCATAGGCCCTGGAGTCAGGAGGACCTGAGTTCAAATTAAGCCCCAGACAATTAATTACCTAGCTATGTAACCTTGGGCAAATCACTTAACCCCATTGCCTTAAATAAATAAAATTTAATTTAAAAAAAATTCTATCTTTTTAAAAAATATTTATGGGTGGAAAACATACTATTTTAGTATTGAGAGAAAGAATTTGATTATAAATTTCACCTTGATTCTGTCAGATATAAATGAGGGCAACCTATTTACTAATTGGGATAGAGGTCTGCTCCTAAATAGTACAGAATATTGGCATCAGATTATAAGTCAATAGGAACCAAGGGACAAGAGAGAAATTACAGTATGGAGTGCTCCTGGCCTGGTCGGGAATTTGAGCTATAATGTTAGCCTTTTTGGGTACTCTGAAGCATTCCCTTTACATACTGAGAAAGGCTTTGATAGAAGAGAAATTTAACCTTTGGAAAAGAGGCAAGAGATAACCTTCTTCTAGGAGAGATCGATAGGGTCAAGAAGAATACCAGAAAACAATAAAGAATAAGGATTTTTGGAAGATACCTATATGGAGAGAATCACTGGTAGACTCTACCCATTGGGAATTGTGGAAGAAATAGGGTGACCTAGATTTTGAGAAACTAAAAAGGGGATACCTTTGAAAAATTTAGCTCATTACCTGAGTGAAACATTCTCAAATAAAAGTTCTTAACATGAGATCTGTGGACTTTATACCTAGATAGATAGATAGTTTGTTAGATAGAAATAACAATTTCAATATCATTGATTTCTTTTGTAATCATACATATATACATATATATATATATATATTGCTTTTATTTAAAACCTATTGTTCTGAGAAAAGGTCCATAGGATTCATCAGACCATAAAATGAGTTCATATAGAAAGACACATTTTTAAGAATCCTCTTCTAAGTTTCTGCAGAAGAATTTTTTTTAAAAAAATAAATGTTAATTGAATTTTTTTCATCAGAGTACTGTTTGTTCGGCATTTTTTTCTCTTTTAAATAATGCATTTTCCCCCTTTCTTTGAACTTTGTATATTGCATAATTGCAAAGAAGATAGGTGAAAATACAGTATAATCTAATAAAGTTTCTAAAATTTATAGATGAATGCAAAGGGCCAGAGATATGAGACATTATAAAGTGTATCTTCATCATTCATGCCATTTGAATATGTGAAAATTGTAAATGTTTACTGTTGATAATATCATATATATAGATGAACACATATACTTGAAATTGTATATTTCATTAAAACTCTCCTGGTTAGAAGTTTAGATATTATTATCCCTTGGATTGTGAGCTCCTTGAGGGCAGGGACTATTTTGTCTCCTTTTGTATTCCTAGGCCTAAAGCATAATAATGTTGCATGATTCCAATTTTATAAAGCATGAAATGAAGCAGCATAGCTAAATGTATAGAGGACTGGTCTTAGAGTGAAGAAAACCTGGGTTCAAAGCTTGGTCCTGACACAATATATGTCAATACATCAGTTAAGAAATATTTCTTAAATGTTCAAGTTCTAAGGCAAGGTGCTAGTATCTGTAAATATAAAGAAAGGAAAAGGTTGTTTCTGCTCTCAAGGACTTCTCAGTTTAATGGGGGAAGACAACATGCAAGCAACTGCATAGAAAGGAACTATAGAATGGATAAATTAGATATAATCAAAAGAGGGGAGAAACTAAGATTTAAGTGGATCAAGAAAGCTTCCTCTAAAAGATGGAATTTTAGCTAGGATTTGAAGAAGGCCATGAGGCAGAGATTTTAAATTTATAAAAATGAAAGTCAGAAGTATTGACACCTTCAATTTTGGATAGAGTAGTTTGAATTGTTCAATCTGTCCCTGGTAAATAAATGCCATATTTTGCAGTTTGGCATTTGATTTGGCCCACATTGATGTTGTGGATGGAAAGTCTGGCTCTGTGTAGATTCTTAGTATTGCATTATTCTATTTCTAAGAAGAACTACTGGCTCAGGAAAGGATTTGTAAAGGAAGGACCCACAGTTTTCCTAAGCAGGTGGGCAAAGACTCAGGATGGTGAGGAGAGTGCATTGGAAACCCTCACATTTTCCTAACTCTGTTTCAAGTTTATTTGCCAAAAGTAAATAGAAAAAAATGTTAAGTTATTTCTTTCCACTCTTTTTGAACAATTTGGTCAGTCCTCCTTCTACTTGCCTGTTAATGTCTTAAACTGGGCTAAGAAACCAGAGCAAATGAGGAACACATGTAAGTTTTCAATAGACTCCAAATCAATAATGGCCACTGTGGTAGAGGTCAACAAAAGATGGCTACAAGACAAGTCTAAGAGAATGCCAAGCTGACTTCTTTCTTGGTTGAGGTAGACCCAGTGGGCCAACCTCTGTCCATGTGATCCTACTGTGTGAATTTTGATGTTGTTAAAAAGAATTCCATGCTTCAAGAGAATGGTTGTCTAAAAAGGAACATTCTTGAAAGGATTTTTTCTTGGAACAGAATATTCTTTGGAAAAGCATATCCTAGAGTACTAAAAGGTAGATTTTCAAAGAGAGGAAGATTTGATCATAAAAGTCTCCCATTTCATTGATGGAAGTTACACTCACAACCCTTAATCCTGAGTCTGGAAAAATGTTGCTCCAAACTTTTGATCCTCTTCATTATTGTTATTATTTACAAATGAACAGAATAAGGTCATAAATCTAGACCCTGCAGGGATTTGAGATTATCTGGTTAACTCCTTAATTTTATACATGAGGAAATGGTCTTGAAATCCATTTTCTTTTTTGTTTGGTTTTTTTTGAAACCCATTTTCTGAAAATTATCTTGCTTACGAAAAATTCACAATTCATGCTTTTCAGAACCACATATCTTTCACATATAGAAAAAATATTATTTTATGATATACTGAATTGAGTGCAAAACGAAGGGTATTTGCAACATTTCATTTGTAAAGAACCGTGCTAAGGTAGAAAGGATAAGTATGCTCACAACTCACAGTCTTACCTTGTCAAAGAACTTGAAAAGGAAGTTCTTTCTTGGAAAGAATTTTGGAAACTATGTACTCAAGCCTTTCTTCAAAATCAGACCAGATTATCTCCTTTTCCCTTTTGTCTCCTGAACGTCTGTATTTCTGGACACTGTCTTCTTCCTACCTGGTTTACCTTGCTGTATATATTCTTATCACAGCATAAATACTTGGACATTACTCTATGCAATGGAATTAATAAATTGGAAACTTGACCCAACTTGTTGAGTTTATAACAATTGAACATTTTTCTGTCTTCTCCCTGATTTCCTGACCTTTTTCTGTTTAATGCAAATTTTCTTCCAGGTCCCTCCAGCTAGTGTGACTTCAATCTAGTTACCCCTAGAACATCCTTCTTGAGGGCTCTGAGATCTGACACCATCTGCCTGGGGGCTTGGCACTATGACTCACACAGTTTTATGTTCCCCAAGTGACTAATACATAATGAGTACTTTGTAAATGTTTGTTATTTGAGCTCTATGCCTAACTAGAATTTGCTTATTTAACAATAAATTGTATGAAAATACTAAACTAAAAAAGAGAATTAACTAAAAAGGTAAGCAACAGAACTGAAAAATTATTACATAAGGAGAATTGTAAAATCTCAAAGTTATATATACACAAAAAGACCTATTTCTTGAAAAAATATAGTTCACTTTCAATGACAGGACAAGTCAAAGTGATAACTGTAAAGATATTCCTCCCAAATTCTTTGCTGGGAAATGTGATTCTACCATCATTTATCAAGCCTTAATAATTTTACTAGCCTGTCAGACTCACAGTCATCTAAATGACAAACCTGATTACATTTAACATTATTACTAATTCCATACTATTTCCAATGTTATTACAATTCTTCATTTCTTTCCTTAAAAATATCTTTTACTGTCTATATTAATTTGTTTTGGCCAGGCTGCCCTTGGGCTTAGACTAATTTGTAACCCTCCTCTCCATATTTGGTAGTGTAGAGTCCCAGGATACAACCAGAGAATGAGGCTTCACTCTCCTTAACTTTTTTTGTAAAACATTAATGCATATTTTTATATGCCTGGCACATCTGGGTATCAATGGAAGTTTATTGAGTAATAATTAAGGCATATCTAACAGTGAAGGTACAAAATCTACTGGACCCTTATTTTGACAAAGCATCCTCTGGGTAGCCCCTGTTAATAATAACACTGTGTTATACTGAGGTCTTTCTAGCAATGAACACTCTATTTCCAAATCCAAGAATGATCTGAATTCAATTGGATTTTTATCATTTTATAGTAAATCTCTAATATATTTCCACTTTGTGATTTCCTAATATATGTCTATTTCTATTTCTCCAACATCAGATTCCATCTCCTTACAAGAACAAATTGCAACCCAAAGGAACTAGTGAGATAGTGAATAGAACAGTGACAAGCACTAGTCAATAAGATGGATCATGGTTCCTAATATTTGGAAGAAAATTGTCAGCAGACTGATCAGACTATATATTTAATGGTAGGTAGGTTTTACCTTTATAAAAATTACTTTCTGAATATTTGAGATAACAACTTTCACAAACACATTCCTCAGTTTGTCAGTGAACAAAATAAAATTCTTGCCAAGGATTATTGACCCTCTCCCACCCTTTTCTTTTTCTCTAATGCTGAATTAAATGGAATTCTCCATCACACTGGGATTGGGAGGGGGAAGAGGAAAAGTGACTGAATGTTAACGGGTCATTTCAGCTGAGACAGAGGCACTGAGGCAGTCTGAAGTCTCTACAATCACAATGAGTGTATGTGTGTCTCTGTGTGTGTGAGAGAGAGCGAGAGCGAGAGTGAGAGAGAGAAAGATAGTAGGGAAGAAATGAAGAAGAAATCTATTATTCAGAAGACAATGAGACTGAAGCTAGAGTAAACTAAGATGAATTTTAGAGCAAAGAAAACTAGTCAAGAGAGAAACAAAATATTGTTTGATCACCATGACTTGATAGAGAGGAGAATCCATTTTCTGTATAATATGAAAATAAATTGATCCTATTTTGTGTGCTCCCTTATATGGCATAACATTTCTTCAATATATCCACAAATATTTAATATCTAATACATTTATAATAGAATATCTCTACTTACACATATAATACATATTTTACATGTGTACCTGTTGTTCCATCCCAATTAATACCAGTAAAATATAAGGTTCTTGAAGACACTGACTCTTTTAATCTGATCTTTATATCTCTAGTGCCTAGTATAGAATCTGTCATAATAATGGACACTCAATATGCATTAATGAAATTTAATTAAAAACAAAAATGTCTATATATATTCCAGGTGCTATTTAAATTGTATTAAAATAGACAAAGAAGTCTCAATACTCCCCCCTTCATGAAGTTTGCAACATAGTATATTTCACTGTCTTTTCTAATCATAATAATCCCTTGATCCATCTGCCATTCACCAAAAGCCACTGTATTAAACTATGACATGTAAGCAGATACAATTCAGAAATCAAGATATGATGGTTATCATTCTTAACTATAAAATTACATATACACATCACTGATTTTCCTTTAAAGCTATTACATAGTCATATTGTGTTATTTGCATTTTTGAGATAGATGTTTGGATGAAGGAAGTACAAAAAAGGATTTCCTTATATATCTTTTAATATAATGCTTTGCTTTGATCTCCCCTTTTCAGGAAATATAACATTTCAAAGGATAATTATGACTTATTATAAAATCAAAACTTCCCAACCATTCTATTGCAAAGAATACTTAATTACTTTTAAACTTGCTATGATACACCTATAGATAAAATTCTTCTATCTAGAGAGAATAGTCATTTAGCATAAAGCATATATAGTTAATTTGCTTTATATAATGTGATGAAGAGCTCAAAATATTTAAATATATATATATTTAATTTTTATTATGAATCTTTTATCACAGTATGTTTGAATAACCTATGGCATACAGTTCATTTTCCAAGTCTAGGTTTGATTATAACTCTTGGGTTTACAAATAGGGTTCAAATGGAGTGATATCTAAAACCCTAAGCCATAGAATCATATTTATCTTCATGTCTCAAATAAGTTTGTTTACTTAACCATGTATTTGACATGTCCCAAGGTCAAACTGTTGGATTCCATTTTCATTCTATTAACTCTTGAAAAAAATTTATTTCCATTAATTTATTGTATTTATTAGAGATCTACATTTATAGTTAGTCAATACACATTTATTAAGCAAGTACTATATACCAGGCTTTATATCAAACTCTGGGATTATAAAAAGAGACTAAAGACCTAAAGAAGGATGTCAGAAGAGAAGGAAGAAGAGAAGAAAGAAACTCTCAAGGAACTCACAATCTAATTAGGGAGAGAAGAAGCAACCAAATACATACAAATAAAACTTTATACAAGATAAATTAGAAATAAAACAATAGTTTTATAAAAAAAAAAGAGTATTTGAGAAAGGCTTCTTGAAAAAGATGGGATTTTAGTTGGAACTTAATGAAGTTAGGGAGATCACAAGGGGGAGTCTTCCAAATATGTGGGACAGTCAAAGACAATGCAAGGAAATTGTGTCACTGAGTCAAAGAGAAATTGGTGAGGAGTAAGGTGTCAGAAGAGTAGAAAGTCAGCATGGCACTTTGTCATAAAAGGATCTGAACACCAAACAGTTTTTGTATTTAGTCATAGTAGTGATGAAAAGCCACTGAAGTTTATTGAGGAGGCAGGTGACAATGGGCAGGCTTAAGTTTTAGGAAAATTACTTTGGTTCAGGGATGTGAATGATAGTGACAAGTCAAGGTTGACCCTTATGTCTTGAGACTGTGAGACTGGGAAGATGTTATTGACCTCTCCAGCAATAGGGAAATGAGGATGGAGAAGAGAGCTTAGGGGTAAAAAAGAGTTTCATTTTGAGCAAATTCAGTTTAAGATGTCTACTAAATATTCAATTTGAAATATATGAAAGGTTGTCCAAAGATGCTAGGAAGTCACAAAAGAGATTAGATCAGACCAGGCAAATTTGAAAATCATTGATATAGTAGTGGTATCTAAGGGAGCTGATGAGGTCAATAAGTGAAGTAGTAATAAGTGAGAAGGGGAGCAAGCCCAGGCAAGCTGAGTTGGCCACCTACATCTATAAGGAATGATCTGGATCAAAGAAGATGGAGAAAGAGCAGTCAGAGATGTAGGATAAGAACCAAATGGAAGTGATGTCAAACACCCTAGAGAAAGAAGGGATTATCAAATAGAAGAGGGTTATTAATAGTGTCAAAGATTGTAGATGGTTCAAGGAGAACAAATGTTGAGAAAAGGCAAATTGATTTGGCAACTAAGAGTTTGGAGAGTGATTTTTGTTAGAATGATGAGGTCAGAAACACAATTTCCAGGGACAAAAATGAAAAAGGGAGAGATAATAGAATACATTCTTAAGGAGGTTAGCCATAAACAGGAAAAGATACATAGAACAACAAGGTTGAAAGCATCAAGCAAGAGGTTTTTTGGGGTTAGGATTGGTCTTTTAAAAGATCTTTTAAAAAGTAATTTTATATTTGTCTTCTCAAATGATCCTCTCAACAACCCCACTAAATTTAAGCAGGTATTATTATCCATTTTACAAATGAGTAAACTCCCATTCTGAGAAAGAAAATGATTTAAGGTCACAGTTTATTAAAATGCTAGAGTCACCTATATTTCACCCATTATCTTTGCAGCAAAAACAAGGAACATACTTCTTTGTAGTTTGGTGGAATAGGGGAAGGAGGGTTGGGATTAGCATCAGTCAGACACAATCAACTGTGTGTCCCTGTGCATTACTTAATTTCTACATGCCTCAATTTCCTCACCTGTAAAAAGTTGATATTTGCATCTATTGCACATGTTTGGTGTGAAGAACATATGAGGTAGTATTTGAAAAGAGTTTAGCACAGTGTCTGGAACAGACTATAGATAGGTACTATAGAAATATTTATTTGCTTTACCTTTTCTTCTTCTAGGAAGTAAAATTTATTTATATTTTCTCTCTTTTTTGTAGATGTCTTTTAATGCCTTTAATAAAATGATTACAAAATAACATTTTAAGAGTGTTGCCTAGTAATGTTCCCATAATATTAAACATTTATTCATTGGATTTTAGGGTAGCTTATTACAGAATAACATAAAAACATTATATGTTAATAAGTATTATGAATAAGAACAATAATGTTATATTAATAAACAAAATTCCTAGGTACTAAAATTCAAAGGAAAGAAGTATTACTATGTCCAAAATGGGCAGATAGTATATAGTACTTAATTTGTGTTTTGGAAAATTTGAAAAAAAAATTCTGGGGAAAGGAAATGGGGACAACAAAGGGAACAAGAATTCACATATCAATTGATTTATATTGAGTAGATATCGAAAGTTTATGATATTCAACTTATTTGAGCAGAGGTGTTTGATGACTGAATGAATGAATGGAAAAGATTTTTAAATGCCTACTGAGAGGGGTTGAGTTATACAATGAAGATAAAACACAAAAATCTTTGCCCCCAAAGAACTCACATTTTAATACAGCGCAACAGGTGTGAGTAGAGCCAAAGCGTAATTTATTGACTTGCAGGTCCTGGAAGTAGAATTAGAAAGTAGAGATTTGGACTAATATCAGCTTTGAGCGATATGTGAGTCTAACTATAGCTTTCTCACCAAATCAGGTTGCCTGGGTGGAGGAGGGCTTAAGACAATCAACAACCAGTTTTTAAGAGGTACCTAGTACTAATCATTATGCAAAATCCTGGAGTTAACACAAAGAAAGGCATCAAACAAAACAAAAGAAATAATCCTAGTCCTCAAAGAGCTCAGTATAATGGGTTGAACAACATGTAGAGAAATATGTACAAACAAGCTGTGTGCAGGATGAATTGGAAGTAATTGAGAGGGAAGTCACTAGAAGTCAGAGGATTTGGGAAAGGGTTGTATAGAAGACAGCAATTTTTAGGTAAAATTTGATCTCTTAGAAGTGAAGAGGAAGAGAGAGAACATTCTAGGTATAAGAGACAGTCAATGAAAAACTTAAGAATTGGGAGATGGAGAGACTTATTCAATGAGTAGAGGAGTCCAGTGTTATTGAATAACAAGAGACATGCATTCTGCAAGGGATTTTAAAAGCCAAATACAGGATTTTATATTTGATCTTTCAGATGATAGGGAAACAATGGAGTTTCTTAAGGAAAACAATAAGATTTGCTTTGGGGAAGATAAAATAAATGGAGAATGTATTAGAATGGGGATAAAATTATGATGAAGATGAAGGCTATTGGAACAGTACAAGCATGAGATGATGGTGACTTGTACCAGAAATGTGACAGTATCAAAGAAAAGGAATTGTGTGAGTTATTTTAGGGGGAAAAAGGATATGAGAGTAAAGATAGTGATAGAGTTGAGAGCAATAGGAAAGTAATGATGATAGGTTGTGGGACAGGGGGGAAGAAAATGAGTTTAGCTTTTGATATATTGAGTTCAAAATATAAGTAACATTCAGTTGTGAGTAGATTTGGGGGCATCTAGGAGGTACAGATGATAAAATAATGGGACCGAAGTCTGGAAGATTGATCTTTCTGAGGTTAAATTTGAAATTACTACCTGTGTGGCTCTGGACAAGTTACTTAATCTTGATTGTCTCCATTTTCTCATCTGAGATAGAGAAGGAAATGATAAACTATCCCAAAGTCTTTACCAAAAAAGCCCAAAAGAAGTTCACAAAGAGTCACACACAACCAAACAACAAAGACAAAAATAGATATCAGAGTGATCAATGTAGGGATGATGTTTGAATCCATGGGGAACTGATGAGATCAACAAGCAAAGTATTATAGAAGAGACTAAAGACCAAATCTAACTACGTTGAGACATCAATGCTAAGTGGGTTGGACCTGGATTAGATGTGCAAGAGAATAACCAGGACAGTAGTGTCAAGAAAATTTATACAGAAGAGAGTATAAAGGAGATAAGTTTTATTGACTTGTCAAAGGTTGCAGAGAGAGAGAGAATAAGAATGAAGTTTGAGCAAAGAGCATTAAAGTTGAGAATTAAGTCATTAGTAACCTTGGAGCGAAAAGTTTTGGTTGGAAGTCAGACTTTAAAGAGTTCAGACTAGGAAGAAAGTGAGTAGAGGAACCTATTGTAGGTGACCTTGGACAACTGGGAAAATACCTATGAGTCTCTTTGCCTGAAACAATTAATCACCTAGTGGCAAGTCATCTAGTGAAGTAGTTTTCTGGTTGTTGCTGTGTACTTGACAAACATCATCAATGATGAGTATTTCTATTTTACACAATTTGAATTTTAAAATATTTCAATATTCTAATTTTTAACTATTTTATTTGCCTTGTCTTTTTCTGAACCTCATCTGTTCTCTTCTTCTGTATATATTTTTGAACTTATCTGAAAGAAACACACTCAATGGCTAAGCCTGTACTAGTTTTGCAAGATTCATAGCAGAAGATCCTAAGATTAAAGGAGAGTTAGAAAAAAAGCCTCAGAGGCCATTGCTCCAGCCTCTGACTTTTGTATATAAAGCAACTGAAGGAAAGTAACTTATCTAGCCACACAAATACTATGAATCCAAACTAGGTTCTCATTCTTAAGAGACAGTGCTCCACACACACACACACACACACACACACACACACACACACACACATTTAGCCATTATAAATCTCAAAAAATTCAAGGTTGTCTTCAAGTAAGAATAAGATATCTTTAGTTAGATAGAGTTAGAAAGAGAAATAGAGATGAGGAAAAATGAGTTTCCAAACACCTTAGTATTATTCTCATTAGGCATTAACCTGTAGATTATTCAATAGATTATGCACAGATAAAGCAGGTTTTTAAACTTTTTTAATGGGAAAACTTGATTGATTGTATCTGAAAACTGATAGAGAAATCTCAGAACTGTTTAGGTCTAAAATAAGTAATTACTTGACTCCCTGGGGTTTGTTTTTTTTTTTCCTTTTCTTTCTTTCTTTTTTTTTTGAAGGAGCATGCAGCTGTGGTGCCTTGTGATGGGAATTTGACCCCACTTGGGAGGGAGTCTGTGATTCTCATTTTTAGTTGTTTAGAAAATGGAAAATATACAGATGGTCAGGGAAAATTTTTTTTAAATGTATATTCTGGAGAGTATTCTTCTTGAGAGGCAAAGAATTTTTTTTTCTGGGCAAACAGCCTATACACCAAGTTCACCTGTAGACTTTGGAGACTGAGATAAGCTTCAAAATGAGAGAAGTACTTTGTCCTAGAGTTCAAGCTTTGCTATCAGGGGAACTGAATGACTGCCAAGGTGATGGGAGATGAACCAAAAAGAGATGCTGGGCTAGAAGTCATGCCAAACTCCAACACTATAAAAAATGAAATCTGCCCACTGAAGCAAAAATATTCCCATATATCACTGTTAGCTTCAATCTGTCTCCATCCCAACACTTTTCATAACTGTCTTTTACTACTTTGTTTCATTATCTTTAGTTTGAGCCTAAATAAATTTCTTCTCCCTAGAGCCTTTATTTACATCTCTAGTGAAACTGGATTTATGGGAGAAAATTAATTTTCCTTCTGGTTAAATAATGTCTTTTAACATATTGCCAATACTTCTAGAGAAGGGCTTGTATAATGGTGGGAGGAGATTAAAAACAAAACAAAACACCACCAAAGTGCCAAATTTATTAGACGTCTAGTCAACAAGGCTAGGAATGGAAGAATTTCCAAATGAAATAAACCACTTTCTTAAAGTCCCACAGATATAAGTCCAGGAGAGTGTTCCAGGGAACCTGTGCTATCTCACTACAAAAGACAACAGAAGCCCCTAGACGGAGGCCTCAACTTTCACATAGAACTCATTTTCTTCTCTAAAGTCCTTGGCTTCAGCCCATCAGACCTAATTTTTTGTAGATTTGCTGATGACTCAGACTTTTGATTAAGTGCCTATGAGTTCCCATTTTTTTCCTGGAACCCCAATGGCCTACTCTAAAGTCTTTGACTTGGCCTGACCTACAAAACTTACATGTCAGTTCAGAAACCTATATGTTCTGACTACATTCCTTTGACTTATCATAGCTTCCTCTGATGAGGCATAGAACACATGCTTCCACTCCTTAGTACTAAACAGTTCATGATTCCATTGATCCAGGTCTTTTCTCTCTGAATTCAAAAGGCAACTAACTAGACTTTGGATGAAGGTCTCTGTGCTTTGCAGTGATCAGAAAATACAATTCCCTGAGGTCAACCTATTTTTGGGTCTTTGCAAATGAAATTGGACTTTTTTTGTGTAGTCATATAATTAGTGAGATGGGAGTACAGTATAAAAAATGATGGATGTGGAGGAAAAATACCTGAATTCAAATTGTGAATCTACAATTTTCTATTTGAGTGACCTGGGAAGGTAATTTAACCTCTCATGTGTAAGACTGAGAACATTGGACTAGAAGATTCTTAAGAGCCTTTGGTCCTTGTTGTTATTGTCATTGTTGTTCTATTGTTTTAGGGGTGTCCAACACTTTGTGACCTCATTTGGAATACCAAGTGTTTCGCCAGTTTCTTATCTGCCTAATTTTACAGATGAGGAAATGAAACAGAGTTAAGTGACTTATCCAAGAGCATACAGCTAGTAAGGTTCTGAGGTCAGATTTGACTTAGGAAGATGAGTCTTCTTAATGAAAGTCCCAGCACTCTAACAGCTGTGCCACCTCTAATTGCCCTGTCACCTAGCTGGGCTCTACTAGGGTCTTATCCAGTACTACATCTATGATTCTGTGATATAGTTTTAGGTTTGTATTTGAAGGTTTTATAACTTTATAGAGGATGCCAAAGGATATTCTACATGACCACACACACACACACACACACACACACACAAACACACACATACATGTGTGGGGGGGAATAGGGTCACATAATAATGAGTCAAACCAACTTTTTTTTCATACTGATTTGACAGTGATGCTACTGACTCTAGGGCTTTTCCTCATTTACCTATGATTCCCAGGATATCATAGTAGAATGAAAGCTAGACTTGGAATCAGCAAGACCTAAGTTCATATATCATTGCAAACAATTGCTAGCTGGGTGAACTTCAATAAATCAGATCAATTCAATAAACATTTTTGTTTAAGGCAAATGAAAAACATTGGAAGTAAAAGACATTGGAAAAGGCTTCTTGTAAGGTGGTATTTTAATTCAGAATTAAAAGTCAGAAAGGTCAGTATTCTTGAGTGGAGGAGGGAGAGCATTCTAAGCAGGGAGAAATCAGAGAAAATGCTCAAGGACAAGAAATAGAATGATTTTGGGGGGAACAGAAAGGAGGTAACTTTGGAGAGAGAGAGAAAGAGAGAGAGAGAGAGAGAGAGAGAGAGAGAGAGAGAGAGAGAGAGAGAGAGAGAGAGAGAGAGAGAGAGAGAAATTTCAGTGGAATGTTCAGAAATCAGAAAGTTAGGAGTTAAAAAGAGAGGGAGAAAAGAGAAAGTGGAGGCACCCATCATAGAGGGTCTTTTCAAGAACTTTACCTATAAATTTCAGAAAATAATCAGAATGATAGTTAATAGGAATTGATACATGGGCATTTTCCCTTTCTTTTTTGTAAAATTTGCAAAACAGGGGCCTAAATAACACCTACCTCCCCAGGTTATTATGAACATCAAATGACATATTATATGTAAAGTGTTGCATAACTATTTGCTTTAATGCTATGTTAAATTTTATTACATTTTTGCATGTTTATTGTTCTCCTTTTCTCCCCATTAGGTGAGGAAGGGATATAAAGTAAAAAATCACCTTCTGCCTCAAAAAAATTATATTTGAATGAAAGAATACCATATAAATAAAAGGGTATATACAGAATAGATGGAGTTGTGGCATGAAAGGTATATTGAAACACATTGTCAAAATAAAGGTTGATCATTAGGCTATCTGAGATGTGCTAAAGGGTTTCTATATCCATCATAGCTCTTTTCAGATAAAATATGATAAAAAATTTCAAATAATTTAAAGTTGTCTTAAACTATGAATCTGAAACAATTCATATGTTGTATGTCTTCCATTAGAATATGGATACCTTAAGAGCACTCTCTTTTCTATTTGTGCCCTCAATCCTTTTCATGTTCATCAATTATATACCCCTAGAGGAGAGAGAAGATATAAACATAAATTGCCCATGCATATTTTAGAAGAAAAATGTTACAGGTGTATAAATTGTTGAATTAAATGTCTTTAGTGGTGATTATGAAATTAATAGAAATCATCATATCCATTAATCAAAAGACCTCAGACCCATCTATGATTTAGGAGGATGTCTACAACCTCCAGAGGAGAACAATTTGTTGCAACAACCATCAAAGAAGTGGAAGCAGGCATTGTAGAAAGTTTAGAGTTTGATCAGACATTGGAGACTTCAAGGTTGTTCATCGCATCCTAGAAGGCCTGACTTTTGTCTTGGCACTGGACTTCAATGACTGGAAGAGAGAGTAAGGTTGAGGACTTTGTACAATTTTCACTCATTTAGATTCAATTAATAATAATAATAATAATAATAATAATAATAATAATAATTGTCCTTCATTCTTGAAGAAGATCATGACACCAGAGAAATAATGCCATGACTAGTACATGAACTGGATTTGAGTTAGGGGGAACTGTGCTAAGTCACTAGTCTCACTTTCTTCTCCAGGGTCATTTGGTTCAAGTAGTCAGATATGGATCAGGATGCCTGGACATTGCCTCATGAAAGGCAATCAGAATTTCTATTAAAAACAAAAAACCACCACTTGTATTGGTTGATAACCTTTTAATGTTTCTATTGGACTAGCTGGTCATATTTGACAAATACTTTCTCAAGATTTTAAGCAATGTTATGCTAGAATAAGTACTTTACTGATGATATACTTCATCTTTTCAAAATCAGTAAGCATAAGTGCAAAGGCAATTAAAATGGTCATTATATCAAAGATTTTGTACTGGCTGATTGTTAAGATAAAACACAGTAAAGGGCTCATCAATTAGTGATAAAGATCTGCATGTAATACCTGTACCAGTATGGGGTGAGCCAACTAGAGAGAGGTTGTAAAATAAGAAATGCATTAGTAAGCAAGTAAATGTGAGAATGAAGAAGGAAGGGATGAAGGGAAGTTAGAGGGTCTCTAATCCAAACCTCTCATTTTACATATGAGGAAAATGAGACATAAGTGATTTGCCAAATGTCAAATAGGCAGAGATAGGGGCAGAGGAGAAGCTGAATGAATTACAGGTAGACATAGACAACAGAACTCTACTGGTGGAAGAGCTCAAACTCCTGCTCTCAGATCTAGATAAATCTAACCATAAAACAAACAAGAAGGAGGCAAAGGAGGTAAATAGAATATTAGAAAACCAAGACATTATAGAGCTTTGTAGAAAATTGAATGGGGATATAAAGAAACATACCTTTTTTTCCTGTAATACATGGCACTTACATAAAAACTGACCATGTGCTAGAGCATAAAAACATAATCAAATGCAGAAAGTAAGAAATAGTGAATACTTCCTTCTCAGATAATAATGCAATAAAAATCACTTGCAATAATGGGCCATGGAGAAATAGACCTAAAACTAATTGGAAAATAAATAACCTCATTTTAAAGAATGAGTGGATAAAACAACAAATCATAGATAGAATTCATGATTTCATCCTAGATAATGACAATAATGAGACAACATACCAAAACTTATGGGATACAGCCAAGGCAGTTATTAGCGTATATGTTATATCATTAAATGCTCACATGAATAAAATAGAGAAAGAAGAAATCAATGAACTAAGCATACAACTAAAAATTTGAGAAAGAACAAATTAAAAACCCTAATTAAATACTGAATTAGAAATTCTAAATATTAAAGGAGAAATTAATAAAACTGAAAGCAAGAAAACTATTGAACTAATAAATAAAATCAAGAGTTGTTTATATAAAAACAATAAAATTGATACACCTTTGGTTAATTTGACTAGAAAAAGAGAAGAAAACCAACTTACTACTATCATAAATTTAAAAGGTGAACTCATCACCAATGAGAAATTAAAGTAATAATTCAGAATAATTTTGCCCAATGGTATGCCAATAAATTTGATGATCTAAGTGAAATGGATGAATATTTACAAAAATATAAGTTGCTGAGGTTAAATGAAAAGGTAAGTAAATATCTAAATAGCCCTCTGTCAGAAAAAGAAATTTAACAAGCCATCATCGAATTCCCTAAGGGAAAAATCTGCAGGGCCAGATGGATTCACAAGTGAATTCAATCAAATATTTAAGGAATAACTGATTCCAATTCTACATAAACTCTTTGGAAAAATAGATGGAAAAAGAACTCTGCCCATCTCTTTCTATGACCACAAAATGGTGCTGATACCTTCACCAAGAAGGATCAAAATAGAGAAAGGAAATTATAGACCAATTTCCCTAATGAATATAGATGCAAAGATCTTAATAAAATCTTAGAAAAGCAATTACAGCAAGTTATCACTAGAATAATACACTATCATCAAGCAAGATTTATCCCAGAAATGCAGGGTTAGTTCAATATTAGGAGAACTATTAGTATAATTGACTATATCAATAACAAACCTAACAGAAGTCATATGATTATCTCAATAGAAGCTGAAAAAGCCTTTGACAAAAGACAGCACCCAATCCTACTAAAAAACACTAGAGATCATAGAAATAATTGGATTGTCCCTTAGAATAATAATCAATATCTGTATGAAACCATTAGCAAGTATGATATGTGACTGGGAATAATTTAGAGGCATTCCCAATAAAATCAGGGATGAAATAAGGATGCCCATTATCACCACTACTTTTCAATATTATTATATTAGAAATGTTAGTTTCAGCAATAAGAAAAGAAAAAGAAATTGAAGGAATTAGAATTGGGAAGGAATAAACAAAACTCATTCTTTGCAGATGACATGATGGTACACCTAGAGAATCCTAAAAAATCATTAAAAAACTTCTAGAAACAATTAGCAACTTTAGCAAAGTCACAGGATATAAAATAAACCCACATAAATCCTCAGCATTTTTATTTATTATTAGTAAGATACAGCAGCAAGAGATAGAAAGAGAAATCCCATTTCAAATAATTTCATACAATATAAAATACTTGGGAGTCTTCCTGCCAAGGCAGACTCAGAAATTCTATGAAAATAACTATAAAATACTTTTCACACAAATAAAATCAGACATAAATAACTGGGCAAATATCAACTGTTTGTGGATAGGCCGAGATAATATAGTAATAATGACAATTCTACTTAAATTAAACTACTTATTTATTCCTTACAAATCAAATTTTAAAAAAATTACTTTAATGAGCTAGAAAAAATTGTAACTAAATTCATAGAGAGAAACATAGAGATCTTTAAAAAAAATCACTTTAAATGAGTTTTTCACTAAAAACCCAGTACTCTTAGTATTCTCTAATTTACCCTATTAGAAAAGATGTATTCCAACCTTTCCCACTCCTTTTTAAATGCTGAATTTCCAAAGAGAAAAGTGCTTTGAAAAAAGCCACAGTTTCTGGTGACCGTCCTACCAACATTATTTCTTCTAGTAGATATTTTTTCAATTTAGTAAATTTCAGGCATTTTCTACATAATATAATCAAGGAAACTAAGAATTTAACTGAGTCACAGCTTCCCCTATCTTTCTGTCTCAGTTTTGAGGTCCAGATACATTTTCTACCATCTGTTTTGTTCCATCTTCTGGTGCTTATTAGGAACCTGGCAGCCCTGGGCAGATGGAGAAAACTGGCAGAACTAGTTGTTGATTTGTAAAAGCAGTCTAATTTGGTAGAGCTGCCAAGTAACTCCCTAGTGGTAATGATAGAAGGATTATTGAAAACTGGTGGAGAGTCTTTCTCAACACAGGAATATAATTTGAAAATCTGGGTGAACTATTTAAAAAGCAAGAAGCTCCTAATTTCATTAGTTCAACTATACCACCAGTCATGCTTGGCTAGTCATTGTTTTGTCAATTGAAAAAGCCTTATATCAACAAATAGTGGGTAAGACTGACAAACCTCTTGGGTAAATCTTAAATCTGACCTCTAACACTAGTTGTCTATGACCCTGGGAAAATTACTTAACCCTGTTTGTCTCAGTTTCCTCATCTGTAATATGAGTTATAGAAAGAAATGACAAACCACTCCAGTATCTTTGCCAAGAAAATCCCAAAATGGAATCACAAATAGTGAGTACTTTAAAATGACTGAACAACCACAACCTCCCTTTGCACTATGGTTAAGTAAGGATAGCTACAAGAACCTCCAGTTCAGATCCTTCTGCTGAAAAAATAAAATACACACACACACACACACACACACACACACACACACACACAGACACAGGAAATTACTCACCATCCTCTAGTATGTTAGTTAGCTTATAATTCTTAGCTAAAAGTTTTTGCCATATCCCCCCTGTCTTATCCACAGAACTTAGACAAGATTTTCTATTGTGTTATCAAGGAAAATGCTCTTTTCATTTTCTTGAAAAGTTTCTCACTTGGGAAGCTCAGGAAGCATTAGTTCTAATTCCTGGTTCACTGAACTGGTAACTTCAGTTTAAGATTTGGAAAAAATGAGATAACCTAAGTCCATCTCATAGTTATCAGAAGGGCATTTATTTTGCTATATGACAGCAAGAAGAAAGTGGATATAGCTTTGAAGAGAGTCCGTCAGTTAGCCATGGTTATTTCATGACATCTGTAGCATCAAAAACATTTGTTATTCTCTCTTCTTTTTTAAGACACTTTTTTTTATTATGGTTCTACCTATTTGATCACTCTTCAGTTTCCATTGAGTGACCTTCAATTAGGAAAACTGTCCTTTTTGCTGTTCCTCATATAATATACTCCATCTCTCAACTTCATACTTTTTTTCCTGACTGTTCCCTTTAATGTGATTAAGCTCCATTTTACTCTGTACCTATCTTGGTTGTAGATAGTCTGTTTTCTTTATTAGAATGAGAGCTTTTGGGGTTAAGACCTGTTTTGTATTACTTTATATTCCAGGTCTTGGTCTAGTGCCTGGCTCATAGCAAAAACACACAATATTTGTTGACTTGTTTTGAAGTTTAAAATGAAAATGAGGTGGTTGGATATATCCATGAAATCATTTTCAATTGTTAAATTCTATATGATTCTATATGAATTTGAAAAAGTTTGTGGATGGCCAGACAAATAAAGAACTAGGATTGTATAGAACTAAATTAAATTCAACATATCTAGATGCTCAGAAAAAGTAGTTCTATTAGAATATAAATACTGATACTTCAATGGAAAAGCAAAAAATCTTATCACTTAACCCAAAGCGAATTTTGGTGAAAAACATACCTAATAATTGTTAGTATGCAATAATGAATTTCTCAATACATTTAGAAAAAATGAAGAATGAATTAGGTTTAGGAATGAAAAAACAAAATGAAACCAAAAACAAAAAGAGTACATGAGCAGCACACAGACCATCAACTAATGACCAAAGAGATGATTGTCACTCTTTTATCATCAAAAGAACAGGGAATACAAAAGATCATAGGGGCAGAGTGCATAGACAATTGGACCTGAAATCAGAAGAATTCAGTTCAAATTGAGAATCGCAGATACTTACTAGCTGTATGACTTTGGGCAAATCACTTACCTCTATCTTACTCAGGTTCCTTATCTATAAAAAGTAGGAAAATGACAGCACCTACTTTCTGTAGTTGTGAAAGTACAAGGAGATAATATTTGTAAAACACTGTAATTTTTATGACATTATAAATATTCTAGCTATTATTTATTTCTGTATTCTGGCTTACATTTGTTTCTAATTAAAGTCAGATTTCCTATATCCTGATTTTTCCATTTATAGGAATAACAATCAAGTTCTATGACTTTTTTTTATTTAAGTTCTCTAAGCCATTGACTTTGATCAAAGTAAAGAATTGACCTGACTATTAGTTTCACCAAATTAACATTAAAGTTTACCATTGATAAATGTTTTTTTTGAGAGAGTTCTGAAAAGGGGCATTTGTATTGAGCCTTAAAAATATAGATAGATGATAACTATCAATAGTTATAAATATATATCTGTCCTCCACTCCTTCTTGTACCGCACACACTTTCAGTTTAGATTAATTCCAAAAATAGCAATTTCCTACTCCATCCCATTCCTAGTTAGATCCTCTGTTAAGATGGAGGCTCATTGATTTCTAAGTAAAATGAACATTTTTATTTCATAATCTATTTCTTTGATATAAAGGCAATTATCAGTGTTCTTTTAAGAATTATCAATGATTTCTCATCACTGACTATGATAAATCTCTGCAAATGTTAACTTTTAAAGATTAGGAGGGAAATTGATGTGTCAAATTAGCTGTCATCAGTTATACTTAAGAAATATTTTATCATATGGAAAGCACAAATTTCATACAGACACTGGTCTTTTAAATTATAGAGTGAGAAAAATAGGGTTTCATTGGTCCCTTAAGGACTGAATAATACAACTAAAGTGTCTCATTTTATTGGCCTCCTGTTTTAAAGTCATATATGCCATTTCTGAGTTAACAGGCATTTTATTGAATAAAATTGCCATACAGTTAAGAGTCAGTTAAGGATGAAAAGAACATATGATACTATTTAGCCATGAGACTAAATCTTCCTCCATCCCAGAGGAGATAGAAGAGACTTGCCAAACCACTGGGTTTCCCAATCATGAAATAGACTGATCCAAGGAACATTTTTTTCCTCCTACCTGCCCACCATGCCTAGGACTATACAATCCCTCTCCAAGGGTTTTTCTATGGAATACAAAAAGTAGCAGTAGACTGGCACTAGTAAATATCTTAAACCTTGAGAACTTAGACAAATTTAACAAGATTGCCTTGCTACAGGATTAAGAAGTGCAAATTATATAATGTTTTACTCAATTTGATTCATAAAAGAGAAAGACAAAATCATAGAAAGAAATGAAGGAGGGGGAAAAGGAAGAGAAGGAAAGTATGAAATATGAACTCAATATTCTAGCATTAAATACACTGGATAATTTTACTGAACCAGCCTTGAAGATACATTTTGCATAGTTCATCTACATATTTTAAGCAAATGAAACAATATCCATGCTCTCTCCTACCTTTCCCAGCTCTATGGATCTTCCCAGATTGTTCTCCATGATAGAACTTTTTCCACAATTCTTTAGGTAAAAATCCTCTTCTTCCCTCAATAACCAGTTGAGCTTCCACATTTTGAAATCAACTGCCCTTTACATGTCCAGTGAAAATGGCAACTCTAGTCAAATTTCCAAAGAGCATTTTTAACCTGAATCTTCCTTATGTTCCATCACATTGGAATTTGTATCATTTTTTGTGCTTACATATGCCTTTGGTATATACAACTTTCTTACTTTCTTAATTCTTTGAGTATAAACATTTATTTACTTTCTGCTCCCAAAACCTAGCACAACATATATATATATATATATACACATACATGTTATATGTACATTTATATACATATATACATAGAGTAAATCTTCAGCAAATGTTGAATTACAGTTCTCTCAGGCATGTATAACCGTGGGTTGAGTATGCTCACTGCCTCTCTTTTCTATGCATATCTCTTGTTGCTCAATAAATTTTGAGAGATAAAAATGGTACAGCAAATATGAAATCAGGGAGCTTTGCCTGCAAGTCCTTCTTGTGATATATACTTGTTATTCAGCAAAGGATACAGAGGCTTTGAGTTGACTGATAGTCAACTCAATGAGTTAACAATATGATGCCATAGCCTACAAAGCTTAAGTGATCTGGGATTTAATTAAGAAGACAAAATTTAAGGAATAGATTCGGGAGATGATAACTATTAGAAATTTCTAAGGGTGGCTAGGTGGCATAGTGGATAAAGTACTGGCCTTGGAGTCAGGAGTACCTGGGTTCAAATCTGGTCTCATACACTTAATAATTACCTAGCTGTGTGGCCTTGGGCAAGCCACTTAACCCCATTTGCCTGGAAAAAACCTAAAAAAATTTCTGTATTATTATCTGTATCATATCATTTATGTCAGAGTTCACCTTTTGAGAACAGTAAGGCAACCAGGAAGATTGAAAGACCATATTATGGACTCAAGAAAGTATACATATTTAGCCTAGAGAGAAGGAAACTTGTGAATCTATTTAAATATTTAAAGGATTGCCACAGGTAGAAGGGAATATACTTTTTCTACTTCATCCCAGAAGGTAGAACTAGCAACAAAGTGTGGGACTTGTAAAGAGGAAAATTTATGTTTAATTTTATGATAGCCATGATAGTACCTGAAATGCTTGGCTTGTAGTAGGTATCATATTTCCACATGTATGGGATGCACCTTAATGTACCTTTTGAGGCCAGAAATTTGAAAAAAAATAGTATTACATAAAGTCATTGAACTCAACTTTTATTCATCATGAAATTCAAGGATCTTCTGCTCATAGCTTTCAGGCTTCTTTTGGGCAAGTCTGGTGCATGGACACATGCTTAGTCCTCCATTTCATTAAACTGAAGGATCAATTGTGTCCTACTTTGAAATCAGGAACTTCTTTTTCATCAGCATTTCTTCTTGCTTCATACTGAACCATATTTGTGGACACAGGAATTCCAACTGTCCTTTGGTCTTCCATCCATCTCTTCAATTTCCTCTTTAAATCAGGCCATTATGCTGACTTGTCTCTCATGGCCTTCTTCTGCTGTGGGGTTTTCACTAGGGTCACTTCTTCCCATAGCCAGTCTCGGATTGTTTTCTAAGTTGGAGGAGTACTCAATTAACATTCAGCAGCAAGATTTCTGTTCACTTTTTCAAATTAGATCACTTTAAATTTGAATTCAGCACTATATGGAAATCTTTTCTGAGTCATTTCTGGACAGAGTGTGGCAAAATATAATCTAATATACCAGTAACAAATGTAAAACAATGAGCACAAAGACAAGCACAAAACATGGGAAATGCAAATAAAATATCTATAATCATTGTATAAGATGGTCTAGCTTCGAGACCACAAATTATTTTAAAAAGGGTGAGTCTTCTACATAGGGAAATATGATAATATATAAATAGTCTTCTCTTCCCCTGTCCCTTCTCTTTGAATGCTTCATTGTTTTCTTTTTTCCTGTAACCTGAAACAATATTTCTGTTTTGCTTTGTTTGCTTTTTGTTTGTTTTTTTTTTTTTTTGTTTTTGCTTTGTTACTTCATGGCAACCTAAGCTATAGCCCTCCTTAGTAAGGTTCTATTGAAATAAAACATTCAGGATTCCTGAGGATTCGAGAAGACCTGGATTGTGAACTGATCTATCACTGGTTGAGAACAAACAGACACACTGTAATAAAACATTCCTTCAGTTTTGTTTCCCCGTGCATTGCTTACCATCTCCTGAGAGGAAGATTCCTTTAAAAAAAGTCAGTGATAATCATCCAATCAGGGAACTCTTATTTAGTTGAACGATCTCTTGGAAAGAAAAGAATAATATGTGACTGAACAGAGGGTCAGTTTCCACCATTCACTGGAGGTATCTTCAGTATACTGCCTTTAACCTACTTGCTATGTTTCTCATACTGGAACAGGTAACACATGGGCTACATAATGAACAATACCCCATGCTCAAGCTTGTTGAGAAGTTATTTGTGAATTTGTGTGTATTTCTCAAACATATTTGTTTCAAAGACAAACAGTTCTTATGTTGGAACTAACATTAATTCAAATAGCACACTCTTTCCTTGTATATAGATCAAGGTTACCAGTTGATCTCTATACCAAGAAAAGGTACACTATTAGAATGTCAGTTGAGGGGCGGCTAGGTGGCATAGCGGATAAAGCACCGGCCCTGGAGTCAGGAGTACCTGGGTTCAAATCCCGTCTCAGACACTTACCTAGCTGTGTGGCCTTGGGCAAGCTACTTAACCCCGTTTGCCTTGCAAAAAAAAAGCTGAAAAAAAAAGAATGTCAGTTGAAAACCACAATTCAAGATATCCTCTATTTCTTTGGGACTTGATCACAAAGAATATAAGGATTCTTAGTAGAAATATAGCAATATCCTTAGACCTAAGAGATTCTGTTTTGACCCCATTTATAGAGAATGTTCTGAAATTAAAATCCCTTCAGAAAATTTAAAAATAATAAAAATCTGCTGTTTGGCCTATATCTAATTGTTTCCAAAAGTATTTTTAAAGAATAAATCATCGTCATGAGCATATCAGAGGTGGAAGGAAAAGAAATATTCATTTAAAGCACCTGTTCTGGACCCAACATTAGTGGGAGATAAAAAAGAGACTTGTCAGGAACAGGTTTGAGGTTTTCCAACCTCACATAATGATCACTATGGGTAATAGAATTTATATTGTATTTTAAGTGTTCCCAACAAGGCTACACTGGTCAAACATATCTTTCCCAAAAGAAAGGTTGATTAAAATTTTACCATTCAAAAATTTCCTTTTGATTTAGTTTATTAGTATTAAAGTGTCCAAATATTCTTGGAATAAAACCTTTGGAAGCTATCAGCAGCTCATACTTTGATTTACTTCTTTAGATTTCTTCAAGTAAGAACTAATTATTAGATATGTTGTATTGGGGATTTTCCAGTAAAATAGACTATAAACTATATAAAATAGACTACATAAACTATATGAACCCCCTTCCACCTATTGATTCTATGATTAATTGTTTGGGCAGTTGGCACCAGAAGAGGCTCCAGGAATGGGAAACAAAATCTACTAAGGATGAAGGAAAAACCTAGTCTGACTTTTGCTGTTGTCCAATCCTGGATATAGTCAAAAGAATTGTAAAGCCTCTCCTGAGCAAGTGTTGGCTTTTTGTTCATTCATTAATTTCTGGTGTGAATATTCCTTTGTTCAGGGTTTAAGGCTAAATGATGATCTTTTAACCTCTCTAACCACTCTTTTTTCCCCTAAGGCTATTATTTTTAAAAGTCCACAATCTCAGCATTTTAAGTGTTTTAAAAATATTTTTATTTTTATTATTATTATTCTTTTATTTCTAGTAATACGATACAGATACTTTCATCTCATAGCACACTTTTACTTAAAAGATCTTTTTAACAATAATAATGATGAAGCCAACATCAGTAAATATAATATTTTTTATGAAATAAACCTTTGCCACAAACTTGAATGATACCTGGTTGTTCTTGAGAAACTAAAGCAAATATTTCATACACTTCTTGCCAACTATGTTTCACTTAAAACTCACTTTACATTCCCATTCTGTTATCAAGCTCACAGATTAAAAACTCCGAACAATATCCCTCATCTCATTTGTTCTATTTTACAAAAATTTAGACTAGAGATCTTTCAGTCCAACCATCTTATTTTATAGATTAGGAAACTGGCTCAGGGATATAGCGATTAAATAAGTCTTCAAGGATCACAAAGCTAGTAAAAGACAGTGTCAAATTTGAACCAAGATCTTCTTTCTTGAAATTCAATAGATCATATTGCAATTAAAATTTCCAAAACTGGAGAATTTCTGCACTTAGTCAAAAAATTAAGCATCAACTATTTATACTATTAGAAGGTAACCACTCAAGTCTTATTCCAATGCTTCATGCTAATGAAGAGGTGACCCTAGGTTCTCTAAGTCTATGCTAAGCAAATCATACCTTGGAAGGTTGTATCATCCTTGAAAAGTTTCAAAGACAGCCCTTGGAAGAGACTGAATCTGATCTAGAAAACTATGGAAAAGCATATGAAAAAGGAAGTAGCTATCTGGTGATGAAACTGATTCGGAAATGACTAAATCGTTGGTGATCATTGTCTAATTCACTCATTTTATTGATGGGATTCTAAGACCTAGAGAGGTTAGGGAACTTGGTTAAAATCACAAAAAATAAGTAGAAAAATCATTATTTTTCAAGCCACATATTCTGACCCAGAATTTAGGTCTCCCTCAAACCTTATTTCCTAATAGATAATTTGAGATGCATGTGAGCAGAGAAATTTATCAACTTGCCTAGGATTTGTTTATTTTTCCCCCAATTAAAAAAATCACTTGAAAAATAAATATGAGACTTTCAGAACATGTAACCAATAACATGGAAGATTAGATATTTTCACTAAACTTAATATTTCCAAAATATTAATGATTTACCAAAATAAAGCAATTTCCACTGTACTCCTGGTCTGGGACACCAAAGCCCCCTGAAAAATGTTGACCATTGGGAAAAAAGTTGCTCCAACAACTTAGTTCATGGTAGCAGTTATCAGCATACTATACCTCAAGAGCATTCTCAAGAAGAATAAAGGAACAGAGGGAAGGAGGGTGGTCAAAGAAGCATTATAGGATTCAATTCTAAATTCTGATCTCCTGACGAGCCATGGAGAGCCAAAGTGCAGAAATTTTTTCGGGGTGAGAAAGCATTAGTGAAAGAATATTTTGTTACTATACCAGAGAACTCAAGAGAAGAGGGAATGAGGAAGGAGGGAGTCTATTAAGGCAGCTGTATGATATTTCACCAAACAAAGGAAAAAAAATCCAGTATCATGATGGAGTCTAGAAATCACATGTGTTCAAAACTGAGGTTAATTAATTATGAATTACCCACTATCAAAGGTGAGAGTCAGAAAGTGAGCAACAGCAGAATTCTTAGAGTTTTCAGTTCAGATTTTTTGTTTTGTTACCCACAACTTTAGGATTAAGGGTCTTACAGAAGAAAATGACAAGTCAAAAAACTTGAATACAATACAATAATTAATTTTGAAAAGTTAAAGAAAATAAAATAAACTTTTGAATCTAGGTAGGGGGCATGGTAGGTAACAAAAAAAATCTGGACTGAAAAACTTAACATATGGTGGTTAAATCTTAAAATTCTTTTATAAATGACAAAATTCTGTAGATTATGAGGAAAATGGCCTTCAATTTTAAAGCAATATAAATGCAAATGAAGAAGATTATTCTGGACCTGCCAGAAAATGTAGTAGCAATGGGACAATGTATTACCAAGAACAAATGAATTCAAAATGCAGACCAAGATGACCTAATGTGCAAATTTGAGTCTAACTCTAAATGAAAACAAGGGAGGAAGAGTTAAAAATAAAGATATATTTTTAACATTCATAGAAAGTACATCAGACCTGAAGATTTTTTTCCTTCTCAAGCTTGCCAGAAAGCAGAAATACAAATTGGTTAAACACTTACTATAACAACAAAATCCAAACAAACAAAAATAAATTTCAAAGAAAGAATTGAGATTTCTTTTTAAATGCATACAGAAAAGCAAAGGTCAAAGCAGAACTCAAATAGATGGAATGGTGGAGAAATAGCCCTGAAACATCATGGATTAAATCTTATAGTACCCTGTGTATAAGTGAATTATTTTTAATATATTTAATTAGAGAATAGGAGGAAATATAAGAAGGAGAAGTGGAAGAAGACAGAGGAAAATAAGTGAGGTACCCTACTACAGAGAAAATATTTCTTGTAATCTCTCAGGATAAAGAGAATCTATAGAAGAATGGGTAGGAAGACTAAAGGTTAAATTGAAAAAAAGTATTGAGAAAATGTAGAAAATTGTTTCCATCATGGCAGGGCACGCATTTCATTGATGAGAAAAGGAATATTTTGTATAAAAAGAGATGGAGAAATTATAATGGCTATTATCGCTTATTATTTAGGGCTAAGAGAGAACACTCATCTTACCTTAGCAGAAGAAAAATCAGCTTCCCAAAGGCGGCTAGCTGGCATAGTACATACAAAGCTGGATCTAAAATCAAACAAATTCATTTTCCTCAGTTCAAATTTTGACTCAGTCACAAAGTGTGTGATTCTTTGAACGTCACTTAACCCTATTTATCTGTTTCCTCATGAAAACTGAGCAAAATAATGGCAAACTCTTAAATTTCTTTGACAAGGAATCCCCAAATGGAGTTATAAAGGGTAAAATATGAGTACAAAAGGAAAACTGTTACCAAGAAGGGCAGGAGGGCATGGATGTCAAGAAAGAAATTTAGAGGCAAGGGAAAGAACAAAAATGATAACAATAACCAACAAATGACAATCAATTATTTGGTCAATATCCTCTCTAACACCCACTCTAACCCTTTTGTAAGAGTGAAGCAAAAGAGATAAAAGGAGAAAAGCATGAAGAAAGATCCACAGGTAATATTAAGAAACTTTTTAGAAGAGAGGAACTAAAATAGATACTTCAAAATTTTGACCCACAAATTTTGATTAATTGCAGTGACCATGAAGCAATTAAAAAAGTCAAGAATATACAGAAATTAAAAAAAATAAATATTGAAGGCAATAGAGGGAAGAAATCTAGGAACTCACAAGCAAAATTCCAAAATTAGACAAAAAAGTAACAAACAAAAAGAGTAAGAGGGTATGGGGATTAAAAAAATAGCTAATAGGATTAGGGCTGACTTAAAAAAATTCACTGTGTTAAAAATAACACCAGGGCTATAATTCTATTATTGAAGTGGGGGGGGGGAAGAGTAGAAATACTCATTTTAAAATATAGCAATTCTAAAAGTAAATGAAGGAAAATACAAATTTAATCCTCAAAATTTTAAATGTTACTGGATAAATTCACCTAAAGAAATGAAAATGAATATGAAACTATGTATGAAAGTAAAATATGTTGCCTAAATAAATAATTAAAAATGAGAGAACAGTAACTAAGTGAATAAAAAGCTGGAATTGCAATCATCCTATCAGCAAAACATCAAATAGATAATAATAAAAAAGAATAACTGTCTTTCTTTGCTGATTATATGATAATATTCTTGGAAAATGACGAGCAATCATTAAACATACTATTCAAGATGATTATTTAAATTTAGTTTCAGGCTACCATATAAACCTTCAAAACTGTATTTCTATTTAAAAATGACAAAATCCCACAGACAATAATAGAAAGGAAACTACAATTTATAAAGTAGTTGAGCCTCAATCTACCATATCATAAAAAAAGTTTGTATAAATTCTAGCACAAAATGATCCTTAAACAAGCAAAGAAAATGTTAAAAAACTGGAGGAATACTTTGTGCTCACAACTAGGCCAGAACTACATAGTTTAAATATCAATATTTCCAAAGGTAATTTACACTACTTAATTGATAGCAATTAAATTACTAGGAGGGATACTTTATAAAACTTAATAAAATAAAACTAGAATTGATATGAAAAAATGTGATTTAGAATATCAAGTAACTTATGAAAAGAAGTATGGATGAAGTTCCAATAGCACTTCTGAACCTCAAACTGTATTTTTAAAGCAATTTTAGTCAATAGAATAGATTAGAAAACTGAGAATCAGAAGGAATGCCACTCAACCTGGTATCTACTTAGACCAAAATCATTAATTATTTAGCATCTACTAGAAAGAAGATTAAAAGAAAGTAGACTCCAAAAGCTTATTCCAAAATATCTTCTAATAAGATTCATGATATTAATGTTAAAAATTCAAAGTATTAAAATATGAGGAGACAATTAGATCATATACATCTCAGAACTATGGATTGCTTATATAGTCTTAATAAAATAGAGGAAATTACAAAAAATAGAATGGAAAAATTTGATTATATATATAACAAAGAGCTTCTGTACCTGAATAATCAAACAAATAAATAAGCAAATTCATCTAATAAAGGAAGTAGAAAAATATGAAGAAAAACAAAATCTTTGTATCAATTTTTCTAATTGTTCAATACTCAAGTTATAACATATACATGTTTATATATATATATGAATGTGCATGTGTGTATAACTAAAAACAATCCCCCAAAATCTGAATGATCAAAGAATAAGAACAAATCATTCTCAAAAGAATTCCGAAGTATAAACAATCACTTCTAGGGCACTAAATCACTATTTGTAGATGTGAATCAAAACAATCCCCAAATTTTACATTATTATCATGCAAACTAAACAAAAAATGGCAAGTCAGTTTTAAAGAGGACTATAAGAAGTTGGTGGGAATTCATAGTGGAACTGTAAATCAGTCCAGCTACTTTTGAAAGCAACTGAAAATTATGCAAATAATTTGATGATATTTTTATGCCCTTTGACCAAGAGATTTCATTAGAAAGCATAGACTTTAGAGTATTGTTCTGTCTCAAGATTAAAGAAGAGGAATTACTTTTTTAAAGATCTTATTTATTTTGAATTTTATAATTTTTCCCCCAATCTTGTTTCCCTCCCCTACACCCCAAAGAAGGCAGCCTGTTGGTCTTTACATTGTTTCCATGGTATATATTGATCTCAGTTGAATGTGATGAGAGAGAAATCATATCCTTAAGGATGAGACATAAGTATAAGAGATAGCAAAATAGCATAATAAGATAACTTTTTTTAAAAATTAAAGGTAATAATCTTTGGTCTTTGTTCAAACTCCACAATTCTTTCTCTGGATACAGGTGATATTGTCCATCACAGATACTCCAAAATTGTGCCCAATTGTTTAGTTTGATGGAATGAGCAAGTCCATTACGGTAAATCATCACTCCCATTTTGCTGTCAGGATGTACAATGTTCTTCTGGTTCTGCTCATCTTGCTCAGCATCAGTTCATGTAAATCATTCCTGGCTTCCCCGAATTCCCATGCCTCCTGGTATCTAATAGAACAATAGTGTTCCATCATATACATATAACAGTTTGTTAAGCCATTCCCCAATTGAAGGACTTAATTTCAAATTCTTTGCCACTATAAATATTTTTGTACAGGTGATATTTTTACCATTTTTCATAATCTCTTCAGGGTATAGACCTAGTAGTGGTATTGCTAGATCAAAGGGTATGCACATTTTTGTTGCTTTTTGGGCATAATTTCAAATTGCTCTCCAGAAAGGTTGGATCAGTTCACAGCTCCATCAACAATGTTTTAGTGTCCCAGGTTTCCCACATCCCTTCCAAAATTGATCATTGTCCTTTCTGGTCACATTGGTCAGTCTGAGATGTGTGAGGTGGTACCTCAGTGATACTTTAATTTTCATTTCTCTAATAACTAGTGATTTAGAGCAATTTTTCATATGTCTACAGAACACTTTGATTTCCTCATTTCTAAATTGTCTTTGCATATACTTTGACTATTTGTCAGTTGGGGAATGGTTTGCCTTTTTAAAAATTTGACTCGGTTCTCTGTATATTTTAGAAATAAGTTCTTTGTCAGAAATGCTAGTTGTAAAATTGTTTTCCAATTTACTACATTTTTTTTGATCTTGGTTACAGTGGCTTTATCTGTGTAAAAGATTTTGTATTCAAAATTGTCTAGTTTATTTTTAATGATGTTCTCCATCTCTTCCTTGGTCATAAACTGCTTCCCTTTCCATAGATCTGACAGGTAAACTATTCCTTGATCTCCTAGTTTGCTTTTTATGTATAAATCCTATGTACATTTTGATCTTATCTTGGTATAGGAAGGAAGAAGAATTAAATTTTTTAAAGAAATTAGAAAAATGTGTTGGTTATTTTGGTTTGGGTTTTTAAATTCTCCTAATTGTGTTTTTTCCCCATTCCCCATTATCTCCTTTCCAATAAGTGGCCTCATCAAAATGAAATGAAAAGAAGAAATTCAACCCTCAACTCTCCAAAACTTCCAAAATCTCATTAATGATTTTTGTTCAAAAGTTTAAAGTTTTCCAACACTGGTTTCCTTTTGTCAGTTAGCTCCAAATTGGTTGGCAGTTTAGAAATTAATTTGTGTATGTACAATGTTAACTATAACCTATGTACAATGCTAACCTGACTGTTCACTGCTAAGGGGAGATGGGTGATAAGGGAGGCTGGAAGGAAATTTTGTAGCTTAAAAATATACACTTGCATATGGCTGAAAAATAGATAAATAAATTTTTAAAAAGAAATTATTTTGTTATTATCTTTTATAGTTAAAGTCTTATATGATTTAAGTTTTTAAAAATATTATCATAAACCCCTGTCTTGAACTAGTTCATATTTATAAAAATGTCACCATGACAAGCAAATCTAGGAGAGTATAATATGAATCAGTTTCCAATTTCTTCATGGCCTCTCTCAAAACAAAGCAGAATAGGTGGCACTGCCAATGGAAAGCTAGCAGATCATTTGAAATAAGCATGCAGGACTGAATTACTGAATTGTGCAATTTCCTCTAAGAGTTCTTCAGTATAAATGATCATTAATCATGATTTTACTGGAGGACCTGGATGCAAGCAAAATTCAGGAAGAAGTATTTTTTTTTTACCCCTTTACTTCAATATACTTTTACATAGTGGCAAGGTGCCCTGTGGAGGTTGTTTTCCTTCCTCTGAGCCTTAGTAGACATCTTAAAAGCTGGGCATTCTATTAGAGTCATTTTAAACATCAAATCTGATATAGCAAATCTCCAGGGGGTTTGTATGCTCTGTGGATGGATCCCCCTCTCTATGGTTCCCTCTCTGAAGTTCAGATTTGCTCAACTTTTCCAAAGGTACCACCCCCAGACAATTCTGGTCCAGAGAACTGTGCCAATTGCCAAAAGAAAAAGGTCACCAGAGTTCCCATTACCCATTAGGCATAACCCATTGTTATTCCCCCAACTTGTCCAGCTTAATCAGCAGACAGACCTTAAAACTGTCAGACCATATTAATTTCAATGGGACCTAAAAGGAACATGGGCTGAAAAAAAATCTACACAAATATAAAGAATCCCCTTGTCCTGCCATTCTACTATTGGAAAATACATTATTATTTTTGGAAAACAGATCGACTTCATACAAAATTCATGTTCATTATTATCAACAAGTCAGAGTGGGCTTTTTATCAAATTTCCTTTTGAGCCAGTAATGCCATTGAACAGGAAAAAGGGAAAGATGAAGTGAAAAAAAGAAGGCAAATTGTGCTCAGGTCAATGGATTTTAAGGACAGGACCTATAAACTTTCCCCCACAAAACTTTTAGTGCGGAGCTTTTGCACAGTTTCCAGTCATTTTGAAAGGGGGACTTTATCTTACTATCCTTCCAAAACAATGGCAAATTCTTTATTTGGAAGGTGAATTATAGCATTTAGTTTGTCCTGAATTATTGTTGTTTCTGACCATAAGGCAAAATTAATGGACATTGGACTCAATTTGCTTTTAAATGCTAAGATACCTAAGAAGAGCACTTTATCAACATAAAAAAGCTTCAATCAAGTTAAACTGGATTGAGATGACTTAAGGAGTTATTTTGCAAGAGATATCAAATTATAGAAGTATTTAAAAACCTTAAAACCTTACCCCCTCTTTCATAAGGGAACTATTGCAAGCCATGTTTTTTGCCCAGAAGTACAACTTAATGTTGTTTACAAAAAGCCTTGGCCCTGGGTCAGAGGAGAGTTCTGTCCATTGTGGGTCTCTGGTTCTTTTGAGCTGACACAAGGGAAGATAGCAGCTGAACAGGAATGTTTCATAGACTGGCATCTTGTTATTCAATCCTTTAATTAAGGGAACCCCTCCCAAAGACCAGTGGTCATTATCCAGACTTAGGTGGTATTTTCTAAGAGTCAAACTAGCTATCTATTCATTTCATCAAATTGGATTTTTGACATGGATCTACAGTTAGATCATTTTATTTTTGACCATTAGAAGAAAAAGACAGGTTTTTTTTCTATTTCAATCAAAATTTATAATCAAAATTGAGTCATAATCAATCCTTTTGTGTTTTGTTTTTTTGCCAAATAAATTTAATTTCAGTGGTTTGGTAATAGAACTTAATACTATAGATTTTTTAAAAAAAATATAGCTAGCAGAGTCAGCTAGATGGCTCAGTTGGTAGAGCACTGGTCCTGCAGTCCAGAGTAAGTGAGTTCAAAGCTGGCCTCAGACCCTTAATTGTCTAGCTGTGTGACCTTGGACAACTCACTTTACCCCATTGCCTTGCAAAAACAAACAAAAATATATACAGTGAACAGATTTAATTTATTCTCTCTATATCAAATTGACCAAATCTACCTTCTATTTTAATGTTTTAATCACTCTGGATAGAGGTGAAAGTGTGGGGGGGGAGGTAAAAAAGAAAAAAAGTTTGACATTTAGCCTAGGCATAATGACTATTTGCTCTTTTGTTTTTGCTTTTTTTTTTCTCCCACTAACTATTTTGAAAATAGCATTTCTTGTATTTTGATTAATACTTTGGAATTTGAGGTAAAAAAGTTAGGAAAAGAAATACAATAAGAATATGATTCTGGCAATAATTGTTTATCATGGGTAAACCATGCTCTAATAGGGTAGGAAAAATTACCTACCCTATCTAACCCTTATTGAAAAGGCAAAGATCAAAGGATCCCTCAAGATCAATTAACATAGGAAATCTTAATTTTTTTGGCATTAGGAATTGCATTGGAAGTCTAAAAAACTCTGGCTCATAGTAATATTTTATGTATAAAAAATAACGGCATTGCCAAAGAAATGTATCATGCTGAAATAGTTATATTTAAAAAAAAATATCAAATTGAATTTATTAATTTTGCTCAAGTTAAAATTGAGATCCAGTGAAATTAAGTGAAAGAATAAAATAAAGCTAAGATTTAAACTAAGTTTTCTGATGCTAAATTCAGTGCTCTTTCCTTAGTACTATGCTACATTTTGGATGGGATAGATATATATGAAAGAGCTTTGTAAAATGATAACGCCTATAAAATGTAATCCATTATTATTTCTGAAAAGGGATAGAATGGGCTAAAGCAGTTAGGAAACTTTGTAGGGAGTTATAAAAGTGAAAAGAAAGAATCCCAATCCAGGGTACTTTAGTGTTTGTTTCTCTCTGGTCATATCTGATCTGAATATTAGAGCAATTAACACAGCCAAACCTGATACTTTATAGTCTTTTTCTCAATGCTGGACAGAGATAGTTCATTTCACACATCATTTACAACTTGTTATAGAGATTCCATAATATGGATATCAAGCAAACTAGACAGAAAAAAGAATAACTTATTTTGTTTTAAAATTAGTATTTTTTCCAGTGACTTAGTGATCCTATCTTCTATAACTTGAAGTGACAATAACTACAAGAGAGTTCCATGTCTCACACTATAAATAAGAATTATAAATCTCTTTTTATTGTTGGTGGAGTTGCAGTTGAAATCTCTTCTTGCCATTAAGAAAACTAACTTTGAGAAACCCTATGGAAAGATCACACATTTATTTTCAGAGATGAAATAAAAAAAGTGAAGTGGGAATAATATGTTTCATTTCTCTCCAAATTATAGAAATGTCAACATAATTTATTTCATGAAGTTCCAAAAAGTAAAATTTATCTACTTTCCAAAAAAATCCAAAAGATTGCATGCCATAATTATATTTACTACTTAGCTATCATTGCCCTGAATTCAACCCACTCTTCCTAATAAGGAATCTAGCCTATGAAGATAGAACTAAAAAACTAATTCAATACCAGACAAAATACCAATATGAGTAAAAAGGGTCATTCTTGCTGCTATTTTTTCCAGGACCATAAAACATTCCTATTAATTTTCTATTAACTATTTGTATTTCTATATTTTATGAATCAAAAGTAAAAGAGATGGAGATTTTAAGCTGGGTCTTCTGATTATATAACCAAGACTTTATTTACTAATACAGGTATAGATGAAAGCAATTTCATCTGGATTATGGTTAAAAGTGAAGATTGGAAAATGATATCCATTTGTCTAGTTCTATTGATCTTACACCTCAAATTTGAAGGAGTTTCTGGCTCCCAATATTACAATACACATATACATATGTACTATGAATATAAATATATATATACATATATATATGTATATATACATATACATATATATATATATATATATATATATATATACATATATGGAGAGAGAGAGAGAAGGGGAGAGAGGGAGGCAGGCTCAGGCTACACCCTAATTACTGAACCCTGCATGATTTGGCACTCATCACTTACTTTTTATTTTAGATTGATTGGACTAATTGAAAGAAGAGAACAATCCTTAAGTAATTAGACCTGAGGAGAGCGTAAGATGTTGAAGTGAATCCTGAGCAAGATTGATAATCCACACTGTATCAAATGTGGACCATTTCCTTGGTTGGTGAGAAGTTTTGATGTTTCTGGATCTCGCACGAGGTTTAGCCAACACATATATTCAGATATGAGATTGCTTTATATGAATCAGATTTCAATTAGGGATGTTGTTGAATTCATACAAATTTTCCTATGGTGTCACAAACTTAGCAATATACATGGATTTTATAATTTAGTTTGGACTATCCATTACTATATTTAGTTTGGACTATCCATCAAATTTAGTCAAATTTTTGGGATACCATGGCCAAAGATTTAAAACAAACTGACTGGGGAAGACCTGAGTGTATCCTTCAGTAAGTTGGAATGCAAAATATAAAACTGACCCAGAAATTTTTTATGCTACCTACAACTATTAATTTATTTATTTATGCTTCATTCTTACAAAATCTTTTAAAATTGTGTGGATTTTCAAATCATGTGAGCAAAAGATCATATATAAGACATTTTCTTTGATCCTCAAAACATCTCAAATCTTTCCAGATATGCATCCAAGAGAAGCAACTTCAGTTTATTCTATAATTTAGGATATCCAGAATTCAAAAGAAGAAAATGTGAGTTGAAGGCTATCTTAAGCATACTCATTGCTTTCCCCTACACCATTTATTATCTTATCCTACCTGATGAAAGGATTTATTACATGAGATTAATATAATACCATACCTTAGTTCCACTTTCTTCTTCCTAATGCTTTGCAAATACAGGATTCATAATGTGGAAGTTTCCTGGAGCCTCTGTGAACAATGCATGTAAAGATTCCATATTATTAAAAATGTCTGTAGGAGGGTGAAAACACAACGGAAAGGTGTAGGACACCAAGTTGAGCTTAAAACTCACTTCCACATTCCAAGAAATTTTCCTCCCAGAACATGAAAAGCCGAAATTCCAAATAACAGAAATCACTCCCACTTTTAGTGGCACTAACCTTTCAATATTATGAATTTCCCAGACTGTACTGAGGAACCAAGTGAACAACACAGAACACCACATAGGTGGAGTGATTGAGGAACATTTCGCTAAACTTGAAAGATCTCAGCATCTAGCTAGGGCTGTTTCTGTTCTCCCAATAATCACTTTGTGACAGAGACCTAGGTTTGTGAGCTATGAATTGACAATTAGTAGGAGGCAGAAATACTTCATAATACAGTCCCTAGGAAAACCATCATTAGAGGGGAGGGAGTCAGAAAGTGAGCAAAAGGAGGAACATAACAAGGGGAAAATGTTGAAATGACAAAAGATCTCAGGATGAAGAAAATCAAAGACTTTTATAAAAATAAACAGAGAAAATATATGATCAGGTTAAATATGGCTTCTAGATATAAATAAGTCCAGGAATCTATGAATAAATACTAAAAAGCACATGTTTCAAAACTTGATGAGAGAGAAGAACATGGGGATTTAAAAAAGAACATAGAACCATAGCACACTGTTCCTGAATGGCTAAAAAGCAAAAGGAGAATTATAAAAGTAAAGCTTATGACTTACTCAGGGAAAATAATGGGAGGAAAAAAACCCCACAACTTGATTGAGCAAGGGTTAATTTCAGCAAAGAAACAACAGAGAGAACAATCTAGTGGGGTAGCAAAAGCACAGAAGAGGACAAGCTACAAGAAAAGTAAACCCCCCCCACACACACTCAAATATATTAAAAGAAAATATTCTCTTCATCAAAGCAAACTGTAATGGTCTCAAAGACAACTACCTAGCAACAACTTAAGGATCATCAGTCTAACAGAAAAATGATTACTAATAAAATCTCAACACCACAATATAAGTAATAATACATAAACTTCCTCAAATGACTAAATACAGAAAAGAAATAAAAATTGAAATAATTTTATATCACAAGCACATGGAATTAAAAAATAAGACTGAAAAGTTAAGGCACAAAGTTGTTAAATCTACCAATTCAATTCTTTATTTTTTAAATTTTTTTAACAAGGCAATTTGGTTAAGTGACTTGCCCAAGGCCACACAGCTAGGTGATCATTAAGTGTCTGAGGCCAAATTTGAACTCAGGTTCTCCTGACTCCAGGGCCAGTGCTCTATCCACTGCACTACCTAGCCACCCCATCAATTCAATTCTTAAAGGAGTTCTGAAAGTTAACAAGAGATAGATCTTCAAATACAAAGGAAAGCAGTGGATATCAGAATGCAAGTAAAAGGGACCCACCCTGAAAACGCAAACTGAATCATAAAAGAAAAATGGTGAATAATTGATAATAAGTAAAGGTCTGAAACATTAAATAAAAAAAAAAAAAACAGAAAATAAAGAGAATTTTTAAGCACCCAGGACAAAAAGAAATAAAAGAGAGATGATTGAAGTAATCAAGGACAGCAATAGCAACTGGGTGATAAGAGAAACCAGTTTGCTTATTCTTTCTAAATCTATTCTAGGAAACAAGGGTGAAGGCAGAAGTTAAGTGGAGGTAACAGTGAAGAAGTGGTCTTTGAACATAGGAACAGAACTTGGTGAAAATCTGTTTGGAACTTTTTTTTTGGTCTCTATGAAGAACTTTATTTATTTATTTGTTTGTTTGTTTGTTTGTTTGTTTCTTTTCCTCCATTTGAACATGCATATTTGCAAATTACAAAATTTCCCTCTCTCTTCCCACCCTCCTCCCCCTAGCAGAGAATTGTCAGGTTACGATTTTACATACATATTTGTCAAACCTATTTACAAATTTACAAATAACTTTTAGCATGAAGAATTAGGATTAAGGGGAAAAGATACATGAGAGATAATTTTTATAAAGTATTCATAAGATTTAGAAGGATTTTTTCTGTGTGTTTTGTTGTGTGTTGTTTGTCTTCTACTGGTTGGGGATAATATAGTCCATAACCAGTCAAATACAGTTGTACTAGCTCTCTAAACTGTCCAAAGGAGTTGCTTCCATCAAGGTTGTTCATCTCCTTATCTTGTTGATGTGTTCTTTGTTCTCTTGGCTCTACTCCCTTCATTCAACATCAGATCCTGCAAGTCATTCTATGCTTCTCTAGAGTTCGACCATTTATGGTTTCTTAGAGAACAATAATATCCTGTAGTATTCATGCCCCATAATTTGTTTAGTCATTCCACAATTGATGGGTATACCCTCAATTTCCAATTCTTTGCCACTACATAAAGAGCTGCTATGAATATTTTAGAACATGTAGGACTTTTCCCATGTTTTACAATTTCTTCTGGATATGGTCCTAGACTTGGAATTGCTGGGTCAAAGGGTATAATTCCATATTGCTCTCAAGAAAGTTTGACTTCATTTCCAGCTCCAGCAGCACTGCATCAATGTCCCAATCCTCCCACAGCTTCTCCAACATTGATCATCTTCCTTTTTTTTTTCATCTGGGCTAATCTAATAAGGTGTGAGATGATATCTCATTGTTTTAATTTGCATTTCTATAATCAACAATGATTTGGAGCATTTTTTCATATCATTATATACAACTTTAATGTCTTCATTTAAAAACTATCTGTTGATAACATTTCATTATTTATCAATTGGAGAATGACTTTTGACATTATAAATTTGATGCAATTCTTCAGTTGTGGTTGTGAACATTCTCTTCCAGGTTTCTGTTTTCTTCTAATTTTAGTAGCATTTATTTTATTAGTGCAAAACCATTTTATTTTAATATAATCAAAATCATTCATTTTGTAGTTTATAATGTACTCTAATTCTTTGTTGGTCATAAATTTATCCCTTTTCCATAGATCAGAAAGAGTATTTTTTAGTCTATTGGTTTATATATAGCTATTTATTTCTAAATCCTGTACCCATTTTTGACCTTATTTTGGTATAGGGTATGAGATGTGGATCTATGCCTTGTTTTTTCCATATTTTTTCCCAAGTTTCCCACAATTTTTGTCAAATAGTGAGTTCTTCCCCAAAGGCTGATGTCTTTGAGTTTGTCAAATAGTTGATTGCTGTAGTCATTTACTGCAGTCTCTTTTGGACCTTTCCTAATCCACTCATTCATTACTCTATTTCTTAACCAGTAGCAGGTAGTTTTGATGATTGCTGCTTTAAAGTTTAGTTTTAGATCTGGTAGAGCTAGGCCACCTTCCTTTACATGTTTTTGTCAGTTCTCTTGGTTTTCTTGCCCTTTTGTTGTTCCAGATGAATTTTGTTACATTTTTTTCTGGCTCAGTAAAATTGTTATTTGATAGTTTGTTTGGTATGGCACTGAATAAGTAATTTAATTTGGGTAGAGTTGTCATTTATATTATATGAACTCTACCTAACCATGAGCATTTGACATTTTCCCAATTTAGATCTGACTTTATTTGGATGAGAAGTGCTTTACAATTGTGTTCATACAGTTCCTGGGTTTGCTTGGAAGGTAGACTCCCAAGTATTTAATGTTGTCTACAGTTACTTTAAATGGAATTTCTCTATATCTTGTTCTTGGGCTGTGTTGTTCATTTATAGAAATGCTGATGAATTATGCTGATGAATTATTTTATATCCTGTTACTTCGCTGAATTTGTTAATTGTTTCAAGGCGGTTTTTAGATGATTTACTTGGGTTCTTTAGGCTCACCATCATCTGCAATGAGTGAAAGTTTTACTTCCTCACTGCCAATTCTGAATTCCTTCAATTTCTTTTTATTCTTGCTGCTACTACTAGCATTTCTAATACTACACTGAATAGTAATGATGATAATGTGTATCCTTGTTTCACCCCTGAATCTATTGGAAATGATCTAAGTTTATTCCCATTAAAAATAATATTTGTTGATGGTTTTAGATAGATAGATATTAGTTATTATTACTCTAAGGAAAACTCCATTTATTCCTAAACTTTCTAGTGGTTTTTAATAGGTATGGATGTTGTATTTTAGCTAAGGGTTTTTTAGCATCTATTGAGATAATCATATGATTTCTGTTGGTTTTACTATTAATATGTTTAATTATGTTGAGTGTTTTTCTAATGTTGAAGCATCCCTGCCCATCTGGTATAAATACAACTGGATCATGGTGTGCTATGCTGGTAATAACTTGCTGTGGTCTCATTGCTAAAATTTTATTTAAGATTTTTGCATAAATATTAATTAGGAAGATTGTTCTATAATTTACTTTGTCTGTTTTTGATCTTCCTGGTTTAGGTATCAGCATCATCTTGGTATCATAAAAAGAATTTGCTAGAACTCCTATTTTTAAATAGTTTATATAGAATCAAAATTAACTTTTCCTTAAATGTTTGGTAGAATTCATTTATAAATCCATCTGGACCTGGAGACATTTTCTTCAGAAGTTTATTGATGGTTTCTTCAATTTCTTTTTCTGAAATAGTGTTATTTAAGTAATGTTAATCTGGGCAGTTTGTATTTTTGTAACTATTCATCCATTTCACTCCAGTTGTCCAATTTCTTGGCATATAGTTCAGCAAAGTAGCTCTAAATTATCTCTTTGATGTCCTACTCATTGGTGGTTGGTTCACCCTTTTCATTTTTCATATTGCTAATTTGGTTATTTACTTTTTAAAATCAGATTAACCAACCTTTTTTTCTATTTTACTGACTTTTTCATAAAAGCAACTATTAGTTTTATTTATGAGATCAATGGTTTTCTTGCTTTCCAATTTATTAATCTCTCTCCCTTGATTTTCAGACTTTCTAATTTGGTATTTAGCTGGAGATCTTTAATTTGGTATTTAAATTTGGGGAGATTTAATTTGTTCTTTTTTCTAGCCTTTTTTTAGTTGCATATTCAATTCATTGATTTCCTCTTTCTCTATTTTATTCATGAAGGCATTTAGAGATATAAAGTTTCCCCTCAAAACTGCCTTGCTTGCATCACATAAATTTTGGCATGGTGTCTCATTTTTATCATCTTCTTGGATATAATTATTGATTATTTCTATTATTTGCTACTTGATCCACCTATTATTTAAGATAAAGTTATTTAATTTTCAATTAATTCTTTATTTATATTTCCCTGACCCTTTATTACATGTAATTTTTATTGCCTCATGGTCTGAGAATTGTGTATTTATTATTTCTGCCTTTCTGCATTTGATTTTAAGGTTTTTGTGTCCTAGTACATGGTCAATTTTGGTGAAGTGTTATGTGATGCTGAGAAAAAGGTATATTCTTTTCTATCCCAATTGTTTTCTCCAAAGGTCTATCATATCTAATTATTCTGATATTTCATTCACCTTCTTAACTTTCTTCTTTATTTTGTTGTTAGATTTATCTAGTTCTGAGAGAGGGAGATTATGGTCTCCCATTATTAAAGTTTTGCTGTCTTTTTCTCCTTGTAATTCACTCAGCTTTTCCTCTAGGAACTTGGAAACTATACCCTGAGGTGCATACAAGTTTAATAATGATATAGCTTTTTTTTCTCAATGGTGCCTTTTAAGAAGATACAGTTTCCTTCCTTATCCCTTTTAATGAGATTGATTTTTGCTTTTACTTTGTCTGAAATTAGGATCACTACCCCAGATTTTTTTTACTTCAACTCAGGCATAATATATTTTGCTCCAACCTTTTACCTTTACCCTGCTTCAAATGTGTTTCTTGTAAACAACATATTGTAGGATTCTGGTTTTCAATTCATTCTGCTATCCACTTCTGTTTTATGGGACAGTTCTTCCCATTCATATTTACTTGTAAGATGACTAGTTCTGTATTTCCCTCCATACTATCTTTCTCCACTCATGTTTATCTCCTTTCTTTTCTCTTATTCCTCCTCACCAAAACTTTACTACTTTTCCCCTTTTACTTTTCTTTTAAAAATTTAATTTTCATTTTATTTTCACTTATACCTTCCTTTCCCCTTTATCAGTTTCTTCCCTTATCTTTCCCTTTCCAATTCCCCTCCCAACCTTGCCTGTAGATTAATTTAGATTTTTCAAGCAGGTTGGAATGCATTTTATTCCTTCACTGGACTAATTTATTCAGCATTCATCTTTTCCCTCCTTTCCCTCTAAATTTATATACCTTTATGCCCCTTCCCTTGGAGTTATTCATCATTCTAATGTTATTAATCAGGTATCATCACAGTTCAATTATTTGATTGCTTGATAAGCTCCTATTATTATCAAGATGTCATCCCAGATTGTTTACTTGATTGCTTCATAAGCAGCATTCACTTAAATTGCATCAAATTATAATTACAATAATTTTTTTACCTTACCCCCTTTTTCAAATATCTTTCAAGTTCACACAATCCTCCTCAAAAGTCAAAGTATTATCCAAAGCCATATTCTTTCTTGAACTATTTGTGCCCCCCCCAGGCCTATCTTCTTTCACAATTTACCTCCAGCCCTCCCCATGCAAGGTACTTAACACCTTGGTAAGCACAGCAAGGCCTACTGTCTCTCCCAATTTACTGCCCCCCAGGGGTACCTAACCCCTTATTAAGTGGAGCACAGGATGCTGATCTAATTAACTATAAGAATCAGTACTGGGATGCTCTGGAGGTCTCACATGAGAACTTTACAAATGATTGTAAGTAACAGGGACACTGCCTCAGGTCCTCAGGACTTCAGGTCCAGTTTATGATGCCATCATTGGACAAGGTGCTTAGCAGCTTGTGATTAAAGTGAGTCAAGGTATAATGAGACACAAGTTAAAGTTAATACCCCTGCTTTTTTTTCAGGGATTATTATCTCAAACATAGTGATGTCATCTTGGACCTCTTCAATTGAGAGATAAGACCCAATTAAACGCATATCTTTTAGGTTCATTCTCTTCAATTATATTCTACCCTCTAATTATCCTTAGAGAAGTAAAGTTCTAAAGAAATAGAAGTGTTATATCTCTTCCCCTTTAGGGTTGCATACAATTTGATAGTCAACCAACATTTGCTTAAAACAGTTTTGTTTTTTCAGTTCCCTTTTTTAATTTACCTTTTGGTTTTTTTTGGGTTTTTTTGCAACATTTCAGTCATATATTTGACAATTGAATTACCTGTTCAATTCTTGTCTTTGTGTCAGGAAAATCTGGAAGTCCTCTATTTCATTGAGCATTGATCATTTTACCAGATAGGGTAGTACATTCTTGGTTATAATTCTAGGTCCTTAGTCCTCCAAAATATGTTATTTCAGTTCTTCCAATCCTTCAATTTTGAGGCTAATAGGTCATGTGTTGGTCTTATTGGGTTCCCTTTATAGTTAAATTGTTTTCTATTTTTCTGTTTACAATATTCTCTCCTTTGAGGGTTCTGGAATTTGGCTATTATAGCCCTTGGAGTTTTTATCCTGGCATCCCTTTCTGGAGGGGTTCTGTGGATTCCTTCAATGGTTATATTGTTTTCTTCTTCTAGTAAATTTGGGAAAATTTCCCTTATAATTTCCTGTATAATGTTTTCCAGGTTCTTTTGTTTGTCCAGGTTTTTGGTAGTCCAATGATTTATAGATTGTCTCTCCTGGATCTATTTTCCAGGTCATTTGTTTTCCATATAAGGTAGTTTACATTTTCTTCAATTTTTTTCAGTCTTTTTATTTTGTTTGATAGAATCTTGTTGTCTTATAGATGCATCATTTTCTAATTGTTCAATCCTAATTTTTCAGATTTTATTTTCTTCAATTAGTTTCTGTGTTTCCCTTTCCAGGTGATATCTTTGTCAACTTTTTATAATTTTCCTGCATGACTTTCATTACTTTATTTCCATTTTTTCTTCTTCCTCTCTTCTTTGATTTTTAAATTCTTTTAAAGTCCTTTGATGAACTTATGTATTTGAGTCCAATTTATAGACTGTTTGGATATTTTCCCTGTGAGTGATTTTTCACTGTTTTCTTCTTCAGACATGGCATTGCTGTCATCTTTGTGAGCACTCTTTTAGCTTATTTGTTCATGTTTGCTGTTTTAGTTCTGCTCCTGGAGATTATGGAGTATAGGTCCAAGCTTTTATTTTGCTGGGGCTGGGGTCTGATCCCTGGATTATTTTTGGCCAAGCTGTTGCCTATGCAGTCCAGTTCTTGTCTTTGCAGGCCCCCCCTTTTATGTCCAGGTTTTGACTTAAAAGAGGACTGTTCCAGACCCAGTCCTGTCTTTTACCCTCGTGTTTTCAGGGTTCAGAGTTTGTTTAGGGTTGGGATCCTCTCTGCTGATTTATTATCTAGCTGCTGGACCTCTGTTATTATTAAGTTGTCTGGACCTGAATTACACTGTGGCTAAAATCCTCTTGTTGACTCTCCCTACTCTCCTGCCTCCTGGACTTTACTTCCTCCTTTCCATCAAAGAAACAGACCTTCACTGAAGATCCTTCACGATATCTACCATTCAAAACATCTTTGAATCTTCTATCCTTCTTGGTTGGATCTGTAGTGTGAATGCAAGAGTAGAGGCTTCATTTATCTTTGGTAGGGAAAGGATCTGGGAGGAGATTAGCTTCATGCAATCACCTTGGTTCTTCCCTGGAAATCATCTTCTTATAACTTAATGTGCATGTCTGGTTGTGACTACATTACAAAAATACAAGAGGAGGCTGCATTAAAGAGGATAGAGGAGAAGAGGGACAGAGAAGAATATATGAAGTGTCCATTTCAAGTCAAGGACTAGTCATGAGGGAAAATTTTGTTTCTGTTCTCTCTAGAAAACAAACAAAACTTTCCTGGACAAAGAGTGAGGAGGAAGGGGTAAGAAAGGAACAAGGATGAGAAGAATACTTTTTGTCAGGGTGGGTACTTCATTAATAAATGCTCCTATGGAAAAATCTTCATAACATGAGGAATATAGAGGATAGAGAGGAATTATATAATTATAGAGGTCATGAATGAGTAAATGAAGGTCTAGAAAAAAGAGATTGGATAATGAATAAAATAAGAGAAATCTTCTATGAAAAGGGAACATAAATGACAGATTAAAAAAAACTAATGCATAACATCTGATGAATGAGAAGAGAAGGGAGAAAATATGAAGAGGAAAATTAAGGAAACCACTTATATTTCAAAAAATAAAAGTATGATAAAATAATAAAAACTTCAAAGAGAAACCAGTAACAAATGAGAAATGGATATTTGAGGGCCATGGGAAGAAAGTCAAAGGGAACAGACAGCATTCTTTAAAAAATTAAGATAAATTAATTGAAGAGAAATAGTACTGGTTCTACATCAAAATAGGGAGAGAAAAAAGTTGTAAATCAAAAAAATAAAGAAAAACAAACTCTCATAACTTTAAATATAAACAAATTAAATTATCCAATAAAATGAAAAAAGATAACAGACTGGATATGAAAGCAAACATATATATATATATATATATATATATATATATATATATATATATATATATTTATATACAATAAACTGAAGGGTTGAGAAAAAACCACTAGAAATCAAAAGAATAAAAAATGTAATCATCCTCACAAAACAAAAGCAAATGTTTAAAATTTCAACTAGTATACTATATTATGCTGAAGGAAATCATAGAAAAATAAATATTAGTAATAATCATATATTCCACATGTCTGAGCATACAAATTCATAAAGAAAATATTAACTAAGTTGCAATAAGATATTGGCTGTAACATATTTGTGACAGGAGACTTTAATTAAAAGATCAGCAAAATGGAAAATATGTAACTGAAGAAACTGCTGGAGATACTAGAGCTAAAATTTTTTATTATCTTTTAAATTGCACAAAAGAATATACATATTTATGATATATACATATTATATTAAAATTGAAAATGCATTTGTGAATAGACACTGCAAAATATAAAAAGGAAGAATTATTAAATGTATATGAAAAGAGTAATTGGCTTGGGGACTGTGAAGAAATGACAAAGATAAGTTGTCCAGGTTAAGTGAAAAGCAAATTAAAAACCTAAACAACCCTATCTCAGAAAAAAAATAAATTCAACAAGCCATTATTGAACTTCCTAAGAAAAAATCTCCAGGGCCAGATAGATTCACAAGTGAATTTTATCGAACATTTAAGGAACAAATGGTTCCAATTCTATATAAACTCTTTGGAAAATAGGTGAAGACAGAACTGTCTCTTTCTATGACAGGAATATGGTGCTCATACCTAAACCAGGAAGAGTCAAAACAGAGAATGAAAATTATAGACCTATCTCCCTAATGAATATAGATGCCAAAATCTTAAATAAAATCTTAGGAAATCAATTACAAGTTTATCAGTAGGATAATACACTATGACCAAGTAGGATTTATTTCAGGGATGCAGGGTTGGTTCAATATTAGGAAAATTGATATTACAATTAATTATATCAGTTACAAACCTATCAGAAATCATATGATTGTATCAATAGATGCTTTAAAAAAGCTTTTGGCAAAATAAAGCACCTATTCCTACTAAAAACACTAGAGAGTGTAGGAATAAATAGTTTCTTCCTTAGAATAATAAGCAGTATCTATCTGAAACCATCAACAAGCATTATATGCAATGGGGAGAGGCTAGAGGCATTCCCAATAAGATCAGGCGTGAAACAAGCATGTCTGTTATCACCACTACTATTCATTATCATATTAGAAATATTAGCCTCAGCAATAAGAGAAGGAAAAGAAATTGAAGGAATTAGAATTGGGAAGGAAGAGACAAAATTCTCACTCTTTGGAGATGACATGATGATATACCTAGAGAATCTCAAAAATATCATCTAAGAAACTGCTGCAAACAATAAGGAACTTTAGCAAAGTCGCAGGATATAAAATAAACCCTCATAAAGCCTCAAATTTCTATATATGACTAGCAAGATACAGCTGAAAGAGCTAAGAAGAGAAATCCCATTCAAAGTAACCTCAGACAATATAAAAGACCTGGGAGTCTATCTGCCAAGGCAGACTCAAAAACTTTTTGAAAACAATTACAAAACACTTCTCACACAACTAAAATCAGATTTAAAAATCTGGGCAAATATCAACTGCTCATGAATAGTCCAAGCTAATATAATAAAAATGACAATTCTACCAAAACTAAATTATCTGTTCAGTTCCCTACCAATCAAGATTCCAAAAAATTACTTTAATCAGTTAGAAAAAGTTGTAAGTAAATTCATATGGAGAAATAAAAAGTCAAGCATTTCCAGGGACTCAATGAAAAAAGTGCAAATAAAAAGGTAGCTTAGACTTACCAGATCTAAAATTATATTATAAAGTATCAGTCATCAAAATTGGCTGGTATTGGGTAAGAAATAAAGTGGTAGATCAGTGGAATAGATTAGGTACAATACCAGGAAATGATTATAGTAATCTGCTGTTTGATAAACCCAAAGAGTCCAGCTATTGGTATAAAAACTGTCTCTTCGATAAAATCTGTTGGGAAAATTGGAAGCTAGTATGGAAGAAACTTAGATTAGAGCAACACCTCACACCCTATACCAAGCTAATATCAAAATGGATACAGGATTTAGACATAAAAAAAATTATTATATGCAAACTTGAAGATCAGGAAGTAGTTTATCTATCAGATCTATGGAAAAGGAAGTAGTTTATGACCAAGGAAGAGAGACAGAGAACATAATTAAAAACAAAATAGATAATTTTGATTACCTTAAACTAAAACAGCTTTTGCACAGATAAAACAACTGTAACCAAGATCAAAAGAAATGTAGTAAACTGGGAAACAATTTTTACAACTAGTATTTCTGACAAAGGACTCATTTCTAAAATATTCAGAGAACTGAGTCAAATTTTCAAAAGAAACATTTCCCAATTGACAAATGGTCAAAGGATATTCAAAGGCAATTTACAGATGAGGGAATTAAAGCAATCCACAGTCATAAGAAAAATTGTTCTAAATCATTACTTTTTATAGAAATGCAAAATTAAAACATCTCTGGCATACCACTTCACGCCTCTCAGACTGGCCAATATGACCAGAAAGGACAATGATCAATGTTGGAACAAATGTGGTAAGTCTGGGACACTAATACATTGTTGATGAATTGTGAACCCATCCAACCTTTCTGGAGAGCAATTTGAAATTATGCTCAAAGGGCATGCCCTTTGATGGAGCAATGCCAAGAGATATTATGAAAAAGGGGTAAAAGCATCACCTGTACAAAAATATTCAGTGCAGCCCTGTTTGTGGTGGCAAGGAATTGGAAATTAAGAAAATGTTCTTCATTTTGGGAATGGCTTAACAAACTGTGGTATCTGCATGTCATGGAATATATTGTTCTATTAGAACCCAGGAGGAATGAGAATTCAGGGAAGCCTGGAAGGATTTGCCTGAACTAATGCTGAGTGAGATGAGCAGAAACAGAAAAAAAACTTTGTACACCCTAACAGCAGCATGGGGGTGATACCAACCTTGATGGACTTGCTCATTCCATCAGTGCAAAAATCAGGGACAATTTTGGTATCTGCGATGGAGAATACCATCTGTATCCAGAGAAAGAATTGTGGAGTTTGACAAAAGACCAAAGACTATTTCCTTTAATTTAGGGGGAAAAAACCATTATTGTACTCTGTCATATCTGCTATCTCTTATACTTTATTTTTGCGTCCTTAAAGATATGGTTTCTCCTTCATCACGTTCAACTTAGATCAATGTATATGCCATGGGAACATTGTGGTGGGGAGGGAAGGAAGTTAAGGGGGAAAATTGTAAAACTCAAAATAGATAAAAAAAATAGTGAAGAAAAGAGAAGAAATAAATAATTTAAAATTAGAATAAAAAACCCAATAAAATCAGAAATGTACTAAGTGAAATCACAGTTAAAGCAGTTATAAAAAAAATTATTATCAGATCATATTATCCACAGTTTAAATGCTTATAAAAGTGAGAATACAAAAAATATGGAGTAATACCTTCAAAAATTCAAACTATTCAAGCTTACAAAAGGCCAGATAGAGATTTTCAATAAACTATTATTGGAAAAATATATAGATCGAAATGTAAATGAACAAGCAAAGAAAAACCTCATGGTCCTAAAGGATTCATAACTAAATTCTATCACACTTTTAAATAATAATTAATACAAATACCTCACAAATTATTCTAAAAATTTCAAGATCACCCTTCCAAAATTATTTTGGTGCAAAAAAATATAATATTAATACTCAAATAAATTAGGGGAAAAACACAAAAGGAAAATTATTAACTAATATTACTCATGAATATTGACTTAAATATTTTAAATAAAATTCCTTCAAAAATCTTACAGCACTTGATCCATTGTGACAAGTGGAATTCATCTCAATGATGCAAGAGTGGTTCATGATTTGGAAGAAAAATCATCATAAGTAATCACAATAAAATTCAAAGCAATCAAAACGGCATGATAATCCCCAAAGATGTAGAAAAAACCTTTGCCAAATACTCATTTATGCTAAAAAGAAACAAAAGAAAAATATGCCTGCACATATAGGTATAAAGGAACATTTTTAATATAAAAAATCATCTATCTAAAAGCAAAAGGAAGTATCATATGCAAAGGAGATAAACTAGAACTCCTCCTGATAAATATTGAAGGAAAACAAGAATGCCCACATTCCCTACTATTATTTGATAAAATTCCAGATGTGGCTATAAGTCAAGAGAAATAAATTGAAGGCAAATAAAATAGATGAATAAAAACTATCCTCATTTATGGATGTGATATGAAAACACATTTTAAAAATTATAGAGAATCAGGAAAGAATCTAATTGAGATAGTTATTAGTTTCAGAAAACTTGCATGCTTCAAATCGAACCCTTATATAAGAAGAACATTTCTAAAAAAATAAGATCAAAATCCCACAGCCAATAACATAGAGGGAAATACTATTCAAAGTAACTACTAAATGCATAAAATATCTAATAAATAACCATACAACACATGCAAAAGACACTGACATTATATGCCCAGCTAAGGAAATAATTATATGTGTGTTTTATATACATACATGTACTTAAAATACACACATACATGTGAATGTCATTCATGCATGTAACATATGTATTGCATATAATTTCTTGGACAGTCACTATACACAAACAGTAAACTTGGTACAGAGCTGATGAGAAGAATTGGAGCATTCTGAAAATGGCACATGATCTTTTTAATGATCCCATGATATACCGTGACCCAAAGGTTCACCTTTTTGCTCTAATTTTTTCCTAAAAGGTGATATGTGATGGACAGTCAGAAGAATATAAAAAATCAGACTGTCTAAAGGGCAATGAAAAGGGGCAGAACAGGCTCAGTATTCTTTCCAGATTACCAACAATAGTTTATATTCATAAAGCATCATAAAATGCCTCAAAGTCAAAGATGACTAGAAAATTAATGCAATACAGTTATAGGTAGTCTGAATTCTCTTTGGCTAACCATAAAAATGTATATTAGGAAATTACTGAGAATGGTCTTCAATTTGACTTTCAGATCATCTATAAATGACAAGTGAGAAGACATGGGTATAAACTGATCAAGAAGACAGGGTGATATGCTTAGCATAGAATGATGAATAATCCCTGAAATAATGAAGATAATCAGAATTAATGCTACTCTTATGTAATACTTATACATGCACATGGGCATGCATGAGTGAACAAAGATCAATGCAAGCTGTCCTACATTTGTTGACCTTGTAACTCTATGTTCTGAATAACAAATTCAATATTAAGAGTCTATGCATTACAGGAGTAAATTTACAGTGTAGAGCAACAGAAATTCCCAAAATGCTATTGATGATGAAATCTTGAATAAATAGCTGATAATTCTTTGGAAACTCAAGGGGCATGTTGTTGGGAGGATACACAAATTTCAGAAGGAGTTTGTGAATTAAATTTTGAAGAAACCATTTTTAATAAGAGATCTTCTTGCTCTCCAAAATTTGAGGATTTTTAAAGATGGTAACAATAATATCACATCTGATAAATGCAATTAATTTTCAAATCAATTTAGATTTTTGTGGGAAATTTTATTTGTGGGTTTCTAATATTCTCTTGCAAAATGCTGATTAAAATGTTTAAAGTGCTTGGCATGGAGGATGTACTGAATAAATATTTGCTGACTTTATAACTTTGCAAGGGCTACTGAATTTCCTGGAACATGGATTTTTTCCCTTCTAATTTTATTTAAAAATTTTTAACATACATACATGCATTCATACTTACATATCCATATGCACACATGTTTCAAATTGAGCAAATTAAAAACAAAGTATATTTTTCTATTCCTAAATCTTATTTTATGTATAAATCTGCATGTGAAAAGAGTTTTCAGTTAAAGAATGAAATCCCTAGATTAAGAATTTATTTAGACATATTTAAAGATAAATACACAGGGATAAGGGTGTGCCTTTGGAAGTAAGTATTCATTCTTAATAAACTACTAATGTTTAGAACAAAAGCCTTAAGTGGTGTTTTCTAACATTATTACAAATTTAATAGATGTGAATGCTAATAGATTAGGCCTAAGAACAAGGTACTTCACAGAATTGGTTGAATGGAAAGATTTTCAGTGAACTAAAGAAAACTTTCTTAAATTATACAGACATTTCATTATATTTAAGTTGGGGGAGAAAGAAAATGTTAAATAAAAGTTTGGCATAAAAGTATTTTAAAATCTTATGAGCAAGTGTTTTGTGTGTGCATAATATTTTCCACTAAGTTACTTAGTAAATCAATCACAGAGCACCGGTATATATTGCCTTGGAGTATTAGTCTAAGGTCAAGATCTTTGGGGGAGTTGGGTAGTAAAAATATAACTCAGAGTTCTATCAAGTTCATGAGAACTGTGAAATAACATGGGCAGTTTTTTGAATGATTAAATTTACACTTTAAAATTTTTAATGAGTGCTTGGTTCCTAGTATTTTTTTCAAAAGGATATAAATTCTAAACATGGAATGGGATTATGTCTAGACATACAACCTATATTTGTGGGGTTAAAAAGAGTAGGTTAATTTAAACAACCACCTGTTTCAGCTACAATCACACTTAGAGTTCAATAGTCTGTTCTTAAAATAATCAGTTTTAACATTGTTCAATCACTTCTTTTTTTCCCTAATCCAATTTTCATAGCCAAAGAAACATAGCTTGCATCTTTTACTTTGTAGGAATAGGAAAGGATCTAATATGTGATTCCCTAAGTGTAGGGAAATTCCGATTTAGTAACTCCCTCTATTAATACAGAAAAACTAATTTTCCATGACGTTTAGTTTCAGAAAATTGACATGACTATGAAGACGGTGATTTCTCCATTGTTGCATAGTTCATATATTTTAGAGGTAGATTTTTTAATATAAATGTTTTATTTGCTTTCCAATTATATATAACTAGCGGTTTCTACCAATCATTTTTTGCAAGATTTTGAATTTAAAATTTGTTCCCCCAACCCTCCTGTCATTCCTCCTCCCTGCAACAGAAGAAAGTCTGATAGTCTTTACATTTGTTTCCATGATATGCATATATCAAAATTGAATGTGTTCAGAGAGAAAAAAAACACATCCTTGAGGAAGAAAGAAAATATTAGAGATAGCAAAATTATGTAATATATAAGATGACCTTTTTAAAAAATTGAAGATAATAATCTCTAGTCTTTGTATAACACCACAGTTCTTTCTCTGGATACAGATGGTATTATCCATCTTAGATCCCTAGAGTGAGCAAGTCCATCAAGGTTGATCATCACCCCATGTTGTTCTCAGGGTGCACATGTTCTTCTGGTTCTGCTCATTTCACTCAGCATTAATTCATACAAGTTTTTTCAGGCTTCTCTGAAATCCCATCCCTCCTGATATCTAATAGAACAACAGTGTTCCATCACATTTGTTCCATCACAATTTGTTCCATCATTCTCTAATTATTGAATTTCTCCTCAATTTCCAATTCTTTGCCACTACAAACAGAGCTATAGTAAGTAATTTTGCATAGTGGTGTTTTTAACCTTTTTCATGATCTCTTCAGGATACAGACCAAGTAGTGGCATTGCTGAATCAAAGAGTGTGCACTTTTTTTTGCCCTTTGGTAATAAATCCAAACTGTTCTCCAGAAAGGTCCCCCACAAAACATTAGTATCCCAGATTTCCCATATCCCCTCCAACATTGATCATTATCCTTTCTGGTCATATTGGTCAATCTGAGAGGTAGAAGGTGATACTTCAGAGAGGCTTTAATTTGCATAGCTCTAATCAGTAATAATTTAGTGCATTTTTTCATATGACTAGATAGCTTTGATTTCCTCATCTGCAAATTGCCTTTGCATATCCTTTGACCATTTGTCAATTAGGGAGTAACTTTTTTTTGTTTTTTATGAATTTGACTCAGTTCTCCATATATATTTTAAGAATGAATCCTCTGTCAGAAACACTAGTTATAAAAATTGTTTCCCAATTTACTACATTTCTTTTGCTCATGGTTAGAGTGGGTTTTGTGCAAAAGCTTATTAATTTAATGTATTCAAAATTACCCAATTTGTTTTTTATGATGCTCTCCTGTCTCTTCCTTGGTCAGAAACTGCTCCCTTTTCCATAGATCTTTGTTCTCCTAGTTTGCCTATGACATTGTCTTTTATGTTGAAACCCTGCACTCATTAAAAGGTATGAAGTGTTTTTCTAATCCAAGTTTCTGCCTTACTATCTTACAGTTTTCCCAGCAGTTTTTATCAAAGAGTGAGTTCTTATGCTAGAAGCTAGACTCTTTGGGGTTATCAAACAGTAGGTTTCTAAAATCATTTCCTGCTATCTCTTTTGAACCTAATCTATTCCACAATTTGAAGGTCTTGACTAACATTTGTTTTATTTTTTTATTTTTTGTTTTGTTTTTTAGGTTTTTGCAAGGCAAATGGGGTTAAGTGGCTTGCCCAAGGCCACACAGCTAGGTAATTATTAAGTGTCTGAGACCGGATTTCAACCCAGGTACTCCTGATTCCAGGGCCGGTGCTTTATCCATTGCACTACCTAGCCGCCCCTATTTTGTTTTTTCTTTGCCCTTTCCATTTACTTTTTTATGCAACTTGAGTCATGTATTTGGTGATTGAATTTTTTGTTCAGTTCTGGTCTTTGTGTCAGGAAATTCTGAAAATCCTCTATTTCTTTGAATATCCCTCTTTTCCCCTGACAGTATATGCTGAATTTTGCAGGGTAGTAAATTCTTGGTTGTAATACCAGGTCCTTTGCCATCCAATATATGGTATTTCAGGTCATCTGGCCCTTCATTGTTGAGGTTGATAGATCCTATGTGAATCTGACTATGTTTCTTTTGTATTTAAATTATTTCCTTTTTTTTTTCTGCTTACAGTATTTTCTCCTTTATTTGAGAGTTCTGGAATTTAGCTATAGCAGCCCTAGGAGTTCTTATCCTGGGATCTCTTTCAGAAGGGGTTCTGTGTATTCTTTCAATGATTATATTGTCTTGTTCTAGCAGATTTGGACAGGTTTCCATGATAGTTTCCTGCTTGATGTTTTCTAGATTCTCTTTTTTTGATCTAGGCTTTTTAGAAGTTCAATGATTTGTAGATTATCTCTTCTGGATCTATTTTCCAATTCATTCGATTTCCATAAATGGTACTTTACATTTTCTTCAATTTTTTTCACTCTTTTTATTTTGTTTGATGCAATGTTGTAGTCTTATAGAATCATTGGTTTCAATTTGTTCAGTTCTAATTTTTAGGGTTTTATTTTCTTCAATTAGCTTCCATGTTTTCTTTTCCACTTGGTTATCTTTACTTTTAACGGAGTTGATTTCTTTGGTCAAGTTTTCATAATTTTCCTGCATGACTCTAATTTATTTTTTTTTCATTTTTCTTCTTCCTCTTTTCTTTAGTTTTTAAATTCTTTTTTAAACTCTTCAATGAGCTTTTGAATTGGAGTCCCATTCATAGACTGTTTTGATACTTCCCCTGTAAGTGATTTTTTCACTGCTTTCTTCTTTAGACATGACATTGTTGTCATCTCAGTCTGTGAAGCATTTTCTATAGTGAGCACTCTTTTAGCTTTTCTGCTCATCTTTGTTGTATTACTTCTGTTCCTGGGGTACAGAGAGCATATATCCGTTTTTATTTTGCTGGGACTGGAGTTTGATGTCCGGCTTGTTGTTGGTCAAGATGTTGCCTATGCATTCCAGGACTTGCTTCTGCAGAGGTTTGTTTCCTCCTTTCTGACTTAGCAGAGGTTGCTTTAGACCTAGGACTGTCTTTTACCCTGGTGTTTTCAGGGTTCAGACTTTGTTTGGGGCTGGAGTCTTCCCTGTTGGCTTGCTATTTAGCTGTCAGAGGCTCTGCTGTTGTCAAACTGTGGGGAACTGGACTGCACTGTGGCTAAAAGCCTCCTGCTGGCTTTCCCCAGTCTCTGCCTCCTGGACTTTACTTCCCCCATTTCAGCCAAAGAGACAGACCTTCATTGTAGATCCTCCACGATGTCTTCTGTTGAAAACTTCTTTGAATCTTTGCTTTTTCTTGGTGGGATCTGTACCTTGAATGTCAACTTATAGACTTCATTTATCTTTAGCAGGGAAAAGCTCCAGGAGCAGGTCAGCTTCATACCTCAATTTTGGCTCTGTCCCAGAAGTCAAAACCAGTCCTAAGATGCTTAAATTGTTTCTCCTGGATCTATTTTCCAGGCCTGTTGTTTTGCTATTGAGACATTTTAAATTTTCTTCTATTTTTTTTTTATTTTCTAATCTTGTTTAACAGATTCTTAGTGTCTTGGGAAGTCAGTCATTACAGATTCCAATCTTTTTTTTTTTTTGAAAAGTTTTCTTCATTTACCCTTTTCCATTATATCAGTTCTGTTTTTGAAGCAGTTTTCCTTAACCCAATTGTGTTTTTAAGAGAATTATTTTATTTTTACACTTGTCCAATTGTATTTTCTTATTGTAATTTTCTCTTGTATTTCTTTTCCCAATTTTTCTATATGATTTTAAAACTCCTTTCTGATTTCTTCTAAGAAGTCTTTTTGGGTTAGAGACTTCATAATCTTCTCTGAGTTAGGATCCCTGGCTTCAAGGTAACATTCAATGGAGCCCTCTTTGAGTTGGCCTTTCTACATTTTGTGTCCTTTCCCTCAGGACTTGTGCTGATAGAAGGGCTGGTTCACAGATTTTATGTGTTGAGATCACTACAGGCTTTGCCCACTTTAGGAATTATTCAATGGGTGGGTCTGTAGGGGCTTACAGAGGCTTTCTCCTCTTGTCTATGAGTAGTGGTCCACTCCCTAGGCTGGGGAATGGGGTAGGGGGACAGGAAAATCTTGGTTGTCCTGGAATAATGTGGGCTGGACCCTCTGGTTAGATAATTCATCTACTTAATCCACAATCATTGCTGGAGGTGATCTGCCATCCACACCTGAGCCTTGGGGAAGGTACAAACATCAGGGGGAAGCTGTTTGTTCTGGAGAAAGTAGGAGGAGTTCTTCTATTCAGTTTTTCCCTGGGTTCTGTGGTTCCAAAATCTGTTAAGAAACTTAGTTCAAATTACTTCTGAGGGAAAGCTAGGAGAGCTTAAAGCAATGTCTGGTTTCTCTTTGCCCTCTTGGCTAGAAGTCTAGTGGTAGTTCTTGTTCCCAGGTCTTCCTCCAACATATTGTTTTTCATAATATTAAAAATTGCTATAAAATTTTTATGAATGAGCAACAGTTATAGTAGAGAGGACAGATGATAATAATGAGTCATCATAAACAAATGAATAGACAATTTTTTTCCTTTTTTTATCCCTTTCTAGATGATTCGATGTTGGAAAAGGGAAAGTTTAGTTTAGGAGAACTGTTCATTATTATCTTTAACAATGTCAATAATGATTTATTTGCCAAAATTTTCACTGTTTGCAAGAACCATCTCATATGTCAAAGCAATGGAATATGGTCTATAAAAAAAAAATTTAATGAGTTTGACCTTGGAGAGACACACAGTCAAATATTGTCTTTTTTTTTTAACAAACTCCTTGAATGTTGATTTTCTGTAGAAATTTATGAAAGTGATAGGTTATTTGTTTCTTTTTTACTTATGTACAAATGTAAAATTGTGACATGCTAGAAACAATGAATATATCTCTCTATAATATACAAACATATATATATATATGCAAGTTAATATGTATATATTTTATACATGCTTAGAATTCACCATAAAACGAAGATAATTGGTTAGGGATTCTAAAAGGAAATGATTAGAAGTAACATACAATATTAATGCATTAATTGCAAATAGGTCTATGCCAAATGAAAATGGGAACATTGTTTTAGTAACAAGATACTGATATTTCATAGCATAATATGATTTACAAAAAAAATCTTTGTGAATTTTTTAGTCATTACAGTATTTCTAAATATACAGATATCATATATACATATATGAACATATTTACATATTTGCAATGCATTTATGGAATGGATTTTCATAGAATGTTATTTCTTTATACTTATACTTCATCAGAGTTATATTTTTCTCCCTCCAGGTTGGTTTTTATGATGCTCTCTAGCTTTTCCTTGTTCATAAACTGCTCCCCATTCTATATATCTGACGGGTAAGCTACTCCTTGTTCCCCTAGTTTTCTTATAATATGGTCTTTTATGTCTAATTCATGTATCCATTTTGATCTTATCTTGGTATAGAGTGTGAGAAGTTAGTCTAATCCAAGTTTCTGCCATACTATCTTCCAAATTTCCAAGGAGGTTTTATCGAAAAAGTGAGGTCTTATCCCAGAAGCTGGACTCTTTGGATTTATCAAACAGCAGATTACTATAATCATTTCTTGCTATCTCTTTTGCAGCTAGTCTATTCCTATTTCTTAGCCAGTACAAAAATCTGGTCCTATATCTCTCATGAATAATAATTTTTCAAAAAATTATGAATCTTTATCAATATATCAAAAAGTTTAAAGATGATTAAGTTTTATTCATACTAGAAATGGATATTTGATTCAATGTAAGGAAAAATAAAAAAATAGACCTTATTAATAGTAAGAATAAAATATCATTGCTGCTAGGTCATTTTAGTCATGTCAAATACTTGTCTTTCGACTTGGGGATTTTTTTTGGCAAAGTTTTAGAGTACTTTGCCTTCAGATTTTCTTTCTTATCCAGGGTCACATACCTACTAAGCATTAGGCCAGATTTTAACTCAGGAATAGTTATTTTCCTGAGTCCTCGTCTAGTACTCTGTGCATGGTGACACCTAGCTGTCCAAAAATCTTATAATTATATAAACAAATATAGAAAGTAATTTTGACAAACTACAATATTTATTTATGAATAAAAAATCATCCTCTTCTTCAACAAAAGCAATAAGTAAAAGGATAAATGCAACTTTCATTAATATGATAAATGGTACCTACCTAAATCTTAGATCAATATTTTAGTCATATTTGATAAGTAGATGGCTTCCCCTATCCCCTCCCCCCAAAAAAGGTTAGGATAAAAAGCAAAGCTGCCCATTTTCATGATTAGTGTTTTAAAAGAAAATATTATAAATGCTAATTACAACAAAAATAGAAGAAAAAGAAATTGGGGAGTAAGCATGTGTGAAGTAGACCAAAAAATATCATTTTTTGCAGATGAAATGATAGTTTACCTAAAATGCCAGAATGCACTTATATATAAATATAATATATAAAACATATATCTCTATGTATATACATTATAAAATGTATACATAAACACATATATTAATGTATAGATAATTTTTCTCTCACTTCAGTTTTCTACATCATGTTCTCCAAGGAATTTTCTGTGACAAGAGGATATGGAGGATATGTCAAATACATTTTTAAACAATGGAATATGAAAAATTGATACAATTCTTCTACCTTTCTGGCAGTTCTCTGTCATATGACCTTATGTTCAATCTTAAAGCACTATCCTGTCTCATCCTTCTTTTGGATGGGAAAAATAAAAGTGAGATTGCTCACATTAACCATGGGTATCAAAACAGAAATTGTGGATGCTTTAATATGACCAAAATGAAGAGCCATTCTAAGACAATGAATCAATCCTAATTTGAAACCCAAAAGTCCCAGGTGCAAGTTTGTGATCCTACATACTGATGAAGATAATCTTGTAACACTTCTAATCAGTCTTTTGAATTTATGTATATTCCAATATATACACATGCATATACCTTTATCCAACTCTGTTCCCTAATTCCTAAAACATGTTTTCATAGGAGTAGCATCTTCCAATTTTCCTGATTTCCATACACAATTACAAATAAACACAGACATTTATATTTCTGTATTTGATTTTCTTGAATATATTTCAGATTAAAGCATATGTGTATCAAAATATATAGAAACATACAGGAATATATACATATATATATATATATGTGTATATATATATATATATATGTACACGTATGTATTACAAAGTACCTGTATCTGTTTCAACCAACATTATAAATCAGTCTTTCAAGGATCCATAAATTCTTTAGTGTGATTATTTCATTGGTACAGATGACAAGACTTACATCTATATCTCTATTTATCTCTGTATCCATCATCTATCTATTGACCTGACTGTATATAGGCAGAATGCTTTGATTATTATATTTCCCCCCATCTGACTATGGTTGCTGTGCATCATCATCATAAATAAGTTGGCAATTGAAGAACTGACAGAGATGTGAAAAGAAATTAAAACATCAAGATCACCAAGAAATTAAATTTCTATCATTTCCCTCATAATGTTGAGCACTTTTGTTTATAATAGGAGAGAATTCAGAGTAGTTAAACTTCAATAAAAATATTTTGCTCATTCATTTAAATAGCTACACAATTAGTAAATCTCTGCAATGATTGGTCTATTACAAAGAAACTCTGCCTTACCATATCCCCGTGGATAATAGGAACATAATCAGCATTTTTATTCTTTAGATATAAAACTATACTGAAAGCAAAATTATAATTTAAAAAATAATATGCTGTGATGATCAGTATGGTAAGAAGAATGTAGAAAGATTTTTATATTACATCGGGAAGAGAGTTGGAAAAGGGCAGAGTCAAGAGTACAAAAAAGAGGCAGCAATTCCCATAATTCTCCAAACAATTTTAAAATGATGCCTCAAATCACATTTTGGAAATTGGCAGGGGCAACAAAAAGGCAAAAAAGACATTTAATTCAACCTAAGACAGTTTAGGAGATTGACAGGAAAGATTTCTGATCCTAGGATGTTGGATAGCCTGAAGAACACATGAGAGCAGCATAAGCAGTAGTGGCAGTGGCAGTTTTGGGAGTTCTCAGTCCAGAAATGGCAAGGGCATTAGCAAATTGGTCAGACAGAAATTATAAGGGACCCTTTGTTTGCACTGAGTACTGGACTTTAATACTATTTGGATGCTCTTTTGCCCCTGAGTAGTACTGGGTCCTAGTCCCAAGGCAGATAGAAATTTTTGTGATTGTTCATAACTGGGACTCTGGTTACAGTTCTAAAATAGAAAGATTTGTGACTGCAGAAGAGCAGTGTACCTGATCATAGTCCCAGATTCCAAAAGTATGATAATGATTGTGACTGCTGAAGAAAATGGACCATTTTAGGACAAAGATTAGAATGTAAACAATAGAGCTTTAACCATAGCTCTCCTTGGATCACACTATCTTGGAAACACTGAAACCTTGCAGACCCTCACCTCAGAAAACATTATCATAAAACAAGTCTAAATCTTGGTACAATGTTTCCTCACACCCAGATGAACAGAACCTAACTTTACCATCAATTTTTAAAATGATGAAATAGGCTAGAAAAATAAGCAAATAAAGAACAAACATCAACAAGAAAGAGCTTGACCATAAAAAAGGTATTATGAGGGCAGATAAGACCAAGAAATTAAGAAGACAGCAAAATGAAATTAGCTACAGGCAAAGCTTCAAAGAAAAATGCTAATTGAATTCAAGGCCAGTAAAAATTCCTAGAAGAGTTACAAAGATAAAAGTAGTAGAGGAAAAAATGGGAAAAGAATTGTGATACAAAGAAATTATAAAAAGAAAATTAACAACCTTGTGAAAGATAAAAGACTGCCAAAGTAAGTAACTGCAAAACATAATTGGCCAAATAATTAAAAATGTAAAATTTACTGAAGAAAAGAATATTAAAAAAAAAGATAGGCTTATGCAAAAGGAGATTCAAAAATTCAATGAAGTAAAGAACTGTTAAAAAGAATTGATCAAATGGGAAAACTCACTGCAGAAGCTCACTGAAGAAAATAATTCCTTAAAAATTAGAATAGGTTAAGCCAAAGCTAATGACTCTATAAGACATAAAAAAACTTAAAAACCCCAAATAAACAAAATCAAAAGAGTCCAAATACAAGAAAATATAAAATAATCTCTTCAAAAAGTCAACTGACCTGGAAAGTAGAAAGCTGTGAAATAATGTAAGAATTATAGACTACTTGAAATTTTAAGAACTATAATGTAAAATTGTCCCAGTATTCAAGATTCAGAGTATAAATTAGAAATTGAAAGAACATAATAATCATCCTGTAAGAGATTCCTTAAATGAAAACTCCATGGTGAATAATAGCCAAGTTTTAGACCTCCTGAGTTAAGAAAATACTTCAAGCTGCCAGGAAGAAACAATTCAAACAACATAGAGCCAAAGTGTGGATCATATAATATTTAGCAGCTTCCACAGCAAAGGATCAGAGGGCTTGGAATATGATATGCTTGAAGGCAAAGAGGTAAAGATTACAATAAAGAATAATCTTACCAGGAAAATTGAGTATAAACATTCAGGGAGAAAATATGAATATTTGATGATTAGAGGATTTTCTTTCATTTTTGCTATATTAATACTAGAGCTGAATAGAAAATTTTATAAGACTCAAGAGATTGATAAAAAGGCAAACATAAATGAAAAATCATAAGGGAATGTACTTAAACTTCATATTCATATATATATACTAAGATGATACATGAAATTTTCACTATCATTATTATGGCATTTAGAGGGAGTTTATAGACACAAAAGGCCTGGGTGTGTAAATTTTTTTGAGATGATCTCAAAAAAAATTAAGGGGTGATAAAGAGAGATGCATTAGGAGAAGGGAGAAGCAAGACATGGAACAGGGAAAATTTTCTCACATAAAAGAGATATAAAAAGAAGAGGTTTTATGGTGTAAAGAAAAATGGCAGAGTGTCAGATAATGTCTAAACTTTACTTGCATTGGAATTTATTCAACAAATATGTCTGTATTCATGTATGTATACATATATATTTATACACAAGTTCAAGATAGGTATCTTTCTTACCCAAAGGAAAAGAAAGGAGAAAAGAGGAATAAGAGAAAGGGGAGGAAATAATAAAGGGAAGGGTAGATTAAGTGAGACAAGTCTCAGAAGCAAATCAGACTATTGAGGACGGATAGGGTGAAAGGAAAAACAGAGAAAAGGAAAAAATCAAGAAAGTAGGATGGAGAAAAATGCACAATAATAAAAACTATGAATGTAATTAGGATGAGATTACCCATAAAAATGGGCCAGAGGGCTGTAAAATTGTACATGTCTTTTGACTAACAATACAACTGCTAGATCTATATTTCAAAGATATCAAAGAAAAGTAGGAAGGACATATGTGTAAAAGTATTTACAACAATTTCTTTTGTGGTAGTTAAAGAATTAGAAATTGGGGCAGCTAGGTGGGGCAGTGGGTGCAACACCGGTCCAGGAGTCAGGAGGACCTGAGTTCAAATATGGCCTCAGACATTTAATAATTACCTAGATGTGTGACCTTGGGCAAGTCTCTTAACCCATTGCCCTAAATTTTAAAAAAATGGAAATTGAGGGGTAATGGCTGAATAAATTGTGGTATATAATTATCATGGTGTACTAATATGTTGGAGAAGCTATTTGATATAATAGATAAAGTGCCAGTCCTGGAGTCAGGAAGACTCCAAGCTCAGACAACTACTATCTATGTGAACTTTGGCAACTCATGTAAGCCTTTTTATTTTAGTTTCCTTAACCGTAATATGATATGAAGAAGGAAATTGTAAACCATTCCAAGATGTCTGTCAGGAAAACATCAAATGGTCACAGAGTCACATGACTGAAAATGACTGAATAACTATTGTGTTATATATAAGAAATGGGGAGGAATATGATTTTATGAAAACAAAACAAAGCATGAGAAGACGTATGAACTGGGACATCTCATTGTCCACAGTAATAGCACTATTTTAAAGATGATCAACTGTGAAACAGCAGTAACTCTAATAAAATGATCCAAGATGATTCCAAAGGACTCACGATGAAAAAACACTATTCATCTCCAGAAAGAGAAATAATGAACTCTTGAGTGCAAATTGAAATATAATGTTCTCACTTTCTTGAGTTATGGTTAATTTAGAAAAATGTTTTGCATGATTTCACATCTATAATAACTCTCATATTGCTTGCTTTCTTAGTTTTCTGGCAAGGGACAGCAGGAAGAAAGAGAATCTGGATCTCAAATCTATTTTTTAAAACATATTTGAAATAAATAAAAATTTAAAAAGCTGTATTTAGGAGCCAAATGACTTAGGCTACAACCTCATCTGTGTTCTTTAATTCCCCTTGAGTCTAGTCTCATTTAACCTCTCAAAATTTCCATTTTTTGGTTTGTAAACTGTGTTGAATTCAATGGCTTCTGAGTTCCCTCTTGGTTGTCTCTTCTCTCATGATCCCATGAGTTTGCCATATGGGAATTGTTTAAAGGAAATAAGTGTTTATTAGAAAAAAAATAAGGTTTAAGTGAGACCTGTAGCAGTTTTCAAGACGTGATGTAGAAGAGGGTCCCCAATTTAGAAATTTGGAAAATAGTATTCCCTGTAGAGAAAGTTACCAGTTTTAATTGACCTGGCATTGATTAGAGAGTGTCTGTGGGGGTGGGGGAGGTGGCACTCAATCTATAATTATTAAGTGACTATTTTGTGAAGACACTACCTTAAATAAATATTGGGAATCCAATGACAAAATTGAGACTATGTCTTTAGGTAGAAGACGCAGAGAAAATTGAGCCTTATGATACAGTCTCAGTTCGCGGCAGAGCTATCAAAAGTGGATTGGAATAGAAAATAATAGGTCTTCCCTCTTTGGAGGTCTTAAAGTAGAAGCTGGATAATCATTTAATTCTTATAATACAGAGAGAATTTTTATACTGGTACCTTTTATTACACTAGAAACAAAGTTGTCAGACTCACAGCTATGGCCCTGAATTCTTAAGCGACCAGAAACAAATTAAAGTAAATGGGAAATGTTTATCAAAAACACTAAATAAAATACAACTGAGATAATTTTAATTTGTGAATTTTTAAGTCAATATGGGGTTAGAGATATGTTCTATTTTTTTGACAGTATTGTAAAGGATCGGTCCTTTCTAATTCTGAAATTCTGTGAGAATCTATGCTCATCTCTAATCATCACAAATTCCACTTGAGAAGAATCATAGTTTTCACTTTTAGGTCTCCCCCGTAGAAAAATGGCTTCCAAGGTCAGGCATTTGGGGAGAAAGATGGGATTGATAATCCTGCACATGATCTTTTCCTTTCGTATGCAGGAGGTCATTTATGCCTCAGCCTCAGAACAGAGGCCACAATAGAACTATAATCAACCATTCCTTTTAGGTTTGACTGTGTTGGGGACATTAGAAGTGATGTCTCTTAAATCAATAACCTAAATTCAACTTAGTTTTTGGAAAGTTCTTTAGCTGGATATCCAACCACTATGTCCACCATAGCCACCATCTCTCACCCCTCTCTTCCAACCCAAAGAGGAAAATGGATGAACAAAGTGATAGTCATCTGGCCTTCCTCTGACTGTTTCAGGAAAGAACACATGTTAAACTCATTTACTAGGTTAGTAAATGAGTAAGCAAGTGCTTGCAGAAGTTTTTGCAAACACCCTTCCCCCACTGCCCCTCTTTCCTGAAAGAGTAACTGCTTGTACAAAAGTGTGTGGTTGGACTTCAGCCCAGAAATCTGGAAAGTGGATTATGGGGGATTCCCAACGGAGAAGCACTTGGCTGCCAGGGGATCATACTTTGGCTTTTTGACACACCATCAATCTGGTGCCTGGCAGTCACCGTTCCCCTCCTCACCTTGCCTCATGCAGTGAGGAGACACCAAGCAACTCTGTGTCTCAGGTTGCAGCCCTGGTGTCACTTGAGGAAGGGGAAAGGAGGGAAAGGAGATGGTGTGGGGGCAGGAAGGAATAACAACCTGCCAGCAGATCTTACAATTCCATTACACAGGCAGCATTTTCATTATCAGCTCTAACTGTGGTCATTTGGAAAACAAAAAGGGGGAGGGGGAAATGCAAAGAGGCTGCCTAGGAGAAGGCAAGGGTCTATACATTGACTAAATTAGACCACTGCCAGCAAAATCAGGGAAACACAGTTAAGCAAATCTCTGGGCTAAGGTTGCATCCCTTTGTTGGGACTGTGGGGGGTGGAGAGGGAGATGAAGCGGAGAGGGAGAGAGAGTCAGAGAGACAGGCAAAGACAAGGGACAGAAACAGTGACAACAGAGAGAAATGCAGAGACAGTTAAAGAAAGAGATAGAGACAAACAGAAACAGATGGAGGGAAAGAAAAACAGAAAGGTAAAGAATCAGAAGCAGAGACATAGAGAAGCAGAGAGGGAGAGAAAGACTGACAAAGAAAGGCAGACACAAAGATAAAGACAAACAGAAAGAAGGAAAAGCAGAGGAAAAAGGAAAGGAGAGAGAGAGAGAGAGAGAGAGAGAGAGAGAGAGAGAGAGAGAGAGAGAGAGAGAACGAGAACACTTTGCATCAGCAATAAGTTAATTCTTCAATAAGAATTTCTCCCATGCCTTCTATATTTCAGTTACTATGCTGGACAGCAAGCCATGAATTAAATTTTTCTAAATGATCTGACTTTCACTGTACCTAAACAACAAAGCCAAACATTTTAAAAATGGAAAATAAAAGTAGGAGACAGTGATTAAATGTCTAAAAAAATCATCCAAATCCTTTCATTTTAGCCTTCATCGACTTACAAATAGGGGGTGGCATGATAATGTTAAGCATTCAATTATCAAATGTTCCCCCAATCTCCTGACCTAATTAGAGCTCTTTTTGCTCATGCTTAGCCTCAGCACTCAAGTGATGGACATCAGCAAAGAACTTATTTTTTGTAAACAGAATTAAAATATAATTGTTAAGACTTGTCATAACTTAAGTTTCACAATCCCCACTTAAGATCTAGAGATACACTCTCTGAATCAAATCTTTTCCATATGTAAAAGGCTTTATTCACCTACCTTCTTACTAACACATATAAACAAATATATGTATATGTCCCTGAATATAAATTTATATGTCCCTGGATAGATACACACATTCAAACGTATACATAGATACATATGTATCCCTGAAGGGACACACTTATACACAAAAATTCTCCTAAATAAACACATATATGGAAATGTTTGTGTATATATATATATATATATATATATATATATATATATATATATATATATTCCAAATATTTTACTGAAAATGATTCATTCAGAAGATCTTGGTCTCAATCTATGAATTACTGTTCTATCTCCAGCACCAGGGATGCCTTCATAGGAGGAATTCTCACTTTTCATTGAATTCAAACTCTGTGTTGCCCCATGGAGACTTTTATTTTGTATTTATAGAGTTGAGTGAAATTTCATTGTTAGTGAAACAGCTTTAATTCAGCCCCTGGTTATTTATTCAGTACCTCCTGAGATGAAGAAAATGGCTGAGCCCCATCCAAATGTATAATAAATACCTCTCTTCCCAGCTTACAGTATCTTTGGTTTCCAAGAACCATACAGAAGTTTTATTATACTTTAAAGTTTGGCACTAGTTTATGCACAGGAGTTTTCAACCTGGCAATGAGTGTGGAGCAAATGAAAGTGTAAAAATAGCACATATCAGGAAATAGTTCACTTGTTTTTAGGCGCCATTTGCTCCAAAAAAGAAAAAAAAAGTGGGAGAGCTATATGTTGACGCAATTGTTTTTTCTGTATGTGCATTTGTGTATTTATAGAGGAACCTATGAGCCTTCCTTATTAACCATAAGCCTAAAGTAGTTTAATTTTTCAAAGAAAAAGAGGATTTAAACACACCATTGAGTCAACTTTGCTCTTTTAATAACAGATTTGTTAAAATCAAATTCTAAGCCAGTCCTTAACGTGCCCCAAAATTGCATAGAAAACTTATGGATCATTCTATCTTATAGCCCCAGAGGAAGAAGTAAACTGCATTTTCCTTACCAAAGCACAGATTCTTTTAAACCACAAAAATTTAGGTGAATAATTATCTCTTCTCAATAAAAATTTCTATATACAAAGTAGGCATTTTATAATTCCCAATCTTCCTTACAGAACCATATCACCAATGACCTTATGTATTTTTCACATTGGATTCCCATGACATCTCAAATCCAACAGATCCAAACTGAACTCATTATCTCCTTAACACCATAACAGCACCCCCATTTTGTCTTAGGGTACTACTTGCCTTTGAGTTTCCCAGGTTTATACTTGACTTATCAAATTTCTTCACTATAGGTATCCAATCAGTTGCCAAATCTTGTCATTTCTAATTCCAAAGCATCTCCCTACATCTGACTTTTTCTCTTTATTTCTCTTGGTACCATCATAGGTGAGGTCCTTGATAACTTATTAATACTATGACAACAGCTTGCAAATTGGTCTCCCTAACTTAAGTCTGTCCTTAGTCCAAAGTATCCTGTGACTTAATGCCCAAATCTGACCATGCCACACCCCAGTGAGTAAACTATTTCCCCTAGAATAAAATAAAAACTCCTTTGGGCTTAAAAAAAAACTATTCATAAACTGAACTGAATTTATCTTCATTATACTCTCCTACCAGCATTCTGCCAACAGTCATACTGACTTTCTCATTCTTTCTCACATGACTTTTAATCTACTATTTCCACACTTTGTACTGGCTAATCCCCAGGTTTGGAATATCTACTATCTCCAGCTTTGCCTCATAACTTTCATCAAAGTTAAGCTCAAAGACCACTTTTTATAGGAACATTTTCTAACTATCCCATGAAATACTAGTACCCTTCTTCCCTCCTCCTTCCCTATGTTGCATTTTACTTATAGGTATTTATTTTGCACTTATTCTGTGTAAAGTTATCTATGTAAATGTTGTCATCACTTCTAATATGTGCCTTGAAAAGAGGACTTGGGGTGTGGGGGGATGTGCCTGAGTTTTTGTTGGTTTTACAGCATCTAGAAGAATAACTGATGGTGTCTGATACAGTATCCAACATAAATGATAGATACTTGTTGACAATTGATTCATCACAAATGCTGTTAGACTGGATATAAGTCTATGGAGATAGAAATTTATGGCAATTTACATGAAGAACCATCTGTGAGAGAGAAGTGTGTAGTAGCTAGAGGATTGATCTCAAGACTCAGGAACACCAGGGTTTTAATTTTATTTCTAACACATGGTGGGTAAATGAGCTTGCTTAATGAGCAGGCAACTCACTAAGAGAAAAGTCATTGGTTTGAATTAGTAGAGTGTCCTTATTGGAACTTCTAACATAAAATAGAGTACAATCTTCTCCTCCCCCCCAGCAAAAAAAACACCTGTTTCTTTAATAAGTTAAATACATAAAATAGATCCTAATTCCTTTTTTGCACTTAAGTCCCTTCATTCTTTCACCACCACCACCACTTCCTTCCTCCTAATCTAGCTATGTCTCCTTCCTTTGTTTTTCTAGACCTGAATCATTTAAAATGCCTGCACTTTTTCTAAGTCATCTATTATTTTTTTCTTTCCTTCTTACCTTACTCAGCTATGGTCAAGGAGTAATATTCACTAAAAATCAATTCAAAAGAAATATTAAATATATTGTCTGAAGTCCTATACTCAGTTCAAACTAATGTATTGTTTAGAACTTTTTGCTGTTGTTGTTGCAGGCCTTTATAAATTGTAACACAGGATACTTAGCATGTTATTTCTGCTAAATAAAAATGACAAAGATTAGGGTGGGGAAGTTACTTAATGAGGGTGGCTGAATTATTACTAACAGAAGAAAATGTGAGCATTTAATTAATTTGGGTTGATTTGTGTCCTTTGTACTTGTGATGATAAAATTACCAAAGGAAGATGTTGCAATTGGTAGAGCACTGGTGTTGAAGTCAGGAGGACCTGAGTTCAAATCAGACCTTGAGCCAGTCATTAATCCCCTATTGCCTTGAATCTAGGGCTCTCTCCAATAGTCCTGATGCATATCTGATCTCTGGAACCAGATGACTCAGTAGGAGAAAGTGAGACTAGTGACTTTGCCCAGCACCCCTACCCTCAAATCTAATTCATGTGCTTGTCATAGCATTGCCTCCTTTATGATGTCATGGTCTTCTTTGTGAACAAAGGACAAATTTCACCAAAAGTAAGTAGATCTTTATTAATCCATCAATAAATATTTATTAAACAAACATTATACTAAGTGCAGGACAGATTAGGGTCAATCTTATATCCAAACCTATACAAAAATTTAGTTACTAATCTGAAGTCCATCCAAACTTAATCTGTTCAATTTATTAAATTAGCATGGCAATCCTAATAAACAATCCCCCACATGGACATTTTATTAACATAAATTTTTCATCATTACAGAACTTAGAGATTTCTATTCCCAATCCAGTTTGAAAACAAAACAAAACAAAAAGGCAAGCTATTTATTTCAAGTTTGTGGTGGTTAGAGGTAATAATAGGAAAAAGGTTTAAATTTCCTTATCCCTAAATGTTGCTCCTTGATCTTTTTTTTTTAAAATGTGCATTGGACTACTCATTCCTTGGTATTGTATTGGCATCAATGGGAAACCACATGTCATTTCAGGCTGAAATGACTGAATTTTCCAAGATCTGAGTGGTTTTGTAGATAATTGCTGGGTTTAAGATAAGGGAGCTAAACTGAATATGTAGACCCAATCCTTCCTGAAGTGCAGGTGTTAGTTTGGGGCTACAGAAATACCTGCTGTTAATTCAGGTGATTAAGCCCTTTATTTCTAGGATCCAGTTAAGAAAGCCGCAGTATTGCCCCAGCTGCACTTGATGCCCTCAAAGATATAGGCTTGAAAAAAGTCCTTTGGTTGGTCAGTGGTTGAATCTGGCATTGACAGGGGATTCAGAGGGATAAATTTCCACAAAATAGAGAAGACAGTTTGAGTTACTGGAGCATGAGCAGTTTAAGCCACATTGATTTGTTTTGATGCATTTGTATTAAGATGTTTGCAGGGTGATATGTCTAGTTTGTTGAACTCAGCAGGAGAGAAACTGTATCCCTGGACACTTTTCACACCAAGAATGGACAACCATGATAAACAGATGGTTTAGTGGGAATCCTAACTGAAGGCAAGGGGGTGAAAGATAACCAAGTCTATTCTAAGTTCATTAGTGTAGTTCTACAAAGACTAAAAGAAGCCAGATTCCAAGGGGATTTTTTTGGCTTTCATTATGGCTGATGACCTTACTTATTTCCTTCTTGTCTTTTTGTTTCTTTGCAAGGCAATGGGGTTAAGTGGCTTGCCCAAGTTCACACAGCTAGGTAATTATTAAGTGTCTGAGGATACATTTGAACTCAGGTCTTCCTGACTCCAAGGTCGGTATCCTATCCATTTGTGCAAAAAAGCTGCCCCAACCTGGCTTATTTTTAAAATGCAAAAGCTAGTAAAACAATTAGTTGTTATTTCCTATATAAACCTTTGTTAACAAGGGATTTACATAGATACTGTCAAGGTACATATTGTGAAGATCAATATGATTAAGTTAACTTCTTTTAGGAAGCACATGAAGACTTTTAGATTTCTCAAAGTTTGCTTTAGTAATGTAGAAAAAGTCACTTGCTCATGACAAGCCTATGTGTGTTTGAACAAATACCAGTCATGATGATTCCTGAGTAGGGCATTAACTTGCAGATTGTATGTTGTCCCAACATCTTGATTATCTACAACTCAGTGGTGCCATAGACTGAATTTGAGGGAAGTGTCTTTATAATGGTGAGAATAAGGTAGAATTGGTAAAGTTGGGAAGAGCTGAAGTTCAGAGAAGATATGGAAATGTTGATGCTTGCATAGGGTCTCGACATGAATAAATATTTGCAGCAAAATTTGTCATCATTCAAAAGGAAGTCTGTAAGACTGATGTAGATGTAAATACCTACACAAGGTAATCTCCTACAGCCTATGTGATCTTAACCAATCAAATACTGAAAATGCCTCCTTTACTTTGATGATACTAAATATTTCCCAATCAGAAGTTCTTTTCTTGAAAACTATCTCCTCAAAATGTAAATATGCCATAGTATTTATTTACATTCATATTTGAATTAATTTATAAGAACTTTTCTTGAAAACATTTTTTTGTGGGTGAGGGTAAGGGTAATGTTCATTAATGCTGAAGAATGCATGAAAAAGATATTGGGTTCCTAAAACTTGAGATAGGAAATGCAAAGTATAGACTGGGAAAGTCAAGGACAACTTTTATGTGTTTAAAGATTTTTGTCTAAGGTCAGCAGCATAATTGTAAGAATATATTGATAAATTTATAATATCTTAACATATAGGAATAGAATGTTATTATCTCTGCTTTATTTTTATTGGTAATTTAAATGAGGAAAACAATATAAGAAATTGTATACATGAAACCCACAGGGAAACACGAAAAGCTCATCTGAACTGACACAAAATGAAATAAACAAAAGCAGGCAAACAATATTGTTAAGTTCCAGGGTAGTACAGATACAGATTAGATAATGAATCTCCTGAAATGTTCACTCGCATCCAAATGTATTCTACTTGAAACTACAATTATACAAAATAAGGCCATTAGTATGAGCCCAATGGAACTATAGTGTCAATTCAAATAGGGCCACTAAGTCTTCAAATTCATTATTGACACTATTCTGTCACCCATATCACAGTGATTACAACATTGGCAATTGGAAAAAAAGAACTTAAAACTAAATGCCGTAAGATTAAATAATGATGCTTTACTCCAAAGAAAATCAATGAGAAGGCAATTTTATTCTTTCCTTAAAGTGGTTGGGTTTAACAAAACACTTTTCCCATAACTAAAATAAGATCTAAATAACTGGACAAATTTCAATTGCTAACAGGTAGTCCAAGCTAATAAATAATGAAAATTTTACTCAAATTAAATTACTTATTTAGTTCCACACCAATCAAACTACCAAAAATTACTTTATTGAGCTAGGAAAAGATAAGAACAAAATTCATATGGAAGAACAAAATGTCACCAATATCAATGGAATTAAAGAAAAAAAAAAAACAAAGAAAGGCTGCCTAACTAGACCAGATCTAAAATTACATTACAAAGCAGCCATAATCAAAACTGTTTGATCCTGGTTAAGAAATAAGAGTGGTGGATCAATGGAATAGATTAAGGTACAAAGTAAACAGTAGTCAATGTCTATAGAAATCTGTTTGATAAACTCAAAGACTCCAGTTTCTGCGATAAGAAATCACTCTTTAACAAAAACTGCTGAAAAAAAAAAACAGAAAATAGTATTGCAGAAATTACCTATAGATCAAAATCTCAGACCCTTTACCAAGATAAGGTCAAAATGGGTACAAGATTTAGATGTAAAATGTGATTCCATAAGCCAATATATAAAGGAAGGCAAATTAAATAACTCTGAGGTACCTCTTTACACCAATCTGATTGGCCAATATGACCAAAAAAATAGGAAATGATCAGTATTGGAAGGAATGCGGCAAACCTGGGACACTAATGCATTGTTGGTAGAGTTGTGAACCGATCCAGCATTTCTAGAGAGCATTTTGAATCTACATCCAAAGGGCAATGGTCTATATCCCAAAGAGATCACAAGAGTAAATAATCCAAGAACAAAAATATTTATTGCAGCACTTTCTATTATGGCAAAGAATTGGAAATCAAGGGGATGCACATCAACTGGGGAATGGCAGAACAAATTGTGGTATATGAATGTGATGGAATACTATAGCTCTGTAGGAAATCATGAGGGGCAACACTTCAGAAAAGTCTGGAAAGACCTGCATCAACTGATGCTGAGTTAACTGAGAAGAACCAAATTATTGTACATATTAACAGCAACATTATACTATCAGCTATAGTTGATAAGACTTGCTCGTCTCAGCAGCACAATAATCAAAGACAATTCTAAAGTACTTGTGTTGGAGAATCTTATTCACATCCAGAGAAGGAAATATGCAGTTTGAATGTAGACAAAGACTTATTGTTTTAACTTTTAAAATTTTATTTATATTTTATGGTTTTTTCCTCATGTTCTTTTCCCTTTTTCTTCTGATTGTTCTTTCACACTATAGTTAATATGAAAACGCTTAGTATAGTTATACATGGAAAGCTATATTAGACTGTTCTCTGTCAGGGTGATAGGGGAGGGAAGGGAGGGAGAAAGAAAAATGTGAAACTTGAGATCTTACTAGGAAATAATTGTTGGAAACTGTGCATTTATTTGTAAAAATAAATAATTTTTTTAAAAAGTAGGGGTACATGGGAGATCACATAATAGTGTTGACTTGGTTGATATGCTGGGAACCTTTGCTGAACTGTTTTTTATTTCCCATTTAAAAATATTTTGTTATGAGAAATTGCTTTCTGGGAGAAGGAAGGTGAATACTTGGAATTGATGAAATGTTAAAACAAAATAGAGTAATATAAATTTTTTAAAATATTTTACCAAAAAGGAAACATATGATACATTTTGTCTTAAACTCCAAGCCTGCTTTTAATGAGACCTAGAAGAACCAGGTGTTCAAATTCTCTTAGATTTTCTATTTCAATATGTGGCTAAAATACTAAAATGACTTTATACTAGGTTCAACTTCCCAGAGACCTTTCAATGATGCATTAAGAAACCCGGATGCCTTGCTGATCTATACTTTGTCTTTGTTATTTACCTCGTTAGATATCCGTGCAATATAAATGAGTTATGTTGAACACACACAATATAGTCTCATACCAAAGGACATTTGTATCTAAGGTAATTTCATTACTAGAATAAAGATTTACCTTTCTAGTAAGACAGAGGAAGGCTTATTGTACTTTCTATATTATACTATACAGAACCCTAATCTTTAGAGCTGTGAGAATCTCAGCAGTTGGTCTGTGTTGAAGAATAATGAGAACATTACAGTTTATGTCCTTAGAAAATATATCATCAACTTCTTTACATGTGATAAGTCAAATAGCAGCAAGATGTATGCTGTCAACAAGTAATTAATAATAATGAGGGCAATAATAAAATATGTATAAATTGCTTTAAGATTTTTGAAATGTTTTAAAAATGACATCTCATTTTGGAATTTCTACTTTTTGATAATGAAAGAAAGATGTCACTTTAGATATTATTTAAACACTTTTACTAAAAAATAAAAGATCTTATTGTGATGAGCTACAATTCTCATACACAAGAGCTGTACTTTATGAAACAGGTAAAAGAAAAGCATACATTTTTGTCATCTTGTCCTTGTTGGTCTTTCTTTTCAGGCTATTATAAAAATAATGATTTGTTATTAATAATAATGTGTTAACTTTTATTTTTGACAGTACATATTTGCCTCGTAGATTTCCTTACATTCTTGTGGACAAGATAGTGAGATGATCTCAAAACTAGAGAGATAGTTTCAAGGTATATCACTGATAAACTCTGTGTGATTTCTAAAGAACTTGCTGACCTTCAATGTTCAAGCTATTTTCCTCCCTCAGGAGAATTCTGTACCAATGAAATCACAGTCTATTATATATTCCTATTCTTCAGACTTTCACAAAATTCCATAAGTCAAATGACAAGGAGGAACTTTGTCACATCTGTAAATAATTTTCATATCACAAATAAAATCTTAAGCAGAGACAAGTGACCAGTACTTTCTCCTATATTGGGAACGTTCATTCTCTCCTTCATAACAAGAAGACCAAGAATTTCTGGCTGAAAACAAAAGAGATCTATCTATCTATCTATCTATCTATCTATCTATCTATCTATCTATCTATCTATCTATCGAATCTGGAAGGCATCCTGAGTAATGCATTAGCTTGCAGATTATATTGGCTCTTTCTTTCTTTTTTTATTTTATATTTTATTTGTTCTCCAATTACATGCAATGTTAGTTTCTATCTGTTTTTTGTAAGGTTTTGAGTTTTTTCTTCCTCCCCCCTGCCCCCAACAGAAAGCAATCTGATGTACACTTTACATTTGCATCCATGATAAACATGGATGTAAATTAAATGTGTTGTGATTTTTTTTGTTTATTTTGTTTCATTTTGGTTTTTTGCAAGGCAAGGGGGTTAATTGACTTGTCCCAGGTCACATAGTGTTAAGTGTTTGAGGCTAGATTTGAACTCAGTAAATTGAATTTGTTGTGAGAGAAGAAATTAGATCCAAAAGGAAATAAGAAAACAGAGATAGAAAAATTACATAATGCATAAGACAACTTTTAAAAATTGAAGATAAAAAGTTTTGGTCTTCATTTAAACTCCACAGCTCCTTCTCTGGATACAAATGGTATTCTCTATCATGGATCCCCTGAAATTGTCCCTGATTATTGTACTGTTGGAATGAGCAAGTCCATCATGGCTTATCATCACCCCATGTTGTTACTGTGTTTAATATCTGGTTTCGCAACTCACTCAGCATCAATTCATACAAATCTTTCCAGGCTTTTCTGGAATTCCATCCCTTGTGATTTCTTATAGAACAATAGTGTTCCATTACATACATACATGACAATTTGTTCAGCCATTCCCCAATTTATGGGCATTCCCTCAGTTTCTAATTCTTTGCCACTATAAACAGAGCTGTTTAGAATATTTTGTACATGTGGGATTTTTACCTTTTTTATGATCTCTTCAGGCTGAAATCAAATGATAGGAATATTTTTATTTGTCCTTTGGGCATATTACCAAATTGTTCTCCAGAAAGGCTGTATCAGTTTACAATTCCACCCACAAAGCATTTGTGACCCAAATTTCCCACATCACTTCCAACACTGAACAATATCCTTTCTGGTCATATTGGTCAATCTGAGAGGCATGAGGTTATACCTCAGAAATGCTTTAGGTTGCATTTCTCTAATCAATACTGAGAGCAATTTTTCATATGACTATAGATAGTTGTGATGTCCTGCCTTTACATATCCTTTGACCATTTGTCATTTGGGGACTTTTTTATAAATTTGACTCAGTTCTCTATATATTTTAGAAATGAGTCCTTTGCCAGAAACCCTAATTGTAAAAATTGTTCCCAATTTACTACATTCCTTTTGATCTTGGTGAAAATCAAAGATTTTTTTTGAATTGTTCTAAGGCAATGGGGTTAAGTGATTTGCCCAAGGTCACACAACTAGCTAATCCATTTGAGGTTAGATTTGAACTCAGATCCTTCTGACACCAGGGCTGGTGCTCTATCAGCACTGTGCCACCTATATGCCCCCCCCAAAGATATTTTTAAGGTCAAGTGGATGGATATAGAAGATCTTAATGGGACATTTTCCATTAGTTTGATCATTGAAAGATAAATTATAATGGGTGGATTCCGAAAAATTCTAAATTCTATCAAGGTTCTAAATCAGTTATGGTGTTTATTTTTTCACAACTGGTTTCTAGATATTCTATTCACTAAAGAAGCCAAAGTTCTAAAGCATATTGCAACCTTTCATACCCCTGTATTAGTAACTAATAGTTACTAATTTAACTAATTCTGATTTAGAAATAAAATATTTTTTTATCAGAAAGTAATTCTACATAATGGAGAAATCACATTTATTATTCTGTAACATGAAAAGAAATGTCAATAAAATATACAAATTAAAATCTTTGACTAGGAGACAAATAGCTCAAAATTTATAGATCTTATGTTTTTGTCCTTTTTTTAAATGGCATTTTTACTTTCTGTTATACTAAAAGGGGGTTTCAGGCAGTCAATCAGACAACAGTCAATCATTTCAAAACAAAATCTGATTTCAAAGAATATATATGATAAATTGAGAATAATAAAACATTACACTATCTAGTGGTTTTATAATCTCCTCCTAATGGGAAAAGCTTTTAGTCCTTTCCTAGACAGGACACATTAAAGGATTAAAAACTATCAGAAACTATGAACTGGCATTTTGTCTGACTTTGTATGAAGTTATGAATCTACTGGCTTCATTATGACTGAAATCATGGAATTTGATAATACATTTTCACCAAAAGGAAAGGATATAGGTGGTAAATAAGGCCACCTTCATCAATCAATCCTGGGAGGTCTTGGTAAATTCCATTCAGAATAAAGTTACATACATGGTGATAGAAAATACTCTCTAGAGATGTAAATCCAGTTGTGAAAGCAGATCAAGTGAGACATCCCTTCCTACTCTAGGTGGGCTCGAACTACTTTTTCATTTTACTCTAGTTTCCTTAAACTCTCTTTGCAGGATGTAGAAGAATGAATGTAGTTATCATGGGTGAATGACAAGCAATCATCACCAAGTATGAATGTTTGGAAAAGACTGAATTTACATGGTAACAAGAACTAGATCGTTAACAGATGAATTTTCTAATTATAGATTTCCAGAGAAATGGCATAGCTCTATGGTAAAGGATGGCCATCTTATCGCTTCCAGTCATGATCTAATCAATTATTTAAAATTTATTTTTTAATGAAGAAAGTGTAATCTCCAACCTGCTGAAACACCAAAGCCTTACTGATTCTTTCATATAGAAAAACTTACCATCCTTTCATGGGTAGAAAGTAATAAGAATTTTAAAACTGAAATATGAATTGCCACCACTGACTACTTATTTATAGTTACCATGACAAATTTTTGGAGTTGATCTATCACTAACCTTCTGTTGTGCCAACAATTTTGTCCTGCACAAATTATTAAAATAATCACAGTAGCAATTTTGTAGAACCAAGAAATTGAGAACAAAGAAAATAACTATTAACTTGAAAATGGATGAAAAAACTATGTTATCTGACCATAATTGAACACTAGACTAGATGAAATGGCAAATAGGAAGGAAGAATTCTGAGAATCATGGGAAGACTTTTTATAAACTGAAACACTGAAAAGAAATGAGACCAGATGAATGATAGCACCAATGCCTAAGATAATATAAATGAAAACAAAATAAAATGTAACCACACTCCAAGCAATTACAATTACCAATATTTTCCCCAGGGAGTAGATAATGCAACATCTTGACTTCTTTTTAGTAGAAAGGTGAGAATTATGAGACACAAATTACATGAGTTATAAGAAAGTTAATTTGATATTTGATTTAGCTATCACTTATTTATTACTCATAAATTTATTTAAAGCAAGAATCAAGAGAATGGGTAAAGAATGTTGGGAAATGTCTGTTGTAAAAAAAAGAGTAAAGAAAAATAAACAAATAACAATACCCTATGAGAATGAGTACCCAATCAGTTAGCAATTTCCCCCATAATAGTGAAGATCAGAGGTCCTCATGATCTATTCTGTTCAATGATTCATGAAAGTCTCCTGTTACAAATTCAGGTAAAAAAAATGTATGGAAAAAATGTAAACCTTATTTTCCTTACTCTGTACTATCCTTTGTGGTGCTCAGAGAATAAAGGTTAATAGTGTCTGAGACACATTTAGTGGGAACTAGTAAAAAGTACATTAGACTTTAAGTCAATAGGCCAAAGTTTAAATTGTCATTCTAATAATTACTTTGACCACGGGCAATTCATTTGAACTCTGAGCCTCAATTTCTTCATCTATATGTAAGAGTCCCTCTTAGCTTACCCTTGCCAACCTGCATTGGCAGTAACAGTCTGGGTCACAGTTTGGTCTTGTGGGTATTCCTAATACTGTTCATCATGAATTCCCGTCTTGTGTTTCCTCTTAGCAATTATCCATCAGAATCATTTGATTATTGAGAATGAGAGATATGGGAGAGAGATTTTGGAAGGAAAATCAAAAAGACTTGGCAACAGATTAGAGATGAAAAATAAATAAAAATTTAAAAATGTGTCATGTCAAAATTGGAAATATGAGTCATATCCTCAAAAGAAATGTGGAAATCTAAAGAAAGGTGTATTTCATGGGAAGTCACAGATAAGTAGTTAAAAGAATTATATTTTGAAACTTATCTTGAGATATCTTTTGGAAGTTTTCTTATCTACAGGAAGTTTTTAGAAGAAGGAAATTAAAGAAAGGTTGTGATTAGATGACCACCCTACTTTCTTTGAACTTTAGCATTTATTACATATAGAAACTCCCCTGTGATTTCAATGATTTAGAGAAACAGATAAAGAAGCTCTCTCTATAAGAATAGGCTATGCTTTCTGTTTGATTTATCATTATCAGAGTAATTACTCAGAGAAGTGAATGGTTCAGTGACCTGTGAAGAATCACATAGTATATGTGAGAAGTGAGAGGCAAAACCAGGTTCAACTAGCCCTTACACCAGATTTCTTTCCACTATGACTTGATATGTCTCAGCAATGTGTACAAGGAAGGGAACACATTTGTGGAATTAATCTAGAAGTTTATTTGAAAAATCAAATGTAGATCATATTCTATCTATAGAACCCAGAACATGCTTAAAAATACATCTAGTCATCCATAAGGAAAGGTAAACATTTCTACTCATCTTGCCATCTAACCTACTGCTGAGTATACTATGATTTGCTGTATGGGCAATAATCAATATTATCATTGCTTCTAAAATAGTCATGTTAAATTTTTCTCTCTCTCTACTTACAATTCCTTTTCTGCTCATCACATCTCTATTAAAATGTAAGCTCCCTGATGACTATCTCACATTTGCCCAGTTGCTAGCACATGGAGTTTTAATCAAGAATTTTAATATTGTCACTCATTCATTCAAACTTTTCCCACAGTTATAGCCACAGTCTTCACCTAATTAAAACCACAGAGGCATGTCCTGTGGTATCTTAAGTTCAGAAACATATACAAAGAAAGAAGGTTAAACACTCAAAAACTCAGGTTCTTTTACAAGATTCATAAATATTCAATATCCATTGGTTTTCTCTTTGTTATTGATCTCAATTATCATTGTCCATAATTCTAGTTCTCTCCTTTTGACTGACTTTTCTTACTGTATGGTTTAACTTTATTATTCAATCTCAAACTAATAGCCATTTTACCTTGATTCTGATTAATCCACTACAAATTTTAAATATTTAACTATGGTTGTTTGGTGTTCCCCACAACTGAGGGGAGTCACACTCATGGAACCACTAGATAGATATAAAGCTACAAGAGAAAGATGGTAAGTTCTTTGGCCAAATAATAGTGTGGTAAAAAAACACTTATCTCATGAATCAATTGCAGGCAATAGACTGTATATTACCTAAACATGGCCAAACAAGTTCCATATCATCTAAATAAAAGATAATTACTTTATGAAGAATAAATAGTTGAAAATCAAAGTTTTCAATTTTTATTTTTCCTTCATTTTTTTCTAATAGTTCCATAAATTACTTCAATGATATTAAAACAAAAATCCTATTTTTCTTCTTTAACATTTTTGAAATGACCCATAGTATGTAACAGATTTGTTGCATCTAGAAATCACAATCTCTCCAAATTGCCCCAAATCATTGTGTACAAATTTAAACACACACACACACACACACACACACACACACACACACACACACACACACAAAACATCTTTATAGGGTAGCAGCAAGGAATTGGATGGGTAGGAAGATCATGTACAAAAATCTAATGATAGAGTAATAGTTTTTGGTTTCTAAATTTCCATTGGATTTCTATTACATGTAAAAAAACTTCTTTCTAAGCATATTTTGTCCAATTTCTGCCTTGATTTTAATTTAATTTCAGCTCTATTTTGGAATCTTTACCTCCAGGAGTTTGATGTCTAACTGTGAACTTTAATCAAGGTTTTCTTCCATTTTGATCATGTCAGAAGCATTAGTATGAGTCCTTTATGCCTGTTCCAACTTCCTTTGAGAAATGACTCTTCTTCAGCAGAACCCTAAAGCTATTTCTTGATATTTTCTCTCCCTTATCTTAAGCAACTCTGACAATTGGAAGCTAAGTATCCCTCCTTTTGAATGGTTTTCAGAAGTATATTCTATTAGTCAGGTCATTGGTCCAGGTGTGTCATTAGGTAAAAGTTTTCTAACAACTCTATATACATTCCAGTCTCTTGGCCCAGGCCATAGCAACCTTCCAAGATATTTTTATTTATTTTTATATTCTCATTCTGAACCTAGTCACACAAGATTCACAAGCTCTCTAGTTGTGAATGTGAATTCCCAGGTGAACTTGCTCCTTAATTGCAATTATTAATTTGAATTAAGCTGACTTGAACTTCAGTGGACCAAAAAAGATGGATAACCTTTTTTGCCTAGAGATCCAAAAATTTCTTTAACCCCTGAGTCAATCTCTTGTCACTGGTATTGCATCTTTGAAACAAGTCACAGTATTTGTACAAATATTAAAGAAAAAAACATAATTTAGTATCTTAGAGGTATCCATAGTTGGACTGGATTGTCTAGGATATAATTGGAGAGAAGAAAGGAAAGGAAAACCTTACTGAGAGAATGTAGGAAAACTGTGATGACTGAATCCATTATATATTTATGTTCTGCAACTTCAATTGTTCCCACATGGTTCTCAGTTGCCTAACATATTTACATTGCATAACCTTTACTGAGAACCTATTGCAAGGTAATCCTTTGATATTTCCCTAATTAACTTCTGCTTCTCTTTTTCACAATGACTTTTCCAAATTTTTCCATCCCTCCTCAAACTCCCAATGACTCCCTCTCTACTATCTCAACCGAGAACCTTGCATCAGAATTTGCTGGAAAAAATTGAGGATGTTTGCCAAGCATTCCCTCTTCTCCCCTATTCCTCATCTCAACAACAGATTGCTTCTGCCACTAATCTCCTCCTTCATGTCTATCTCGTAAGGAAAAAGTATCCATTCTCCTTGCCTTTACCTCTAGAAATGATACTATTCCATCCCATCTCCTTCAGATTACCTCCTCTATAAGCCCTACTTTTGTTTATCTTCAATCTCTCCCTATCTATTATCTATTTCAGCACTACTTACAGATGAGGTCGTGATTCCTGTATCCTCAAAATACCTGTCACTTAATTCTGCTAATTATCATTCCACATTGATGAGGATAGGATATAAAGCCATGTATACAGAGCACAATGGATTATCACTGAATGAATGTTTCCTCAGTCCAGCTCAGACCTGTTGAAAACCTTAGCTTAAAAAGGTCAAGGTCTCCCACTACATCTAGCCATAATCAGTCACCCAGAGCCATATCTGACCTCTGGATCCAAATATCTCTGGAAGAGAAAGTGAGGCTAATGATTTGCACAGCCCTCCCTCACTAAAATCAAATTTACTTGCAAGTCATGACATCACCTTTGTGATGGCCCAGTCGTCTTCAAGACCAAAGGACAAACAACAATATCCTTCCATTTATTATCTATTTTTAATAAACGTCTTGACAACATCATCTACAATAAGCACTTCCACTTCCTTCTCTCTCACACTCTGCTTGACTCTCTGAAATCTGATCGCTCATTATTCAACCGAAAGCTCTCTTCCAAAGTTATTTATGATTGTTAATTGCTAATGAAAAGAACTGTTTCTTAATTTTCCTCTTTCTTGACCTCTGATGCTTTGACACTGTTGACTGCCCTCTTTTCATTGACTAGGACTTTGGTTTGAGTAGATTTTTTTGGTGACATTACACTCTCTTAGTTCTCTTCTTACCTGTTAGTCGAATCTTTCTCAGCCTCCTTTGCTAAATCTTCATTCAGGTTACCCACACTCAGCATAGGAGTTTCACAGTGTTCTGTGTTATTTCTCTTTTTACTTCTATCTCACTTGCTAATATAATCAGTTTTCATGGATTCAGTTATCACCTCTATGATGATGATAATGATGATTTATCCAGCCCTAATCTCTCTGTTGTCCTCTAATCACATTTCCTAATGCCTATGAGCATCTTGAACTGGATGTCCCATTAAACATCTTAAACTCATATGTCTAAAACAAAGCTCAGTCTGTTACTCCCAAAATCTTTATTTATTCCAGACTTTTTTATAACTTGAGTCAATTTACTACCACCATCCTCACAATTCTTCAAATTTGTCTGACCCCACCTTTACCCTCCTTTCTTCCTTCCAACTCATACACATATAGAGTACATGATGTCTAGTATCATTTGTGGTTTGCCTGTCCAATAGGACACCATACTCCATTGCTCCCTAGGTAAAAACTCTGGTGATGCCGAGCAGACCAACATTGTTTCAAGTTGGATAGGTTTTTGAGATGTGCATAAATTGCTGTTAAGAGAAGAAAAGTAGAGGCGGCTAGGTGGTGTAGTGAGGGGCGGCTAGGTGGCATGGTGGATAAAGCACCGGCCTTGGAGTCAGGAGTACCTGGGTTCAAATCCAGTCTCAGACACTTAATAATTACCTAGCTGTGTGGCCTTGGGCAAGCCACTTAACCCCATTTGCCTTGCAAAAATCTAAAAAAAAAGAAGAAAAGTTCTGACAAAGTTAATATAGAAGTATCACATAATAATTGAAAACTGAAGGAGGATAGATGAAGAATGATTTCAAAGTAGGAAGAGTAGAATTAAAAAAATAGACAAAACTAATCAAAATTTATTTTCTTTCATTTTTGGATTTATAGCCAATTTTCTTTATAATCCTTTTTTATTCACTTAATTTTTTTAAATAATAAAATAGAAAGGTGGCAAACCACTTTGTTTATAAATTCATTCTCTTGCCAGGAAATTTAGATTTTTATGGAGTACTTTATTGGGAAAAAGGAAAATAATATCTTATGATTATAACAGGAATGCTCCTTATACACTCATTAATTTATAAGGGTAGACTATTAAAGGTGGGAAAAGACCATAGGGACTTTCCATTCCAGCCCTGCTATTTTGCAGATGAGGAAACTGAGGCTCAAAGAAATTAAATTTCAATATTTCCAGGCCTGAGTTCAATGGTTTGGGAGTTTTCTGTTTTTCCTGTGCATCACCAGTTCATTGACCACATTACATGCATTTGGTTATTCTTAAATAACTGCCCAGGGGACATTGTGTCCTGATATCCCCCTGGCCTTATTGACTCAGGCAAGGAAATGAATGTTACAATTCCTTGCCAATGAGTTTGAAAATAAATTGAAAATGAAGGACTCAGTCTTAGGCTGTAGACTTCATTGCCAAGTTTTAGAACCAAAAGACAATTTTTCAGCCAAGCTCAAAACCTCTGAAAATTGGGGTCAGAAAAGGGGCAAGAAATTCAAACCCTAACTCACCAATGACAGTTATAACAAATAAACCTGAAATTAAAAGCTAAGCATTACTTAACTAGAGAACATAATTGCGTAAGACTAGACACTTAAAAGGTGGTCCTAGCACTGTTTTCTGAAGAACTGGATAGGGTTAGTTGATAACAGAAGGGTTTCACAATTAAAGCCAAGTCTCTGAATTGATAGGGGATACTTATATAAAAACCTGCTTAAAGTAGTTGTTTTAATGTGGCAGGATGTTCTCTGATATATTCAAGGTTTTAGAATATTGATGCAACAGCATTACCTTCCTTTTATTAATCAGAAGTTGGGAAAAAATTCACAAAACCAATGGATGAGAGTATTTTTCAATCAGAAGGGAGATCGATTTGTGATTTCTGGCTTCAATACTATTTAAAAAAATGGAGACAACAGCTCTGGGTACTTTTTCCAAAGGGGCAAATTGAACTCCATTCACACTTCCATGGGGCAGTGTATAGAATACCCTATCTAGAATCAGGAGGATTTCTGATTCAAATCTGGGTTTAGACACTTATGAGCTATGTGACTCTGGGCAAGTCATTTAACCCTTAACCCTGATAGCCTTTATTACCACTTCTGCTAAATGAATTGGAGGAGAAAATATCAACATCACTCTAATATCTTTGCCAAGAAAACCCCAAGTAAGGAGAACAGTTGGACATGACTAAAAATGACAACCACAATAATCCAACTCCTTGTCACCTGTAATTCTTGACTAGGTTCACCAATAAATTCTACACAAAAATCCTATCTAATAGGCAAGATTTTTTTAGGTCTTTGTAACATGTTTGTAACATGTAACATGACACTCAATATTTTGACTCTTTTTCAATTTATGATCTCTTCCTACTAGTTTTATAAATACCCTAGATGTTTATATTTGATAATATATTCAAGATTTTAGAATATTGATGAAACTGCATTTCCTTCCTTGTTTTATTAATCAGAAGTTTAAGGTACATTTTGTGTGTAGGTATAACTCTGTATGTATATACAAGCATGACAGATTTCTGATAGCCTACTTCTTCCACACATACACACTAGAGCCATTCACTTGGGTTTATTTGATTTTTTTTTCCTTTTGAGATCAGATCGAATCTATGGCATCTTTGACCAGAGATGAAGAATTCTGTTTAAAGATATTAATTATGCCTCATAGCACAATATTTTTTGCAAGGCAATGGGGTTCAGTGGCTTGCCCAAGGTCACACAGCTAAGTAATTATTAAGTGTCTGATGTCAGATTTGAACTCAGGTCCTCCTGACTCCAGGGCCGGTACTCTGTCCACTACGCCACCTAGTCACCCCACAATATTTTTTTTTGATAATGTAACTGGAGTAGAAATAATCATAGACATAATCTGGAGAAAAATATTGGGTATTCCCTCATTTTACAGACAAGAAAAGTGTGACTAGAGAGGATAAGCAACTTATCCAAAGTCACACATTCCTTAAGTCTGAAGAGGAACGTGAATGAAGGTCTTCCTGACCCCATATCCAGCATTCTATGGATGAGGTGGAGAGGGATTGTGAATGATTGAAAACCACAGAAAATCATGACACTCTCAGTCATCTCCCCCCCTCTCTCTCTCTCACACACACACACATAGTAAAATCAGAAAGGAGATATGACTTCTAGGAAGACAAACAGAATTCAATTAGGGGTATCAATCAATCACCAAACACATTTATGTTGTACCTATTTGCCACGAATTGTGTATGTTTGCTTCCATGTTCTGGGTATTTGGATCATCACTCACATTTTGAAAGTGACTTTGCATATTTGCCTTCATTCCTAGGTATAAAGAAGACATAGAAGATTAAGATGCTTTGTGGTATATGCCTTTTTCTTGCCTGTGCCTATAACTATTAAGATAGCTGGTTCTTATCACCTATGATCATGAAATTATTCTGATGTTGGGAACAATAATAGGATCATGCTTAATGTAGGATCTCTTAATGGCAAAATCTGAGCACTTTGTAGACTCATCATTAAAAAAAACAGAGGCCTTTATAGAGCTAAAGCTGGGGAGGGAGAGGGAGAGGGAGGGGGGGAGGGGGAGGGGGAGGAGGAGGGGGGAGGGGGGAGGGAGAGGGGGGAGGGAGAGGGGGAGGGGGAGGGAGAGGGAGAGAGAATTTTTGCATAATTAAAAGCCACAAGGAATCATGAGGATAATAAAATAATACTGGTGTTTAAAAATGGATTTTGTCTCAAGTAGCACCTTTGATCACTGAAAATGCTTCAAAATTATCCAAGCCTATTTATAAGCATTCCCAATTCTATGTTTTTATACATGAGAAATTATACTTTTACCTACTTTGACTTTTTAAATATTCATTTAAAATGATAGGGGATTGGTTGTGGGAATTCCCCATTTAACAGAGAGGGTTTTCAAAGAAGAAAGACATTATTAGAACGTAAACTGTAAGTTACTGATGAATTGATCAGCTAGACTGTTATGGATACATTGAGGATGAATTTACTACTTGGGTTCAATATGTTTTTTGCTAGATATTTAAAAGGGAGCCAACTGGGGTGGCTAGGTGGCGCAGTGGATAGAGCACTGGCCCTGGAGTGAGGAGTATCTGAGTTCAAATCTGGCCTTAGACACTTAATAATTTCCTAGCTGTGTGGCCCTGAGCAAGCCACTTAACTCCATTTGCCTTGTAAAAACAAACAAAAAAGGGGAGCCAATTGCAGAGTGAAGTCCTTGAGTTTTTTGTTTTTGTTTTTATTTTGGAGGAAACTAGTGAATAGCGGTAGAAATGTTTTTCAGAGAGACAAAAAATATGTGTGTTTTCTTTGGCAGCTTCTCTCCCATGCTAGGAATCAATAATGGTTATTTCAAGGCAAAGACAGAATATAATTACACATTTATTTATTCATGTGTGGGACCAGAGAAAAATTCCTGAACTATGAGTTCTTGGTTCTAGAAATGGAAAGACAGTGTCAAGACATCCCAAACTCAGCCATCTACACAGAAGAGCTAGGATTTCCCAGATATAGTATTCCTCGAGAGTTTTGAACTCATTCTTTTTGAGGAAGAAGTTTCTAACTATACATTCAAGTATTAGGGGATACAGACTTCTTTATTTTCATCCATATACATAAGTATAGTTTAAGTTAAAAAATTTCCTTCCATTTTCCCTTCCTACCCCACCTCCCCTCCCCTCTGTAGCAGTCAAGTTTACATTGTACATACATATTTTGATAACCATGTGTACAAACTAGTAATTTTTGGTGTGAGGAATTAGGATTAAGGGAAAGAGATACATAAGTGATAATTTTTATAAAGTGTTCATCAGATTCTGAAGGGTTGGGTTTTTTTAATATTTTGGTTTCCTTCCTTTGGAAACCTGTCTAATACAGTTGTCCTAGCTCTGAACTGCTGAGAGGAATTGCTTCCAACAAGGTTGAACAATAGTATCCCATAGTATTCATGTACCTAGCCATTCCCCAAATGATGGGCATCCCCTCAACTTCCAATTCTTTGCCACTACAGAAAGAGCTGCTATGAACATTTTGGAACATGTAGGACCTTTCCCTTTTTCTATAATTTCTTATAGATATAGACCTGAAATTGAAAAATTCTATCATTATGAACAGTTTTATTGCTCTTTGGGCATAGTTCCATATTGCTCTCCAGAAAGGTTGGATCTGTTCATAATTCTATCAACAATGCATCAATGTCCCAATCCTCCCACAACCTCTCCAACATTGATCATTTTCCCTTTTCCTCATCTTGGCCAATCTGATAGGTGTGAGGTGATACCTCATTGTGGTTTTAATTTGCATTTCTCTAATCAAGAATGATTTGGAGATTTTTTTCATATAATTATATAGCTTTAATTTCTTCATTTGAAAACTATCTGTTCATATCCTTTGCCCATTTAGCAGTTGGGGTACATGCATATTTTTGATAAACATGTTTACAGATTAGCATTTTTGGTATAAGAATTTAAAATTAAGGGAAAGATATGAGACAGTTTTTAAAAAGTGCTCATCACATTCTGAAGGGTTGTTTTTATTTTTTGTTTTGTTTTTCTTCCTCTGGATGGGGATAACATTGTCCATAGCTGGTCTTATATGAATGTCCTAGCTCTCTGAACTGTTGAGAAGAGCTCCTTCCATCAAGGTTGATCATCTCATAATGTTGTTGTTAATGTACATTGTTTTCTTGGTTCTGCTCCCTTTGCTCAGCATCAGATCCCGTAAGTCATTCCTTGCTTTTCTAGAGTCCAACCATTTATGGTTTCTTATAGAATAAAAGTATTTCATATTATTCATGTTCCATAACATGTTTAGCAATTCCCCAATTGATGGTGGGGATGCAGACATCTAAAGAGAGAAGAAGAAAATTTTAAGGTAATTATCAACATCTAGGGAGACATGTAAATCATATATGGCTTTGGATCTGGAAAAGCAGTGATAGCAACTCTCCAGAGGGAATTAGGGAAGAGAAGGGGAAAAATACACTTATATCGTAACTTGTATACACCAAGAGCCAACAAGGTAGCACAGTAGACAGAGCTTTGAGTTTAGAATCAGGAATCCTCCTGAGTTTAAGTCTGACCTTGTAAATTACTGGCTGTGTAATTCTAGGAAAACACTTGACCTTGTTTGTCTCAATTTTTCACTTTCAGTAAAATGAAGGAAATGGTAAACCACTTCTCAATCTCAATCATGACTCAAAATGAAGTCATGAAAATCCTGATAGAAATGACTCAATAGCAATAGTATGCACAAAAAATTAAAAAAAAAACTCATTTGTTCTCACAACAATCCTCTGAGGCAAAGGGTATCTTTATTCCCATTTTACAGTTTAGAAAACTGAAGCAAACATTAAATGGCTTATCCAGGATCATACAATTATAATTGTGTGAGGTCACATTTGAAGTCAGGTCTTCCTGACTATATACTATCCATAGAGCTGCCTCTTCTGTGGAGACTTTGTTACTTACTGTATTTGAGTTCTAGTTTTCCTGATAGAATGGCAACTCTGAGAGTAGTGGGGTGTTCAATTTTTGTATCTGTTCTCTTAGTAACTGGTACCATTGTTGACATTTAGTAGGTCAACACATGTAGATGGCAAATGGGAAGGTGGTTGCTTTTTTACTAATCCTAGGTTTCTTTTTCCTTCCACTTTCTACTACTTTCTTCTACTTTTTTCCTACTTAGGGATTTTAAGTAGTTGTTCTATATCCCTTTTGTAGAGAAAACTGAGACTCATTGGAATTGGTGGGAGGTAGCTTCTCTGACACCCCCATATTTATTTTCTTTCTCATGAAAACAAAAGCAGAATGGGCTATGTAGCTAGAGGACAATATGAGGCAGTAAAGACAGACTTACTGGAGAGGAGGAGAAAAATTGTTTTAATTGATAATAGACTGCTGTGAGTCCTTTATGCATATTCTTTCTTCATTTCTAGGGGATAAAATAAAGGTTGTTCTTCACATGGCATGTCATATTACCTTGAGTACTTGTTGGTGACCTGGATTCTGTTTTACCCTAATGAATTATATTTCTCTTTTATTCAGAGGTTTCTGAGAAGAAAGTCTAGTCAGAATTCAGATATCTAACCAACTAAAAAGGATATGATTTAGAGGGTGAGGTAGTGAAGAGGAGGAAAACTATCCTTACGGCAAATTACAAATATTTTGATATCAAATTAAAAGGAAACTATTCAGTCCTTTCTGGAGAGCAATATGGAACTATGCCCAAAGAGAAATAAAACTGTTCATATCCTTTAACCCAGTAATTCCAATTCTAGGACTATATCAAGAAGAAATTTTAAAAAAATGGGAAAAGTCCTACATGTTCCAAAATATTCATAGCAGCTCTTTTGGTAGCATCAAAAATTGGAAGTTGAGGGGATGCCCCTCAATTGGGGAATGGCTAAACAAGTTATGGTACGTGAATACTATGGAATACTATTGTTCTATAAGAAACTATAAAGAGTTGGGTATGGAATGACTAATGGGATCTGATGCTGAGTAAAGGGATTAAAGTCAAGAGCCATCAACAACATTATGAGATGAACAACCTTGATTTAAACAACTCCTCTGGACAGTTCAGAAAGCAAAGACAGCTGTATTAGACCTGTAAAAGACTATGTTATCTCCAACCAGAGGAAGAAAAACAAAGCATACCAAAAAACCCCACATCCCTACAGAATCTGATGAAAACTTTATAAAAAATATCTCTTATGTATCTATTTCCCTTAATCCTAATTCCTCAGGCCAAAAATTACTAATTTGTAAATATATTTAACAAAATATTTATGTAAAATGCTAACCTGACTGTTCCCTACTGAGGGGAGGAGAGTGGAAAGGGAGGGTGGAGGGAAAATTTTAACTTGGAAATATTCATGTACAACTGGATGAAAATAAATTAAATAAAAATAAAATAAAAAAAATTCATCATAATTCAATTTAAAAATAGCAAAAAATCTCACTGAATGCTAGTTTATTTGGGTCAAATACATGAAATAAAGAAAAAAGAAATCAGAATAATCCTTTTAACTGCAATCCACCACTGTATTTAGGACAAATGATAGACTTGTTATTATTTTCATTTTCTTTGGAAAAAAAAACAAAGAAACACATAGATGCATATACAATAGCTTACCTAAATTCCAGATGTTTTAGATATAGAAGTTCTAGGCTACTACTGTAAGGGAACACAGGTACACAATTACTAGACTGTGTTCAGACTGAACAGTTCAGCTGGCTTGGATACACAGCTTCCAGGATGAATACTAAGCCCAGTTAGTTCTAACTTTCAATTCCCTTGTGGTTCATCCATCAGTTAACTAGTACAGACTGTCTCCAGTATAAGGTTTTGATGTTGCATGATTCATTAAGTTAAAGTTGTACACTTTTCCTATGTCTAAAATTTGAATAAAGGTGAAGAACTGGTGAGATTCAAAGCTCTTATTTACAGACAGTTAATACTTCCAACAATATCTTCTATTTTTTTTACAATCCTGACTGTACAAATGAAATCACTCCTCTTGCAATGAAAGGAAATGTGAATTCCAAACTCTATAAATCTTCATGTGATTGCCCATTATGCATGCTACTTTCTGATAATTACTCATACTGATGATGTAGAAAGAACCTATTCATGGAAAAAAATGAATTCAGGAGTTATTTTTGACCTGGCAAATGAAGAAGACTTGGAATTAAAGCAACCCTACAGTTATTAAGGGACTTCATTGGACTAACTAAATCTTTTTTTTTTAAGAGGACGTTTACAACTCTGTCTTCATGTATGATGTGTATAAGTAAAATTCTGTTTGAGAGAATCAAAAAAAAGGTACTGAAATTAGAACCCATAAGTGTGACTCCTAGTAGTTTAGTGTAGAGAGAGTCTGAGATATTTTGAAGTCAGGAAGTTCTACATTCAAATTCTGCTCAAGATACAAACTGTTGTATTGCCCTGAATTATCTCTCGGACTCTAATTTCAATATTCATTTCCTACATTAAAATGTAGATAATAAGAGTCATCCCATTTGTCTCAGAGCTGTTATGAGGATCATTTGAAGTAACAGATCTTAAATACTTTAAAAATAAGAAAGCACTATGTGGTGGTGATTATTATTATTATTTAATACAAAGGTAATTTTGTGGGAAGGTCTTGGGGTATTTTTAATTTTTGAAATCATCTCTCTGGACAATACCATATATCTCTGAATGGAGAATAAACTCCAGATCTTTTAAAGATGACCTTGCCTCAGATTTGATATTGGTCACTTGTCTTCTCTACACATTGCCAAGGGCATCAAAGATCAACCATAAAGCTCTGTTGACAGTGATATATAACAATGCTATTGCCTGCTACTGCTTACTAGTTTTCTCCTCTAAGATAATTTTTTTAGAGGACCAATATGACTTGAATTTTTTTGGGTGGAGCAGAAAAGGGGACCCCTACCTATGACTGCATGTGATAAAAGAAACTCCTCTATACAGAGTAGCAACTAGCAAGATATTACAATCTTGTCTTAAAGAATTGCTTGCCACATTGAAAGGCAAACTTATTTACCCATGCTCTGTATTTGTCAGTCAATTTTAAATCCAAAGCTTCTGGATCCTGAGCTGAGGTTTCAGCCCTCTATACCATGTTATACCTTATCTGATACATAGCTTCAGGTTTAGGGATAGGAACTTTATCTGTGTTAGGAAATTCCTGGGTAAGGAAATCTTTCTAATGTATAGTCTAATAAAGATACCTAGAGAACTGAGAATTTAAGAGAATTGCCTAGATGCAGTCATGAAATGTTTTCAAGGAAAATTTGAACTTTGGTCTTCCTGATTTCAATTCAGGATAGTTCTCACTCTGTTATTCCATTCAGCTGCTTAGTATTAATACAAAGAAATGAAAGAGAAAAGTATCAAGTCCATTTGATATATATTTTTCCCTCCTAGTCCCTCTGAATTTTCTCCTCCTTATTTTAGACTCAGAAAAAGGAAAAAAAATACATCTGAGCTGAAATAAAGCAACCCATATATCACCTTCAATATCTAACTATAAGAATATATACATATACATATATATATATATATACACAACTATGTATGCATTGACTCTACCCATTACACATAGAATTATTAAGAGCCTGAAAAGTTCTATTTTTCTCTTTTTTTTATCTCTAGCCATCATAGGCCCTGACAAAGGACAGGTAATTAATAAATGGTTTTTAAAATATAAAAGAATCTGTGGTCCACCACTATGACTTTCAAATATCTCCCTAAGTTTACCACTTTTGGGGACAAAAATAAAACATAAAGCTCTTAAGGGTCCTTTATTTCCATAATGTCTTGTAGTTCATTAATAATTACCTATTTTTTAAAAAGAAAGGAAGAAATGAAGGGAGAGAAGGATGAAGGGGGAGAAAAGAAAGGGAGGAAAAATAATTTAACATATGACATTGTACTAAGGAATGGTAATACTAATACAAGAAAAAAATAAAATCATTGCTCTCAAAGACTTAACTTTCTAAGTTCTTATTAACTATACTTTGATGTAGGAATTTGATGTAGGAAATAGATAAGGAAAATAAAGTCTGAGAGATAAAGAAGGGTAATACAAGTTAATGCCTTAAGCAGAATTTGAATCTAACATCATAAAGTAGGGAGAGCAAAAAAGTGTGGGGTAAAGTGCAGATGGAAAGATGAAGGTAATTGGCAAGAGGAAAGGAGGAGAGAGGTTTGAAGTCTGGAAAGTATTGAGCCCCTATACAAAATGAAGGTCTTAGGAAGAATTTATCAATGGGAACAAAAGTGTGCTTGGAGGAATGATATTCCAGGTTAAGAAGGCAACAAACATGGGTGAATGTTCCAGGAGGAGGAAGTTTCAGGGGCAATGGGATACTCCCCTTGAACAAGTTCCCAGGTAATGAAAAATTTCCCAGTTGAGATAGCCACTGGGACATGGTTTAGAAGCCCAGAAACCAGGACAAGAGTCAGGATTGAAGTGGAAATAAAAACTCAGGTCAAGGGCCCCCTAAAACATGCTCTCTTGGGCTATATAATAATCATTTGCTAGTATATTACCTCAGTCTTTCTTCTGTTGTTCCTCCTGTATCTACAAGTTTGGAGCTAGCAGTCATATTGTGAGCTAGAAGGCACATCATTAAAATTTCTGACTCTCTATAAGGATTATTTTTAGAGATAGGATCATTTATGAACTTAGATGTGTTCATCTCAGTCCAATTACATTATCAATACTCTTTCACTCTTTAATCCTTAACAATTTTCTGCTTCCACCATTGTAATGAAACTCAACTCTTGGAAAATACCTCTTCTATAGTCAGTCTTTGAATTGAAGAGACATCAAAAGCCCTTTGACCTTTGCAACTCAAGAATTCCCTTTATGGCATGCCCCAAAGACATCATCTAACCTCTACTTAAAGACTGCATCATTTTTCAGTCCTGTTTCACCTTGACTTCTAGAAACCTGCAGTATATATTATTGTTAATATCCCTTATTGTCTTCCAACATTCTCCTCTTGCTTTCCCTGAGATTCTATAATCTTAGTCCTCCTTTGTTTTTGTTGTTTGTGTTTTTTTCCTTGAAAACTATCATGACATCAGGGAGGTGATTCAATATGTACATGAATTGCATTAAAATTGGGGGGGGGAGACATGAATTAAGTCAACAGCTTCACTTTCTCCTCTGAAGTCTTATGGATCCAGTGACCAGATATGAACCAGGATGAGTGGAGATGACCCTGGATGCGAGGTGATCAGGGTTATGTGACTTGCCAATGTCTCCCAGGTAGTATCAAGTTTCTGAGGCTGGATTTAAACTCAGATCTTCCTGTCTCCAGGACTGGTCTCTGTTCACTGTACCACCTAGCTGCCCCAAGTAAAAATTAGGAAATTTCTTTCTCTCTTTTATACCTATTCAACTTATTACTGCTTCATAAATATAAGGTATTGTGGAATGAGAGGTGGATCCAAAACTGTCCCCTAAATGCTTTTCTCTTGTTGTTTACAGTCTCATTCAGAGATCTCTGACTCTCCCGAGTCCACCCAATGTGATCTATGAACTTTTTATACCTGTCCTTAACTTCTTTCATGAACTTCAGTCCTCCAATGTCACTTACTTGTTGAACATCCCTGTCTAGATAGTTTGTTTGCTGAAAGTGGAAAAATGAAGGTGATGACACTCTTTTCCATAACAACAGATGTTCACACTAGCAACAAGACTCCTAAGTTGATCCTCAAAGGTTTATTCACTACTTAGAAACAATTATTCTGTCTAGGTGATTGTTTCCCCTTCCCCAACTACAAATCCCTTTGGATTGACTTCTGCTGTAGTTTTTCAAGTCTCCATTAGACACAAATTGACTAGTTTCTAGCACACCATGACTGGTTGATAGTGGAAAACCAGTTTTTCCATAATAGACCCCTAACATAGACATTAAGCCATCAAAAATATTCTCCTGAGAATTTAGAAATACCAGAAGAAATAAGTAGTATTAATCCACTTCCTACTTTCCATCTCTTTTCAATTTCAATTATTCTTTATAAATTATCCTGAAATATCAATTTTCCTTTTCTCAAAAATCATTCATGATTCCCTAACATTAACCTTCTTAACCGGATTTCAAGATTTTTTACAATCTATTCCCTACTTCTCTGTCCACCCTTATCTCCTCTATTTGTCTGATATCAATCTTCTTCTTAGCTCTAGTCAAACTGAATTTCTATTTGGTCTTATTTCCAAATATTTAACCATGTCATTTTCTCTGACTTAAATGTTTCCACCTATTCCCACCTAAGATTTTTTAAATAATATTTCAGTCTATTTAATAATCAGCAATTATTCAGCAATTTTAAGACATAGGGCACAATTTGGGGCATTCTGAATTAAGTGGTTTGACCAGAATAACATAGGCAGTGTGTTTCAGAGGCAGACTTGAAACATGTGTCTTCTTCACTAATGCCCACTCTCCTTTTCATGTGCTTTCTGATCTCCAAGAGTTTTACCCAACTTTAAGTCCAGTTCCTTGATCCATTGCTTGATGAAATCTTCCCTGTTTGGTAGAGGCAATTTCCTAAACTCTCCTTGGATGCACCTAGTCTATTTATTTTTATACATTTACACTAATGGAGCCTATGATTTTTTGAGGAAAGGGATGTGATATTCACATTTCTTTCTTTTGTAGCAACACTAACAAACATTTCTATGCTGCATGTGTGCATGCATACACATTTATGTGAAAAATTTATTTAAATTTAAATGACTTCTATTTCCAGAGAGAATAATTTTTTTTGATTTCTAAATGAGTAGTGGTATTGACTAAGCCATTGTATTATAATCTGTAGAATATTCTAATTTGAAAAAAAGTATGGATTTCTTTTCCCCAGTGAAAGGACAGTTTCTGAAAGCAGGCCTATCTTTAGGATATTGAGAAATGTCCACATGAAAACCTCCAGATGATACCATGTCACCGCAGACATTGATTAAATTCTTATAGCATAAATCTATGCTAAATGAATATGCAAATTGGGGTTATCCTATATTGAAATGAATTTGAAGTAGTCAAATGATAACTTCTAAATAATTAGTATGGTCTAATTCATTTCATCTTGTATTTGTCAACCAGATTTCTAATTTTCTTTAATATGTTTTCCAAATCACATTTAAAGTCTATTTACTGCTATTTTCTTTTCTTTCCCTATACCTATCCACTAATTTACTTTTTATTCTTGAAAAACAAACAAAATCAATAATCTAATGTTTCTGTTTTTATCACTCCACATTCTAGGATATGACTGCAAACCTTAACCCCAAATCCCCAAAAAGCTTACTCAATCCTACCCTCATGTCCAATGGAAGTTTTCGACTCAATGATTCTTAATTGAATGGTCTATGTTCCATTTACTTGAAATCATAATGTTTAGGGGCTAAAAGATCACCAAACTGAATTCATTCTTATTGTAAAAGAACTGAGACCCCTTTTGAAGATCTTATGGCCTAGCCATCAAGTGTTACAACCAAGACTAAAATTTGGATCTCAAATCATGAAACAGGGAGAACCCTTTGCAATTCTATAGTGATCTTGTTGCAATTCCAAGTGATACAAATGATCAGTTATTGATTGATTTGCGTTTCTTGGAATTTCTTCTTATTCCTGCTCCAAAAGAGGAGAGAGAACCACATTACCATCCCGAAGTCTGATTTCTTTGGTCTAAAATGCATCATTAAGAAATTTTTGGCAAGTTGTGTGTTAGCACTTGTAGCAAAGATCAGGGGAGCATAATGGAGGAGGAAAAGTGGCTTATTTGCATGACCTCTACCAAATTGAGTAAATATTTATGTTTTTGATTTTATTCTAAAAGTTTTCAGATCACTAAAGTTTCCAAGTTGAAGTATATGTGGAAAATATTAAACTGAACAGCAGTGGAGGTAGAAGTAAACCCTCATTCCCTTACCTGTAAATGTTTTACACACACACAGATACTTATACATACATATATGTGTATATATATATACATATACACACATATATGAACATACATATATACCCATATACGCCCACTATATAGGTGCATAATATATAAGTGCTTCTGTGTGTATATATATCTATACACACACACACACACAATGAATGCACACACAACTTTTTTTACTAGCTTTGAATGTGATAATTTTTTCACATATAAAGTTACTGCCTCTCCTCTAAGCAGACCAGCCACATGGGTGAATTCCTCTATGTCCCAGTTTCTAAGTGGTGGGACCCTGATGAGTGATTTTTTTCAGGAGAAATGAATCCTTTTACAAAATATGGGTCAACTTTTTGCAAAGTTTTGTTTTCTGTTTCCCTTTCAGGATTCTCTTTTCTGGAAGTCATATACCTCTCTGTCCATAAGGTGGCACTATAGCACTACCAACTTACACAACTTATTTTTCTAAACTCTTTTTCTGCCCTTCCCTCTTCTTTGTCTTAGTCTTAAGAAGGCAAAAACAATGTGGGGCTTAGACCTCAGTGGTTCAATACGCAATTTGTCAGTGGCTGTTGTCACTTGATGAGTGCTCCCACCTGCCTTTTCCTTCCCTCTCTGCCCTCCCCCCCCCAAGTCAGTCTACTGCCAAACCTTTAAAGGAAATACTCATTTAAGAAAGGGGAACAAAAATAGTCTTCTCAGGACAAAAGAAGATGTTAGTGTGGGTGATTAGGTCACAAAGTTCAGGGCCATCCCTGCAGCACTAACACAGCAAGGTCACTCACTGCCCTTCCATTAGTTATTTAATCACCACATTTCTGAGTATCTATGCATTCCCTTCCTTCTGAATATTGTAGAGTTGTTTTTCTTTTTTTAAGTATAAAAAAGTTGTTTTCTTTATTATTAGTAGTGTCAAAGCCTAGTGGAAGTAGTAAATGGAGGAGAGAAACCATTTAGCAAAACAGTTCCTTGGACTAGTGGTTTAAAGACCTAGGCATAGAATTTTTTTAAAGAAGAATTCAGATCTTACCTCTTAACAATCAACCAATCAATAAAAATTGACAAGTAGTTATTAAAATGCATTCATTGTGCTGGATATTTGAAATATAAAGAAAAAATGATAACTTCTCATCAAAGGGAGCTTACATTCTAGCAAGATAGAAGCTTCTTTATGACCTTAATTAATTCAACTTTTCTAAACATCAGTCTTTTCAAATATAAAATGGGAGTAGTTAATGCTTACCTTACAGAGTAATTGTGCCATATAAATAAGATATACTCAAAAAGTACTTTGAAAATCTTAAGGTACCATATAAATAAATTTTAAAAATAGTCAACTTGTTTCTATATAATTCTAATTAAATGATAAGCATGGATGGTCAGTAAGAAAAATTAGGCAAATCCTAAAGTAAGTAACTATCCATAAAGAACCTTTACCAGTATTTAAAAAAAAACTTAGATTTTACCAGTATAAGGAATTTTCAGTGTAGAAAATTGCTTCATGGGGCAGATTTGTAGTTTTTAGCCATAATAAGTTGTTTGAAGCTCTGAGATGTTACATAACTTGTCCAAGATGAGACAACCATTATGAATCAGAGATGAACCTCAGATTCAGGCTATCCTGATTCTAAGCTCAACTTCATTAACTGAAATGCTAACTGCTTCTTTTGAAGGATTTAGCACATTGTCTGCCATAAACACTTTATAACTCCTAGATATAATAATTAATAACACAACTAATATAGGACAATAGATTTTATATTGGAAGGTACCTAAGAGGTCATCTAGTCTAATCTCTTCCTGTTATGGTGGAAGAACCTGAGACTCAGATCACTTGGGTAGGGAAGAGAAGAATTAGGATCTGAATCTTTTAAAACCAGTATTTCCTCCAATAGGATGAAGTATTTCAAAAAAAAGAAGAAAAAAATTTTAATGGCTATCTTTTCCAACAACCTACTATTTAAAACTATCTTCCTCACAGTCACCCCCACCCTAAAATTGTATAGGTCACATAAAGGTCCTGGTTTTCCCCTGGCATTCTTCCAAGGGTGGAACAATTGACCTGGCATGTCATTTTTCGATTGATAAGTTCCTTTTGCATGTCTAGGCAGAGAAATACTTATAGCAACCAAAGCAAACCAAAGCTGGGTCACTAGCTGGAGAATGGCCAATATTCACTGGCATAATTTCCTTATAGAAAGGGGACAAAACTGAAGGAGCAAACATTAGAAGATTCTTTCCCAGGTATGGTAAGCAACACGTTTTTTGTTTTTTTTTTTGTTTCTATTTTCACTCAAGAAAGTCTTTTTGAGGATTAGCACTGAGTGTTATTATAGCTATATATATAAGATGCATGTTTATAAGCCTTGTGTCTCCACTAGATGAGCTTCTCAAGGTCAAAAATTGCGCTTGCACTCTCAAGCTCTCTTGTTCTCTCTCTCTTGTTCTCTCTCTCTCTCTCTCTCTCTCTCTCTCTCTCTCTCTCTCTCTCTCATTTCCAAATCATTCTAACTACTTTCACTTTCACAATTTTTTGTATAATTCAATATATTGTAAGCTTCTCAAAGACAGGGACCAAATTTTATATTCCCCCCATATCTTTCTATCTAAAATAAAAATACTCAATTTTGCAATTTTAATTGATTTAAGGGTTGCAAAGAACTTTACAGCTAATATTTCATTTTGTCCTCTCAACAACCCAGAAAAATGGTTACTATGATAGCCATTAATTGTCAAATAAATAGAGGCAAAAAGATAAGTAACTTAGGTGAAGTTACATAGGATGTTTACAGCTGACTTGAATTCATGTCTCTGGATCCAGTGTTCTGTCCATATAAGTTGGTATATAAGTACTTCATTCTTATTCCTTTGAGCCCACTAAAGTGTTGTCTAATTGTAGTATCCACTGTGCAAAAATCAAGCTATGAGCTGAAATTTTATGTGCTACCAAATTTTTGACCAGACTTAACAAAAGTTCTTGCCCATAGTACCCTACAAAGAGATAATGAATGAAAAATGTTGAATAAAATTATTTAAAAGCTCATATATTTTATCTCTTTTCCACATTTCATACACCTTCAATCAGACATTACTCACCTGTGTGTGGCACCTTTTTCTATTTCCTAGGAGCTCATGGGTTAAAGAATCTTCCAATACATAGGCAACATCATGGTAGACTTTTAGCCACTAAATTGTCACTAATCTGTTACTGAATGACTTCAGTAACAATTATATAAAAGCCTGGTGGATAGTAAATAAAAAGTCCTCAGCATTAAGCTTTCCCTAGGAGGCATTCCAAATTATGGAATACTGATAAGGAGGGTAGAGCCTGAGTGAAATCATGAATTAGAAAAATTTAGCTAAAGCATCCCTTTCCCTTCTCAGCAGTTTCCACTTCTCCTTTGATGTTGCCTTTTACTTTCTACTAATTAGTCACCTGGTGATTTCAGTCAATTAAATTCAGTAAACATTAAATAAGCGCCTACTATGGGAAAGGCCCTACCTATTTGCTGGTAATACCAAGGAGAAAATGTTACAGTACCTACCTTAAAAGAGCATACATTCCAGTGGGGAAATACAACATGCAAACAATTTAATTTAAGAAAAGAAATCATCAACAAGTTTGGGGATTAGGGAAGCTTCATGGAGGAGATAATATGAATATTGATCTTTGATGACAGATAATTATTCTGAAGGAAAAAATAAAGAGGGAAAGAATTATAGTCATGGGGACTAGCACATACAAATTTGCAAAGATAGTAAATATTATGCTTAATTTGGAGAATTGTTGGTAGACCAGTATGGCTATAATTTAAAGAGTATGAATATAATTTGGGTAATGGAAAGGAAGTTTCAGAATGGTTAATTGAAGTCAGATTGTGGAGACCATAAATACTGAGTTGAACCACTTCCATATTGTCCTATAGTAAAAGTAATTTAAGGAAACTTTTTTTTTTTTTTTGCAACGCAAGTAACCTGTGATCCAGGAGAATTATTAGGACATTCTGTGAAGCCTGAAAAGGAGAGACATTCTTTCTCATACACAAGCTTTAGTGGTTCTTTTTTGAAGGCATTACCTTATATTAAACATTTCTCTATCCCATGCACTAATTAAAAATAAACTATAATAAACTATCCCGTTGCCCATTTCCTCAGGGCCATGCTTGATAAACTAGTCGCTGATGTTATTTTGAAATAAGATATCGGAGAGCTGTAATGGTTTAATGAGCTATCACTCTAAGGTTTGCTTCAAGCAGCCATCCTCAATGGCTTTAAGCAAGAATCATATGATTTCAAGAATTCTGAGGCAAGACTAGCCAAGTAAATACTTGGAATTGATGTTATCATTTTGGAAAACACTACAAAGGAAGGCAACTATTCTTGCCACATTCATTACTGCAGATCTGAAGTGCTTAATTAGTATATTATTTATCTAAACTAAGTATACAATATTCAGTCATCAGTCAGAACATCATGCAATTCCAACTCGGAGTGGGAGGGAATCACCAAGTCTACATATTTAATGACTTCATATACATGGAACATGGTTGGTATGGGGGAGGGGGGGAGGCATCACAAAAATGCTGACCCAAAGAAATAAAATGTATTGGTATAAGGAAAATCGGTTCAAGGAGACTGGTATTACTTCTTCCCAAACTTTTTGACTTACAGGTTTATTTTAATGAGTTCTATTTATCAATAAAGATTTTCCCATCATCACTTCATCCCAACCTCACACCTTAAATTCTGCATCCCTTTTTAGTCTCATATTTAACACAGTTTTAAATTAAATAGGTGAACATATTCTCATTTTCACAAGATTTTTTAAAATGCTGATTAAAACTCAATGAAAGTATTTTATTTCAGAGACAGCATTATTGATCACTTTTTAAAATTAATTTAATTATTTTTATTGAACTATAACTCAATTTCAGTATTTCTTTTCTCATTTAAAAATTTTTTCCACTTTACAAAAAATTCAGTATTTTTTCAATCTGAATGTATATTTACTGACTTCAAATTATAGAATCATAAAATCCCAACAGTTGAAAGGAATATTACCTGATATAGTCGAGCTCTTGTCTGTATCATGCTCAGCATGCTCAAATCATATTCCAAATGATACCTTACTATATAATACATTAAAATATATTCATCCCACTTTTCATTGATAATCTCCAATGATTAAGAGCCTACTACCTAATTTCTCCCTTGGATGACTGTAATTATTAATCAGTTTTCATTTTATTTTAAAACAAAATATGCTTCTTTTAGCTTCTAATAACTGTTACTATCACAATATTGAGATGCTAAATTGAAGGTTCAATAAACCAAGGATTAATTCTTATCCAGTCACACATCCCTCCTCGTGTACTTGAAAATATGTTTTTCTTAGTTAAAATGAAAGGTGTGTATCCCTATTTCATTTTAATTTATTAGATTTACTTCAGTATTCTACACTAAGAGAATGTGTTTTTAATCCTGATGATAAACAAATATTAACTGTTCTTCCTAACTTTGTGTTACCTGCAAAAATGATAAGCATAGACTCTTTATCTTTCTACAATTCACTGACAAATATATTAAATAGTACAAGGCAAATGGTCAGATCTCTAGGAATTTACAACAGACACTCCCAAGTTGATATAAAATCATGTATCATTATACTTTGGGCGCAGCCATTTCACAAGTTCCAAATCCACTTAAAGTTGCTATTGATCTAGTCTGCATCTCTCCATTTTTACCCCGCCCCAAAATTAAAATAAATTTTCTAAAATAATTTTCTAATACCTTTCTAATAAAAATAATACCTGTATTTTAGCATTCTTCCAATCTAAAGTCTTATAAAATAATGTTATTCTGGAACCAAAACTTCTTGGTAACACTATGCTGACATTTAGGATCACTGACTTCCTTTTCTAGGGATTTACTAAACATTTCTGTATTAATATTTTCTAGGATTTTGTCAGGAGTCAAAGTCAAATAAACTGACCAATTACCTTCAAAATTCACCATCATCCTTCTCTATCAAAAACTATATTTTTAAAATCAAGAATATATTCTCCAGTGTTGCAGAACCTTTCTCCCCCTATTAAGCTTCCATATATCCCCAGTCATGACTCAACAATTCACTGCTCTTGATATCTCATTACTTATCTAATTAGTCCTAGGTCTGTATTCAGGAAAACTGAGTTCAAATAAAGTGTCTGTATGTGAGACCCTGTGTCTTGGACAAAACCCTGTATGACTCTGGGCAAGTTATTTGCCCTTTCTCTGTCTCTATTTCCTCAAATCATAACCACTTACCTTTGTAAGCTGTGAGAATTAAGTGATAAACTTATAAATTGTTTAGCACAATTCTCAGCACATAGAAGGTGAATAATAAATGCTTGTGCTCTTCCCTTCCTCCATTTCTCGTCCAAAGTTTGTCGTCCTTGACAAAGGAAAAGCAAAGCTAAATTTTCTGAAGTTCGTCTCTCTCTGTGAACTATTTTCATCATTTTATTTATTTAAAAATGAGCCTGCCCTTTGTCTAAACCAAACAAACAAACAAAACATTCCACTCCTTTTTCATTGTTCTTACCAGTCTACTTTGACTCAGCTCATTCTAAACTTGAGCTTAATAACTCATACAATATTTCAAAATAGTGGTCCTCATTGAATGAAGTCTCACAATACATAAATACCTCAAAGGTTGGGTATAATCACTCCCTTGAGTTTTTGGGGAAGATGAGTCATAGTTTTTGGAGTTTCTTTTCTGTATTTTCTAAATAGTTCTCCATTTTTTTCCTAGGTCTATTTCTTTTAGCTTACTATGTCTACCACAGTTAGAGTGTGATTTTTCTTTCTTTATTTTTTTTCTTCTATATGCACATGTATATTTTTAAGTTGCAAAATTTCCTTCCACCTTCCCTTCCTACCCCACTCCCCTCAGCAACAAACAGACTGTGAATTTTCTATTTGGATTACAGCAATTGGTTATTGTTAAATATCCAGTTTAAAGAATTAGCCTTTGAACATATTGCATTTATTTAAAATGTTCCCAGTCTATATAACCTTGAACCCTTCAGCCCTAAAGTTAGATAAGGTCAACTCTTAAGTATCCAGATTAGGAGATGACTGGATATCATTTGTTAATCAAATTAAAAAGTAATGCAAAAAATATCACATTAGCCCAAAGAAGATCAAATTGCTATGACTATGTTTGAGACAAATAACAGTACATCTGACTGTGGCTATATGAGCTAGGAATGTTCTACCACAGGTAGGGCACAAATAATCCATGTGAACACCTGCTGTGGTTACTCTAAATTTGCATATGTCATATTTCTTTTAAGCTGCTTCAATTCTGCCTTCTTCATAGAATGCAGCCTCCTCACTGATAAGGACATGTCATGCTGGGCAGTCCTGTGCTAGTGTCTCCCATGCTAAACAATCATGTCTAAAGTTCTTAAGAAAGACCTTCAGGGTGTCTCAGTATCACTTCTTCTGCCCCCCTTGTGAGCACTTGCCCTGTGTGAATTCTCCATAAAATAACCTTTTTGGCAATCGAATGTCTGGCACTCTAACAACATGGCCAACCCATTGTAGTTGCATTCTCTGTAGCAATGTTGGAAAACTAGGCAGTTTAGTCTGAGAAAGGACCCCAGTGCCTGGTATCTTCTCCTGCCAGATGATCTTCAGAATGTTCCTAAGACAATGTAAATAGAAGTGATTCATTTTGTATGGTGCTGGTAGATTATACAGGTTTCATAGGCATACAACAATGAGGTCAGCCCAATGGCTCTGAAGACCTTCAATTTGACAGTTAGTCTAATATCTTTTCTCTCCCATAATTTCTTTCAGAGTCTCCCAAATAGTGAGTTACCTCATTGTCAATGTGTACCTCCCTGGAGAGGACACTGCCCAGATAAGTGAACCTGTCCACAGAACTCAAAACCTTTTCATTTGCTCCAATCAATGAATCTACATAAGGATGGTGTGGTGCTGCCTGATGGAGCACCTGTGTTTTCTTGGTGTTAATTGTTAGACTAAAATTAGCACAAGCTGCAGGGAATGGATCCATACTTTGCTGCATCTCAGCATCAGAGACTGCATTGAATGCACAAACCTCTACAAACAGAAGATCAAGCACCAACACTCCCTCCACTTTGGTCTTGGCTTGTAGCCTTTCCAAGTTCAAGAATTTGCCATCAGTATAGTAGTTGATCCTGATGCCTGATCATTCTCAGTGAAAGCATTTGATAACATGACTGAAAACATTATGCTAAAAAACATGGGAGGAAGGACACATCCTTGTTTCACTCCATTGGTGACCGGGAAATCTACATCATTGTCCACTATCCAGAACCTGGACAAGCAGCCTTCATGAAAGATATGTACAATACTGATGAACTTCTCCAGGCAATCAAATTTTGACATAATTTCCCAGAAATCTGCAAGGCTTACAGTATCAAAGGCCTTGGTTAGATCTACAAATGTTGTATACAGACCACTGTTTTGTTCTTTTCATTTTTTTCTGGAGCAGCAAATACCATATCAACTGTTTGTCAACCCTTTCTGAAGCCACATTGGTTCTCAGGGATGTGAAGGTTCCAGGTGAAGGATCAGACTGTTGAGAAGGGCTGTGGAAAGAATCTTGTCAGTAAAGACTAAAAGAGAAATAGTCCTGTGATTGTCAAGGACAATCTATTCTCTTTACCTTTTTAGAGATGAACGATGGAAGCATACTTGAATTCATGGGGAATAATCTCATGCCTTATAACCTGGAAAAATTTAGTCAGTTTTCGGATGAGCAATAGACCCCCACCCCCCTTGTAAATCTCAGCTGGAACAGAATCAACACTGGGCTCTTTGCCATTTGGAAAGAGCTAGAAATTCAGCTAGGAACTGATTGACTTCAACTTGAGATAAGCAGTGAATGGCTTCTGCATTGTTTGATGAGTGTGTAGCTCAGAGCCATATGAAGAAAAGTGAGTTAATTTGGGTAGTCATTTCCTGAACAGCTGAGAGTTGACTTGAAGTGTAGTTCAAAGTTGATACAAGTGAGAAAGAATAGTAAGGGATTTCAACTTGGAGGTCAAAAGAGGTTCAAATTCTTTTCAAGAAGAATGTTATCCTGGTGGGGGACCTCAACTTTCCACTCTCAGAATTAGTTAAATCAAACCAAAAAGTAAACCAGAAGTTAAGGAGGCAAATACACAGAAACAAAAAACATAAAAAGGAAATATATAATTTCATGCTAACAAAACATTGGACTGGAAGGTGGTTTTTTTAAAAGAAAAATGAGGGGCAGCTTGGTGGCGCAGTGAATAGAGTACTGGCCCTGGAGTCAGGAGTACCTGAGTTCAAACCCAGCCTCAGACATTTAATAATTACCTAGCTGTGTGGCCTTGGGCAAGCCACTTAACCCTGTTTGCCTTGCAAAAACCTAAAAATAAAATAAAATGAAATAAAATAACTGTAGATAACATAACATTCTTGGGAGTCTACTTGCTAAGGCAGACTCAGAAAATATATGAACAACTAATAAAATTGGATCTAAATGATGGACAAATGTCAATTGCTCAAGAATAGGCTGAGCTATTTATTATAATAAAAATGAAGATTATACCTAAATTAGTTTACTTACTCAGTGCCATGCCAATCAAACTTCTGAAAATGTGCTTTACTGAGCTAGAAAAAAAATAATAATTAAATTCATACATGAGAACAAAAGGTCAAGAATATCAATGAAATTAATGGAAAAAAATGCAAAGGAAGGTAGCTTAGCCATACCAGATCTAAAATTATTTTATAAATCCACAGTCATCAAAAGTGTTTTATACTGGTTAAAAACAGAGTGATGGATCAGTGGAATAGCTTAGGTACAAAAGAAAGAGTAGTAAATGATTACAGTAATCTGCTGTTTGATAAACCCAAAGATTCCAGCTTCTGCGATAAGAACTCATCCTTTGATAAAAACTGCTGGAAATATTAGAAGTTAGTGTTGCATAAATTAGTCATAGACTAACATCTCACACCCCATACCAAGATAAAGTTGAAATAGATACAGGATTTAGACAAAATAGGTGATATTATAAACCAATTAGGAAAACAAGCAATAGCGTATCTATCTATGGAAAGGGGAGTAGCTTATGAACAAAGAAGAGATATAAAACATTGCAAAATACAAATTGGATAATTTTTATTACATTAAATTGATAAGGTTTTGCATAAATAAAACCAGTGCAATCAAGGTTAAAAGGAAGACAGTAAGTTGGGAAATAACCCCTGACAAAAGACTATTTGTAAAATATATAGAGAACTGAGTCAAATATATAAGAATATAAGTAATTCCCCAATTGATAGTCAAAGGATGTGAAGAGGCAATTAGTTCTCTGTGTAGTCATATGAAAAAAAGTCCTAAATCATTATTGATTAGAGAAATGCAAAGTAAAACAACTTAGAGGTACACATCTCACACCTATCAGATTGGCCATTATGACTAAATAGGAAAATGATCAATGTTAGAGGAGATGTGGGAAAACTGGGACACTAATTCATTGTTGGTGGAGTTGTGAGCTGATCCAGTCTTTCTGGAGATCAATTTGAACATTGTCCACAGGGCAGTAGAACCGTGCATATCCTTTGATCTAGTAATACCATTTCTAGATATCCATCCCAAAAAGATCACTAAAAAGGGTAAAAAACCCACATATAAAAATATTTATAGCAGCTCTTTTTATGGTAGCAAAGAATTGGAAATTGAGGGAATGTCCATCAATTGGGGAATGATTGAACAAATTGTGATATATGAATGTGATGGAGCACTATTGTTCTATAAGAAATCATGAGGGATGGGACATAAGAATAGCTTGGAAACACTTGCATGAACTGATGCTGAGTGAAGTGAATAGAACCAGAAGAACATTATACACCTTAACAGCAACATTGGGTGATACTCAACTATGATGGACTTGTTCATTTTAGCAGTACTATAATCAAACACAATTCTAAAAGTCTGGGGATGGAAAATATTATCCATATCCAAAGAAGGAATTGTAAAGTTTAAATGCAGACCCAAATTTACTCTCTCAAATTTTTAAAAGTTGTTTTTTAAATTATTTTTTCTCTCTAATTTTTTTCTATTTTGATTTGATTATTTTAACAACATGATTAATATGGATCTATATTCAGCATGTTTATTCATGTATAGCCTATATTACACTATAATTGAAAATCATTCTTGCATGTAGTTGAATAATTAAATAAATAAATTTTTAAAAGAGGCAACACAATGTGGAGGTAGAGTAGGATTTGACTCACTCTACCAATTTTAAGTTATTATATGATGTAAATCTCTTTGAGCCTCAGTCTCCTCAGCTATAAAATGGGGATAATTGTACTATTTCATTCATTTCTGGTTCACTGTATTAGACTCTAGAAGAGAAAAACGTGGAGAGCAGGAATAACCCTTGTTGAAATGGCACTTACTCATCAGACTTAAAAGTTCTCCATGAGTCTAAGTTCTTATTGTTGTGGTTGTTATTTAGAGGCCATTAGAGACTTGTCAGAATAGACTGTTGAAAGGAAAAGTTGCTGGCAGCAACCATGTTTTTAAAATTAATGCTTGGATTTAACAGGAACAAGGATCAATAGCACTTGTGTCTCAATCCAAGCAAAAACATGAAAATTATAGTGTTGTCTCCACAGAAGGAATGTGGATTGGACTGACCCTCCAAGTTAGAGGACTGATTTGATGCTTGAGTAGAAGAAAGCAATTAAACACTGTCTTTAACAGATGACAATTTAATTGAGAGCTAAATATCCTCTATTGGGCAAAAAGCTTTCCAGGTCATATTTTGCCCACAGTTATTGACATGGTCCAAGGGACTTTCATTTCCCAGAGAGTGATGGGCACTTGGTTGGTCACAATGTCCTGAAATTTCATTCTTTTTTTAAAAATTATTTTCTTCTGCTTCTGAGCATGAAATTTCTCAGCTGCTTTTCATTTGCATAAAAATGAGGTTCAAATCAACTAGAAGGAGAATATCTAAGAACTAAGTGATTCCGCATTCAGAAAACCATATCTGTACTCACGAGCAAAACACAGACATGATGTCTTTATTCAATAAGGTATCATTCATGTGATCTCAATAAATACAACCATGATCAAATTGTTTATGAATCATCATCAACTCATAGAAGAACTTCTGGATTTACTACTGCTGAGGTTGCTCTAGAATATTCCTTTATAACTAATATGTGTTGGAGCAGTTAGGTGGTGTAATGGAGTCAGGAGGAACTGAGTTCAAATTTGGTCTCAGATACTACTTATTTAGCTGCATAACCTTGGACAGGTCACTTAACCCCATTGTCTTGCAAAACAACCCACAAATAACCAATATGTGTCAAAGTGGCAAGGTGGATTGAGTGCTAAAATTGGAAAAAGGAAGTGCAAATTCTGTCACAGATACTAAGATATATATCTTCTGGTGACTTAACTGGTCAATCACATATCTTCTAACTGCTTCATTTCCTCATATGTAAAATGAGGATAATAATAGGACCTACCTATTGGGGATTGTTGTGAGGATAAATAAAATAATATTCACAAAGTGTTTTTTCTTTATAATTTTTTTATAAATTTATTTTTCTACCTACAAGATAGGTTTCAACATTCTTTTTTTTATAAAATTTTGAGTTCTATATTTTTCCTCCCTCCCTCTCTTTGTTTCCCTCTTCTTGACATCAAGTAATCTAATATAGGTTACACATGTATAACTAGGTAAAACATATTTCCATATTAGTCATGATGTGAAAGTAGAATCAGAACAAAAGAAGAAGAAAAACTATGAGTGGGGAAAAAACTTACAGCATAAAACAAATTTTTAAAATGGAAAACAGTATGCTTTGGTCTGCATTAAAACTCCAGATTACCTTCTCTGGATTTGAGTGGTATTCTCCATCACAAGTCCTTTAAAATTGTCTTTAATCATTGTATTCCTAATGAGAGTGAAGTCTATCATAAATGGTCATTATACAATTTTGCTGCTAATATGTACAATATTCTCTTGGTTCTGCTCACTTCACTAAGTGATGGTATATGTAAATCTTTCTAGACTTTTCTGAAGTCTTCCAGTTCATGATTTCTTAGAGAAAAAATAATACTCCATCACATTCACATAATACAATTTGTTCAGCCATTCCCCAACTGATCTGCATCCTTTCAATTTCCAATTATTTCCCACTATAAAAAGAGCCTCTATAAATATTTTTTGTACATTTGGATCTTTATAAAGTGCTTTTGCCAAAATAAAAACACTATATGAGTAAGAGATAGTGCACTTATCTGTTTATAAAATACTTTAAGAAAGAATATCATCACCAGCATTTCTCTCTTTAAGGTGCTGAAGTAGGAGTCAAGTGGAAATAAGTCATTTCAATAAATTCAAACCTACAATCTAGCTTAGGCACTAGGCAATTTATATCTCTAATAGGAGACTTTTATCTGTTGGGAGAGAGGAAGTCATCATTTATCATAGCATATAAATGTTGTAAACGAAGAAGAAAATCAATGATCTCTGGTTTCTTCTCTTATTCTCTTCTTGTTTTTTTTTCATTAGGTCCAAAAGATAGTAAAAATCTATGAGAAATTATCTCATGAGAATCAGGAGAAAATACTTATTTTTTTCACAATCACTTGAAACAAACCAAATATATTACCATTCTTAAAGGGATGAAAATTTATATTCAAAATTATGCTTTTGACTTATGACATTTAAATATATCTAGTGCCTCAGTTCACAAAGTGCTTTAGATACATTGATTCAATATATTTAAATTAATAAAACATTTATTTAGTGCCATAAAGCAATTTATATTCTTTTGTGAAGGTATAGCATTAGAAAATTTGACTTTTACATTTAATTTAATTAAACAGATGTCATACTTGGATTGTAAGGTCATTGGGAGTAGTGATGATTTCATTCTTATTATTTATATCCCAGTTCCTGGTCAAAATCCTGGAAAATAAGTGGCTAAAAATAAAGACTGATTGTTGGGATGGAGTCAAGATGGCAGAGTGAATATAGCAACCCAGACAAACTCTCCTAACATTCCCATCCAAACAACTTTAAAAGAACAAATCAAATCAAATTCTGACAAAAACCTCCATTCTAAGATGATTGAGGAGGTCAATAGAGGAGAGCCAGTCTGGAGTACACACAGGAGCAGTATCAGAGGTGTGCCTTGGAAGTGCCTGCAACAGAGGAAGCAACAGCTTTGGGAGTTCTCAGAGATGTAAAGGGATCAGAAAAATGGTCAGAAAGGCATTATAGGGGGGGCCCTTTTGTTGGTAATGGGTACAAGGTCATCTTCAGGCATCCCAATCTATATCTGAGCACTGGACCCAGATGATTCTGAAGGAGAAAGTGAGACTGGTGCCTTTACACAAGCCTTTTCCACTCAGCTTAAATTCAATTAACTTGTATGTCATTACATCTCTAACATTATGATCCTCCTCTGAGACAGAGGAGCATCAACAACAAAGGTGTTGTGAATTGATTGAACTCTTCTATAAAAAAATTTGATACTATAGGCTTATAAAAAATAACCATACCTTCGACCCAGCAATACTTCTACTAGGTCTGTATTCCAAATAGGACTAAGAAAGCAGTACAGAGGTTAAATGTACAAAAGTTATTTATATTGGCTCTTTTTGTAGTGTCAAAGCATTGGAAATTGAGAGGATGTCTGAACAACCTGTAGCATATAATTGTGGAGCTCAATTATTCTATAAAAATGTTCATGGAATTGTTTTCACAAAACTTGGAAAGACCTTTTTAAACTAATACAATGTAAAACTGAGCAGAATTGAGCTTATTGTCCACAGTATCAGCAATATTGTAATGATCACCTGTGCAAGACTTAGCTACTCTGATGGGGCTAATGATACAAGATAGTTGCAAAGGATTCAAAATGAAAAATGCTATCCACCTCCAGAAAGAGAAATGATATTAAAAACTGAAGTATAAATTTCTTTATCTTGTTTTTGGGGGAATAAGGTTAATATCAAAATAGCTTTTGGATGTTTTCACAATGTAATTCATATCATGTTGTTTGCCTTCTCAGTAAGAAGGGGAGTTGTTGAAAGGAGTGAGAGAATCCGGAACTCATTTTTTTCAATTTCTTTTAAAAATTATGTTTAAAATGAAAATATATACTGAATGATGCTCTATAACATCACAATAATCTAGTGAGTTAAAGGAAAACAATAGCTCATTAGAGTTTAATTAAACAAATTTCATATTTGGATTTTAAATTCATTGGGAATACAGATTATTTTATTTTAGGACTTGCATCCCAGTGTCTAACAACGTTTCTGGAACATAGTGGATACTTAATAAATTCTGATTGAGGATTCAAACACTCACAACTATACAGTGATTTATAAGGAAATATTAGTACATTTGAGTTTAATTAAATAGACCTTACACTTGTAACCTCATTTAAGTTTGTGTTTTTTCCATTCTTAATACTTATTTCCCCTATGTCTAGCAAAATTCTTGTGCCTAAATTAAGCACATAACAAATTCTGATTATTGATCCAAACCTTCACAACAATTCAGCAAACATAGACACATTTGATTTTAACTAAATAGACTTCATTCTTGAATTGCAAACTCATTGTTAGTAGACATTCTTTCATTCTCAGTAGTTTCACCCTGATGCTTAGTGAAATTCTTAGAATATAGGAGGTTCATAAACACCAAATGTTTAAGAGGTATGTAAAGAGGTATATGTAAACTGAGACTCAGAACCTTCCCAATGTCAAACCTGGGTGGTCTACTTCCACATACACTGTCATTTTTGTTATGATGCAGTTATTTTTATCTTTCACATATGATTTATCTGAGGTTCATAGAAGAACAGTATTGAAGGATCCTAGATTTGGCGGTACAAGCAACTTTAGAGATCATGTTGATCATTCTTCTCATATGATAGATAAATCAGATGCACTTCTGAGTGATTGAAGTAAGAGAATCAGGGTTTGCAGCCAGGTCTTTCTGACTCCAAGTTAAATTTTTACTCCTTAATTATTCTGCACTTAAAACTATATTTCATCAACACTATTACATGACTGAAACCTGAGGCAAATGGGTAATATTCTGACTAAATATTGGTTGTTTTTCCTTTCATAGTCATCTGAATTATGAGCAATCCTTTTGATTCTCTAGGGAAAAACAGAGCTCTGGGTATTTATACAGTTCTTGATAATTATTCTTGTAGGGTGTATTTGCCAGAGATTTAAACCAAAAATGTTCATTTCCATTCTGTCTTTGCAATAGGAAAACTTATGTATTGACTCCATAGATATGTAATGTAGTTCCATGAAGGAACAGAAAAGAATCATTTTAACATGAAATAGGAAACTAGAATAAAAATTTGTCAGTTCTCTAAATGAGGCTACTGAATTTAGTTATGATTATCCCCAATTGTCAAAGCTATACTGTGGAGTAAATTTTGCAGTAGGAATATTTAATATTATAACATTCATTGTCACTGACAATATCTTTAACTCTTTCCAAAATAGAATCTTCTAGAAGAAAACATTTACCTTATCATTGTTCATTCATCAGAACCTTTGACTTGATCAGCACCTAATCAGATGATATCTGATACTGAATTCTCCAAATTGGAAGGAAGAAAGCAAAATTTCTATTGTTATTGTCAAGTGTAGTGACCTAAAAGGATTCTGAAACTTGTTTGCATTACAGATTTCCTTGACATTTTGTTGAAACCTATGAACTCTTTACAATAAAAATTTTAAATTATTGAAGGTAATCATAAATTTAAGATATGAATATAGTAAAAATAGGAATTTTTCCCATTGAAGTCCACCACTTCTTAATATATAAACTTAAAATTTACCAAGGAACAATTCTCTGGACGCTATGATATGGAACTCTGACATGTTGTGGAAAGTGTTGGAATGACAAGATAGATTTGGAATAATCTAGATGGTTCAGTGGAAAGAGCACTCTCCCTGAAATGAGGACAGAAGTTCAAATCCAAACTGAGACACCTACTAGCTATATGACCCTGGGTAAATCACTTAATCCACATTGTCTCCCTTAAAGCCAAGGAAAAATAAGCATAGCTCCGAGTGACAATTCTGAGATGGACTAGTTGTTTGATTAGGAGAAAACTCTGAATTTCAGTCTCTTTATCTGTAATATGGGGATAACAATATTTGCACTAAGTACCTCACAAGCATAGTGTAAGAGAATACATTTGTGAACTTTAAGGTACAATAGAATTGTGAGCTATTCATAATCATTGAATACCAAAATATTCATGGAGAAGAGTAGAAATAAAGGAAATTTTTTTTTTGTGATTTTTCTAAGATGTCTGAAATGCTATAACTTGGAAATCTGCTGAGGTGATAGAAAAAAAAGTAATCAGAATGATTCTTTATTCCCAAGTCCAATCAGTTTAGAGACCAAATTCTACCATTTTGTTCTATTTTTATATTGTTTGACAATGTTCGAGTCATAAATGAAGAGGAGTATATACTTCTGTTATAAAGAAGCAGATCATTTAGGTTTCCGAGTTGTAATGTGTTACCTCTCTGATGACCTATTGAGTTAAAAAAGATGGTATGAGCAAAAATAATGGGATTCTTTGCAGGGAAATATGCTGAGTCTATGAAAATACTGAGATTTCAAAAAATATATGTTGTAACCAACAGAGAGAGCCAGAGGTATTTTCAACCTATATTCTTCTGAATTCTCTATACTAATACAAACTATGGGCCGTCTCATAAAAAATAAACAACAGTAACAATAAAATGACACCAAAAGCATATTTATAGCAAGCTGTACAGTTTACAAAGTGTTCTTAAATTTTCACATAAACTACCTTTACATAAATCCTTTCTTAACAATCTCCTCTCTCAGCAATGACCAGTTCCCTGCTTCCCAATCTGTCTTGTATTTATTTCTTGTGTTTGGTTTAAAAGATGTAGAGGAATTTTTGATGTTAGGAATACTTAAGACCAACTCCTGATGGAGGGGGAATAAGGTGGGGTGGATCCTGGTCAAGTCACGTACTCCTTCAGTGTTCTTAGGTAACTCTTTAAGTTGAAGGAAAAAAGTATGTTATCTTCCTAGGTACAGGAATCTATAGAAAGGGAGTGGACCTGTGGTTTCATTTGTGTAGAGATGAAAACTGTGAGACAACTCCTTCTATCCATGAGGGTGAACACTTTTCCTAGAAATAACACCAAACATCAAGAAGAAGACTTTATATATCATTTTACAAATATTTTCCTTTATCCTCACAACAATCATGAAATCTAATACTGTAATGATCTCCATTTTACAAATTAGGAAACCGAGGTAGAATATATGATCTGTCAAAGGTCACATAGAGCCAGATTTTGACTCAAAAATTTCATACTCCAGGACCAGTGCTCTGTCCTTGAGTAACTTAGAGAGTACTGAGATTTTAATTGGCTTAACCAGGGTCCTATAGCCAGTATTTCTGGGAGTCAGCTTGAATCCAAGTTGAATTCAAATTCAGATCACTATCTACTAAAACAGCTTTATATAGTTAGCACAGTGTACTAAATGGATATACGTTTTATTCCATATATTCATATATTTGACAGTTAAAGGCTCTGTGATCAGAGTTCAGGCCTTGAAATCAGGAAGACTCATCTTTGTGAGTTCCAATCTGGCTTCAAACACTTATTGTTGTTGTGACCCTGGACAAGTGATTTAACCTTGTTTGTCTCAATTCCTCGTCTGTAAAATGAACTATAGGAGGAAATGGTAAACACCTGTTTTGCCAAGAACGGCCCAAGTGAGGTCACAAGGAGTCAGACAAGACTGGAAAAAGACTGAACAACAATGTATTCATAGAGATGATATGGATATTAGATATATCTATGAATTCCAATATACATTTCATATATCCTGACTCCCTTGATAGAATTTAAATTTCATATCGTATCTTTCTATTGTCTCTTTTCACAAGGACTAACATACAAAGTAGATAATTAATGTTTTTTGATTCGTTATCTCTTTAACCTGACAACACCTTGCACAGTTCCTTATGTATAGTAGTTATTTAATAAGTTCATTTAATAACTAGTTCATTTAATATCTGATGATATAGACAGGGCAGATATCAATGTGCGTATTTTACACAGGAGGAACCCGAACCTCCTCAGGATAAATGACTTCTTGAAGGTCAAACAGAAATCTTATAAATGATGAATTCCAGGAACCCAATTTAATGCAAGTTCAAAGGTAGTATTTTTGATGTATCCATAAGCAATCTTCAATAAGAAAATTTCACAATCAACATTGTTTATACTCTTTTTATCCAAAATAGTGATGTTCTATGTAAATTTGCCTCAGGTGTTTCTAACATGGAAAATTTCCTCACTCCTCTGGCTCTATTCAGACTTCATTCCCCAACTGTTTCTACCAAAAGCCCCCAAAAGCCCCCCCAAAAAAACTATTATAGGAGTTACTTTAAATCAGAGCATTTGAAATAATTTGCTTGGCTACTATCTATGTGATTGTGTATCCAGAGGAGCCTTCTGCATATCTCACATCTAAGTATAAAAACTGCTGTTAAAAATCTGGAGTCCACAAGGAAATTCATACCAATTTAGGGAACTAGAAAGAACTTGAAAGGTTTTTTTTTCTATTTGTCTTTTCAGTGTCTTGAGTTAATAAATGAAACAAATATAAACTTATCAAAAAAGAGAAAAAATAGAGATCCTTTAAGGCAAATTATTGTCATGAGAAATTATTTGCAGTAATTTTTTTCATGAGAATCTAATTTTGAAGGAAATAAAAATTTTACTCCATACTGTATCAAATGTGTTTCCAAATGGAAAGCCAAAACCTACATAAATTGTGTTGGGCCAAAGTATTTTTGCTATGGTTTTTTCATTGTTGATGTAGAGTCTAAATTAAGGCCTCAGAAGAAGAGGGAAAGTGCATCTTTCAATTGAGCGGTCCTGGCACCAGAAGAAAGTGCTATATTGTTCTTCCCACAAACCATCCCCATTAGAGCTCAAGATGTTCTTTTCCTTCTAATCCTCATTTGTACCCCTTAGCCATTTGTTTAGAATTAAATTAACTGCAATTTGGAAAATGTGGATGAAAGGTAGTGCATTGAGGAGATATCACATGTTTCCTGAATGGTGCCTGTTCTGCCTCCTTCACAGCCATTCATGGGGCTTGAAAGAGTGTAGTGTGTGAATTGTTGGACTGTCACTCTGCAGTGAAGTCTAGGAGCCAGTATTGCCATGGAAACAGCAGGAAAAAGACAATTAACAAAATGATGGGGGTTTATTCCTATTTCTTTTTTTGCACCCTTTAGTTTTGGGGAGTTTTCTTTTTCCCTTAAAAAAAGTAGATTCAATCCTCAGAGCCATCAGAGAGAGAAAAAATGGTCTAGAACTCAACTCTTTGAATAGGTTCTTACTTAGTAAAAATATTTGTAATTCTCAAATTTATCTATTTTTTAAAAAAAGTTTCCAAATTATTGTCTCATCTTTCTCCTTTCTTCTTTTCTATCATAGAAAAGACTTCTCTAGAAATATTCTTAGGTGAAGGACTGTTAATGAGCAGAGCCTGTGATTTTAACCCTCGCACATTCATTGGACTTTTAATTAGTCCCTCTCAGCATCATTCTTGTGACAGAAACACAATGTAGGCCCAAGAGCATAAACCAAAAGGGGGCTCCCTTTGGATATGTCAACCTGAGCTTTAGTGAGAACCTCAGGAAAGGCTACTTAGGCATGGTCATTATGGTAGATTTGTGTGACTGAAGGGTTAACTGAGCATAATTGAGCAAATGTTTGATGTCACCATTAATACTAAAAAGCAGTGCAAATCCAAACTTTGCCATGCTTTTATTTCCTTTAAAGAGGCTATTTATAAATAAAGGAAACGATTGTACATTGTAAGCATCATAATTAAAGCAAAATATGAGTAGGAGACCTATTGAGCACATGTGTCAAATATTCCATTGAAATGAAACATTGTGCTTTGCAGATAAGCAGTTTATGTATAAAGAGGCACTTGGGAAAATGAGAACGATGATTCTTTTGCTTGTTGTATTTTAAAGCTCATTGTATCCTATGAAGAAATGTATTTCTTTACCAGCCTCCAAACCCAAGTGTGACCTTGAGCCAGCCCTCCACTTGGTTTTGCATAGTCTACTACCAAAATAAATTTATCTGTGGACAACCTAAATGACAGTATCTGGAAACTATTCTGAACATCCTGAAATATTCAATAAATGAATAAAATATGCCAGAAAGTGTTGACAAGGGCTGGGTTTTGTTCATTTTTTTCAGATTTCTTAATACTATAATTTTCCCTCCATTCAAAGACTCTGTTTTCCTCTTTAATGTCTTTGCTCTATTTTGTCTATTTTCATTCCCAATGAAGTCAGATTGGCATCTACTCCTGGGAAAGATGTGGAAGTTACTCACTCCTCCTGCTAGCTATTCCTAGCAATTTACTCAATGGTGGGGTGCTTATGATATTACCAAGATCTACTGAATAATTTACAGATATTGAGATAGGATCTCAAAAAGAATAAGGGACTTGATAACTTACCTTTTGACAATCAGTTCATTATATTAGGTACTCTGTATTATGAATGGTGAATGATGAACCATTTTTATATTGTTAAGACTATATTGGGGACAGCTAGGTGGCACAGTGGATAGAGCACAGATCCTGGAGTCAGGAAGACCTGAGTTCAAATCTAGCCTTGGACACTTATAATTATCTAGCTGTGTGATCTCAGGCAAATCACCTAACCTCATTGCCTTGCCAAAACTTTAAAAAAACATCATATTGGAGATCATTTGAAATTTCCACAAATTTCATTGGTCTTGACTTGGAATGAAAGAAAACTTGGCAGTTCTAGTTGCAGAGAAAAATTTTAGAAAAAGTCAATATCCTGCAATTGTTCAATCACAGATCAAATTACTGCTACAGTCTATTTTCATTAATAATAAATTATTAATGATCACTTAATTACTTAATTATATAAAATCTATCATTATTAATATGCAATGTATACCTCTATCTTCTCAACCAAATAGATACCTGGATAACAAGTAGAGGCATATCCTAAGATTGTGTCTCATCTCTTTTTTTAAATCTATTTTAATTTCTTTCATTCAATAATAATTCTTTTTTTAATTTTGAGTTCTGAATTCTCTTGCTTCCTTTCACCACTCCTATTTCCTTCAGAAGGCAAACTGTTTAATATTGGTTATAAATGTGAAGTCCTATAAAACACACTTCTATATTAGTCACATTGTAGAACAAAGCACAAACAAGAAAAATAATTATTTTTTAAAAATATGCTTCAATTTCTGATTATATTTCAACAGTTCTTTTTCCTGGAGATAGATACATTTTTCATCATGGATCTTTTCAAACTGTCTTTAATAACTATCTTGATTCAGAGTAGCTAAGTCTTTCACAGTAGATCATCTTTACAATATTACTCCTATTGTATATAATGAGCCATCGATCCTGCTTACTTCACTTTGCATCAATTCATATAAGTCTTCTCAGGTTTTTTCTTTTCTGAAATCACCCTATTTATTATTCCTTATGGGACAATGGTATTACATCACAATTCTACACCACAACTGATTCAACCATTCCCCACTTGATATGGCTTCCCATTTCAACAAAATATGGAAACTTCTTATGTTCTTATGATTGAAGGTTAGTGGTTACAGGAAGGTGAAGTCAGTTAAACTTGGTTTAAATATTTACTGAATTACTTCTGGGCTAGAATGATCTTTAAAGGTTATTCTTTTAATATTTTTCTAGAGAGAAGAGCCAATATGGTGGCATAAAGACAGGCTTTGGAGCTCTCTTCCAAAATATTCCCAAAACCTTAAAATCATGACTAATTAAATTTTTGAGAGACACAACCCACAGAAAGATACAGTGAGGCAATTTTTCAATCTAAGGTAACTGGAAAGATCATAGGAAGACTCAGCTCCATGGGTTTGGATGGGGAGGCAGTTAGGATCACCACAGGAGAGAAGGAGGTCCAGTCTTCTGGGAAGAGTCCATGGGGTGCCTGGGTCCCTGGGTCCCTGGGGATACTGGCTCAGGGCAGCAGTAGTTTACAGACTTCCCAACCCAGGGAATACCAAGAAAAACATAGAAGATCAGTGGGGAAACTTCTGCCAGAGTGAGCAAGGAGCCTGGGCCAGTGTGGCCCTCCTCAGCATGGCCATGGCCCTCAGAGCAGCCCTGGTCCCAGGAAAGTGAAGCAGGCTCACAGAACTGTCCAGCAGCTTCCTCCAGAGCCCTCAGCCCATAGAAGGTAAGGGAGTGTGGGGGGGGAACTGTCGAAGTCTCTCCTCTGTCCCTGGGACAGGACTCTGGTGTTCTGTCCATATTCAGATCAGGGTCATAGTCTGGGCCCCCATACTACTGTAATAGAGCAGGGACCCTCATCACAGCTCCAGGGCAGAGGGTTGTGCTTGTGGTCATCTACAGACCAAAGCACAGGCAGGAGAGCAGTCAAAGCCTCTAATAAGACACTGAAGGAATTAGGGACCTTGAAGAGGACCTCAAAAATAACTCAAAAGCTCAGGAGACCAAAACCAGGGTACAATGAGAGAATATGAGTAAACAGAAAAAGAAGGACCTGATCATAGACATTTACATTGGTCCCATGGAAGATCAAACACACACTTAAAAGACAAAGTCCAAGCATCTGTGTCCAAAGACTCCAAGAACAGTAAGAGTTGGGCTCAGGCTATGACAGAGCTCAAAAAATATTTTGAAAATCTAGTGAGGGAGATAGAGAAAAAATTGTGAAGAGAAATGAGAGCAATGAAAGAAAAACATGAAAACCAAGTTAGCAGCTTAGTCAGGGAGATATAAAAAATATCAGAAGAAAACATCATGTTAAAACTAGTTTAGGTCAAATGGAAAAAGCAGTCCAAAAATTAATGAGAAGAAGAATGTCTTAAAAAACAGAATTGGCCAGGTGGAAAAGGAGATAAGAAAACTGAAGAAAACAACTCCTTCAAATGTAGAATGGAACTAAAGCAAGTTGATAACTTTGTGAGGAATCAAAAAACAATAAAACAATACCAAAAGAATGAAAAGTTAAAGAAAATATGAAATATCTCCATTTAAAAATTATTGTGCTACCTGAAAGTCATGATCAGGAAAAGAGCCCGGACTTCATTTTTAAAGACTTTCTATAGGAAAATTGTCCTGATATCCTGGAAGCAGAGGGCCAAATTGAAATTGAGAGAATCCACTGATCTCCCCCAGAAAGGGATCCAAAAAACATAAATCCCTGGAATATTATAGCCAAGTTCCAGAGCTCCCAAGTCAAAGAAAAAATATTAAAAGCAGCCAGAAGGTAACAATTCAAATATTGTGGTACTGTAGTCAGGATTCTCCAGGACTTAGCAGCATCCACATTAAGGCCTCCTAGGGCTTGGAATATTATATTATAGAAGGCAAAAGAGCTTGGATTACAACTGAGTATCAACTACCTAGCAAAACTGACCATCCTCTTCAAGGGAAAAAAGTGTACTTTCAATAAAACAGGGGAATTTCAAATGTTCTTGTTGAAACAGCCAGAGCTGAACAGAAATTTTGATCTTCAAGTACAGGACACAAGTGAAGCAAAGAGAGGGTGAATGGGAAGGGCAAATTATGAGGGATTTAATGATGATGAACTACATGTATTCCTGCATGGAAAAATAATATGGATAATACTCATATAATACTCATGTCAACCTTCTCATTTATTAGAGGAGTTAGAAGGAGCATATATATAGACAAGGCACAGGAGGAAGCTGAATATGAAGTTATACTATATTCTAAAGATGGAGTCAGTGAGTGAAAAGGAAATATACTGGGAGAAAGGGAAAGAAGAGGTAGAATGCTAAGACAAAAAAAAAAGCTTTCACAATAGAGTGGAAAGGGGAGGTGAGGGGGAATGAGGGAGCCTTCATTTTCATCAGAAATGGCTCAGAGAGGAAACAACATAGATGCTTATTATGATATAGAAATCTTTTACTGTAGAGAAAAAATGAGAGAAAAGAGCAGGGTTAGGGTTGATTGGTCTTAATATGATATTCCAAATGCCAGGAAACATCAGTTATAAGGAGAGGACATTTGCCAATACTTCCCACTAGAATTTCCAGAGAATTCTTGTTTTCCTGATATTCATTGCAAAAGAGTTCTATTCTTTCTCTGTCAAATTTTCAGTCTTCTAGACATGTGCTCAGAGTTGATTTGTCAGCATTCTGCTTTCCTGCCTCCAGTATACAAGTTGCAACTGCCGCATGACTGTGTTTTAATATCAAAGGGTCAATATGTTTCAAGTCTGGATGATCTAGCATGGCCTCGTCGGCCCGGGCTTCCAGCAGGCTCCAGAAGGCCACCCGCAGGAGAAGCACGAAGGCGGCGAGGTCAAAGCAGCCGAGATTGGCCAGCATCTGGCAGATGCTCTGCACATATTCCTTTATAATGGATTCTAATGTGATCCATCCCAGTGACAAAGCTGATGATACACTGACCAAAACACATTTTTTCTCTTTATTTCACTTTATTGTTCATGAGGTTTTCTATTTTTGTGGGGGAGGGGAATATTTTTACTCTTACAAGACTATTTTAGTCATGTATAAATAAATAAAAAATGTAAATTAAAAAATATTTTGATAAAATTTATTAATTTTCCATGTTTTTTCTTCATTTCTGAAGAGTGGAACTAAAGGGAGAAGTTATCAAAATTTATATAACATACTATAATAATAAAATACCATTTATGAACAAATAAAGTCATAGGAAAGCATTTGTGGGGGAAAATAAAAAACCAAATAGCAGCAATTAACAACAAAGCAATATCAATCAGGTCAGTATTAGATATGGATGTTCTGATAACTGTCACCCAGATTTTTGGACATATATTCAAGATTGTCATACCATCTCACAAAATTGAGAGCCTAAGAATCACAGATTTGGTCAACCTATATACTGAATCCTGTACAAAATAAATAAAGCAAAAATTAATTTCTGATTCAATTACTTTCTAAAGACTGATTTTTGTACTTTTCAATACCTTGAAAAAATACTATCTGGATCCTTGGGATCAACCTTTGAACTCACCTCTTCAGTATCCTCTACTCTGATGAACTCCTCTCCAAAACTCCATTTAAAGAGGTAATCCAGGTCAACCACTTAGTCATTTCCCACCTAGCCACAGTTCTTTGTTTTAACTTCTCCATCATCACAATTTTGAATACTCTTTTTCTCTAAGTACTCATTATTTTCAATTCCTTTTATATGCTATATTTTAAATTTACATGTATTGGTGACATATATATTTATAATATTTATTGACATCAGGAACTGTCCTTATTTTTTTCTTTCTTTTGCATATAGATATTATTCTAGCTTAGCAGAGTAGTAGACAGCTATCAGTGCATTGAACTTTGGGATTGGAGTCAGGAAAAATGATCTTCCTAAATTTAAATCTAGTCTCAGACACTTACTAGTTATGTGATCCTGGTCAAGTCACTTAGCCCCATTTTGCCTCAGTTTCCTCTTCTGCAAAATGATCTGGAAAGGGAAATGGCAAAGTACTGTAATGTCTTTGCCAAGAAAACCCTAAATGCAGTCATGAAGGGTGGGACATGCCTGAAAGACCACTGAATGTCAACAACAATGATAGTGAGCCCTGAATAAAATTTTATTGATTGAATATCAAGTATTCTTTTCATTTCTATTCCTTGTATTATATTTGAAACAAAATTTCACCTTTTTTTAAATTGAAGGACTTGCTAATGAAATAATTTATAGCATCAATATATGATTTAAAAAAGTAAATTCAGGGATAGCTAGGTGGCACAATGGATAGAGCACAGATCCTGGAGTCAGGAAGACCTGAGTTCATATCTGACCTCAGACTCTTACTATTTGCTTAGCTGTGTGACCTTGGGCAAGATAATCAATCCCATTTCTCAGCAACAAAACAAAATTAAATTCAATTGTTTTTTTTTCCCCTGAACTCTGAAACTCCAGAAATAGTTCTGATTTCCAAGTGATTTGAAGTCATAAAGTATCTATAACATCACTATTTAGTAAGAGTTCCTAAATTTATTTACATTTTGGCTATAAAATTTTCTTTTTTTTAAATTTCTCATCTACATATTTTAGATCACAACACAAAAGTCAGCAGAAAGCCAAGAAGACTTTGGAAAGTGTATTTAATTTAATTAGAGGTAGACCATGGAAGATTTTGTTTCTACTTTCCATCACTGTCATCATCATCATGTCAAAAATTCATTCCCATGAACTATTTTACTTTCATCATTGGTTAAGGTAATTGCTATTTTGATTGGGATTAGTTTATTTTTCACTTGGTGTACCCATGTTATTGTGAATGTCCTTGGAATTGAGCCCTGCTGTCACATTTTCTACAATGTTTAAAATCCATTGAGTTTTGAGAGATCATCTGTAACTTCATGATAAAGCACATTGACCAGATGTCTTGCCAAATTTTAGATAATTTAAGTTTTAAAGCAAGAAAGGAATGCTTCAATGCAAAAGGCCAATAAATTTTTAAAGATTTCTAACTTAGTAACAATTTACAAAAATGAAGAGTACCAAAATTTTAGAATGTTTTCCAAAGATCATCATTAGAAGTATTTATTTAAAATTAATGACCCAATATTACAAATTCTTGATATTATCAGATTTACACCATCTGATATATATATATCTGTATATATATCAAACATTTAGGTGTATACATATTTTCCCCTTCAAAAAAACAGCAGAAGAAAAAAGAACCTTATGCATTCTATCAACTAATCAATGAGCTTGTATCATGTAACTAGAGTACCATAATTGTTTATGCCCAGGCTACAAAATTCCTATATGAATTTACTTTGTGTTGGTTGGTAGGATAATTTTATTTACTGGAAGAGCAATAACAAGCAATCAATCATATTGATCAGAATAGCTAAGTCTTTTATGGTTGATCATCACAATTTTGTTGCACTATGTACAATGTTTTTCTGGTATTCTCCTTAGATTTCTTCAACTTTTTGTTTTTATTTTTTTTGTTTTCAGGGCATGTTCCAAGCTTGTTGTTGGTCTGGGGGAATTGCTCTGCATTTTTTCCATCATACAGTTACAGTGGTTGGGGTATTTCTGGGGTAAAGTACTTATTCCTTCAGTTTTTCAGTTAATCTAGCAGTCAGTAAATATTTTTTCAAGTGACCACTATCACCCAGATGCTGTACTATACAGAAGGGATACAAAAAAAGAAAAAGGACAAAAAGATGGAGTACCTTCTCTCAGTGATCTTCTATTCTTCCAAGAGAGGCAAAATTTACCAATGTATGCTTATATAGAATACAAGCTATATAATTTTTTTGGAATCAAAGAATCAATAATAGGATAATGTAGAATGGAGGTGCCTCATATCAGACTTCAAGAAAACTCAAGATTCCAAAAGGTAAAAGTGGGCAGTAGTCTTTCAGGTGAAAGGATAGACAATATATAGCCATGGAGGTAGGAAATGAAGTGTCATCTATAAATAATTATAAGGTCATACTGCATAAGGAAAGAGGAGAAAATACCATGTGATAAAATGTGAAAGGTAGGCTGATATCAAGTTACAAAGGATTATAAATGCCTAATAGATGTAACTGCATTCTCTGGACCTAGTATTTCAAATTTTAACTGAATCTCCTCCTAAGATTTCTCAGGTTTACAAGCAAAGGTTTGAAATTGAATTCAGTTCCTATTTGACATTAACCCAAATAAATGGCTAGACACAGTAAGACTTTTTGATGATCTGTTATTCAGCTACATTGGGGATGGGGTCCCAAAAGTTTGGGCCAAGATTTCTCCTTGTGTCTTAGGGTATTTTGATCATATTATGACTACAAAAGCCAGACTATGAAAGGATAGAATGTTAAGATGACCTTTACTTTCTTCTGGTCTCAGGACATTGATACCATATTGACTAGAAACCAGATTCTGGAATGATAGGTTATCAAGGAACCCTTCTGGAACTTTTGATCTCCTAAGGTAATAAGCTCTACTCCCTCCAATGACTAACAATCAAGAGCTGTTAAGAACCCTGGGTCAAAGAGCCAGGATCTAAAGCTGTAAGGTAATTGTGAATGCTGCCATAGGCATTCAAACAACTTTCTCTTCCTTGTGTGATCTGTCTCTCCAAGCTGCTCCCATCTGTGGTTGTATAGCCATTTTTCAGTTGTATCCAAATTTTTGTAACCTCCTTTGGAATTATCTTAGCAAATATCCTAGAGTGACTTGCCATTTCCTTCTCCAGTTTATTTTATAGATGGGGAAAACTGAGACAAACATGGTTAATGGATTTTCCCAGGGTCACCTAGCAAATAAGTGTCTGAGGCTGGATTTTTAAATAAGGAAGAGGACTCTTTGTAATACTATGACATATCACTCTATCCACTGTACCATCTAGTTGCCATTATACATTCCAATTGACCCAGAAAGAGTTACCTCGCATCTTTCATATGCTAAGTTGCCACCATCTCCTAACATTTGAGATACTGAGTACATATCAGTATGTCACAGAAACCTATTACACAGAAACATATATATTTATTTTTACAGGTAATAAGGAACTTGGAGTGCTATGATCAGATCTACCCTTTAAGAAAAAAAATGACAGCTAGCGTTGTGGGGAATGGATTGGTATGGGAAAAGGAAGAAGACATTTTGAAGACTAATGCAACAATCCTGGCAAGAGATAATTACTTGATATGATTTTACTGTTCTCTATTGAGCCTCCAATAGTAACTGCCATTTACATTGGATTTTACATACATCAATTTGATCCTTATACCAGTCATATAACATGTATTTATCTTCATTTTATGCCTTCAAATTAAAGGGATTAAGGGTCTTGCTAATCATCATAAGTTAAGTGTGTCAGATAGCATTTAAATCTAGTTCTGTTAATCACAAGTTCAGAACTATATCCACTAAATCTCATTTCTGTATCCTATATAAACTTATTTCTTATACTGAATTTCCAAAAGAAAAAATGAACTCTCAATTTTCCAGCTGAATATCTGAGAAGAACCTTGAATTCATAATCAGAGGATCTGAGTTTTTTTCCTATATCATCTATTTACTACTGATGACTGTGTCCCTTCATATCATTGTCCATCTCTTTATATAAAATATATTGGAATTGGATGGATGAAGTCATGAATCTTATACTTAGTAAATTTTCTTTTTTTAGAATTCATATGCAGGTTATAAGTATATGTGTATATAGGCATATACATATGTATAGAGGGTGGAGGGAGGAAAAGAAGAATGAATTTTCCATAAATTTACAATAGATCAGTATCATTGTATAGTTAAGACTGTTAGAATTAGTGTCAGAGAACCTGTGTTCATATTTCATTTCTGACAAGATCACCATCAAAATGACCTTAATCACGTCATAAATCTTCCTAGGACTCAATCTGCTTCTCTGTGAAATCGAAGGGTCGGATGAAATGATCATTAAGTTTTCTTTCAGCTCTGTATCTGTGATCTTGTGAACACATAGATCAGTTTATTGTCATGAATTAAACTTAAAGTAGAAGATAAACTATGACCTCCAGGATCAAAGAAAAATCCTGTTTGTTCTTTTAACCTTTATGACTTATCACCTCCCCAAAACAATAAAACTCTTTATACCCTTTGACCCAGCAATTCCAATTCTAGATCTATATCCAGAAGAAGTCATAAAAATGGGAAAAGTCCTACATGTTCTAAAATATTCATAGCAGCTCTTTTTTGTAGTAGCAAAGAATTGGAAATTGAGGGAATGCCTATCAATTGGGGAATGGCTAAACATGTTACATGAATATTATTGAATAATATTGCTCTATAATGATACCATAAATGGTCAGACTCTAGAGAAGCATGGAATGAATTGCAGCATCTGAAGTTGAGTGAAGGGAGTAAAACCAAGACAACAATGAACACAATAACAAGAACACTGTGGAATGATCAACAAAATAAAATACTTCAGAATCTGATGAACACATTATAAAAAATACCTCTTATCTATCTCTTTCCCTTAATCTTTGTTCCTCATACTGAAAATGATTAATCTGTGAACATGTTTAACAAATTTGTGAATGTACAATGTTAACCTGACTGTTTGCTACTGAGAGGAGAGGGGGTGTGAAGGGAGGGTGGAAGGAAATTTTTGTAATTTAAAAATATACATATGCATATGGATGAATGTTGAAAAAATTTCATAACATGTATTTGGAAAAATCAATTTAAAAACATAACTTTTCACTTTTTTTATCATTCTGGCATTGTTATATCCATCCAAATATTCTAAAACTTTAATGACACTGGTCTCCTTGCTAATCCTTGAATAATACAGTCAATCTACCAAATCTGTGTTTTTACTATTTTTTTTCCCTTATTCCTGGAAAGCGGTCCTTTCTCAACACCATTTCCTGACTTCCTGGTTACCTTTGAAACTTAGCTAAAATTCTATCTTCTGAAAGAAAAACCTGAAAACACAAATTGCCCAGGAAAGAATTCTATGTTTAATAAAAGTTGCTAGAAAAATTGGAAAGTAATATGGAAAAAATTAGGCATGGGCCTATATCTTATACTTTCACAGTACATGGAAATTGGATGTGTGGACTTCTGGCCAAGATGGTAGAGAGAAGCCAGGCCCTGTGCCAGGGTCTCCTGATCTTCCCTCATAAACAACATGGAACAAACCTCTTAATGCAAGTCCTATTGAAAAAACACAGAAATATTAAAAAAAAAAACCCAACATGGTTTGTCTTCAGGGATTGGGGGTATGGGGAGTGCTGCCAGTGGGGAAGGGGACAGAGCAGAACTAATGTAAGATCAGCCCTGGGGGCATTTGCTGTGGGAATCACTTCACTGTGGGAAGCACTCACTCTGAGAAACAAACAGAGAGTGGCAGTATGGCCTGGGACTGGCAGTCTGAGACTTACAAGAAGGGCTGGAGAGTAGGTGCCAGCCTCTATCATCCCCTCCTGGCTAGGAGGAGATATCACATTCAGTGAGAAAAGCCTCCAACAACCCCTACTAGCCACTAATTGAGTAAAGTACCCCCCTACTGGCCAGCTGGTGATACTACATTCAGTGAGTAAAGCCTCTAGGGATCATAGTACCAAACTTCTGTGAACCAGCCCCTCTCCCAACCCAAGATCTTGGAAAATGAAGAAAGGACATTAGAAAGGAGGGACAATAGAATAATTCCTAGAAGGAAAAACCCAAATTCAGAAAAAGATGTAGAAACCCTGAAGAGAATATTATTTGATCTCCAGTGCAGAAAGATTTCCTTGAAGAAATCAGGAAGGAGCTTAAAAATCAATTGGAAAATTTAGGAACAGAGAGAAAATTAACACCTTGAAACACGAAAACAAATCCTTGGAAAATACAATTGGACAAATGCAAAAAGAAAATAAGTCTCTCAAAGCCACAAATGATCAAAGGGAAAACTCTTACAAATCTAGAATTGACCAATTGAAAAAAAAGCAGTTGCAAAAGGTAAATGAAGAAAATTCTTCCCTAAAAAAAAAGAATGGAGTCTATGGCAACCAATGACTTCGTGAGACAATAAGAATTGGTTAAACAAAACCAAAAAATTGAAAAATAGAAGAAAATGTTAAATACCTTGTCAGCAAAACCATTGACCTTGGGAATAGATCCAGGAAAGATGACCTAAAAATTATTGGTCTTCCTGAAAACATTGAAGAGGAAAAAAAAGCCTGGATTCAATATTACAGGATTTAGTGAAGGAAAACTGCCTTGATATCATGGAACCAGAGGGCAGAATAGTTATTGAAAAAATATATCAATCCCCCCAGAAAGGGATCCCCAAATGAAAACACCAAGCAATATTGCAGCCAACTTCCAGAACTGTCAGATAAAAGAGAAAATCCTGCAAGCAACCAGAAAGAAACAATTTAAGTACCAGAGAGCCACTGTAAAATTTACACAGGACCTGGTAGCATCAACATTAAGGAATCAAAGGCCCTGGAATGAGATATTCTGAAGAGCAAGGGAGCTTAGAATACAGTCAAGAATCAGTTATCTGGCAAAACTGAGCCATCTCTTACAGGGCAAAAGATGGACATTTATTGAAATAGGAGACTTCCAAATTTTCCTGATGAAAAGACCAGAGCTTAATAGAAAATGTGGACTTCAAGCAGGAGACTCAAAAGACATATGAAAAGGTAAAATTAAAAAAGGGAGGGCAAGGGAAAAAAACTGTTATCAAGTAAGGTGAAACTGGCAATATCCCTACCTGGAAAAAAAGACTTTAACAACTCTCAAGAATTGTAACTCTATTAGAAAGAATTTACTTAGCCACAAGAGCTGGACATATGTGACTTATTTGAGAAACTATTATCAAATAATATGAAACTGGGAGACAGGCTCTAATAATTCTCAATAATTGTAATTCGAGTAGAGAGAACAGCCAGAAGTGATGGACACTCATGACATTTCAATGAATCAGAATGATTTAAAAACAATAACTCATTAAAAAGGAGGACAGAATAGGGATGGAAGGATGGAGAAGATTGAATGGGGTAAATATCATTGCATTAAGAGGTATAAGGAACTTATTGCAATAGAGGGGAAGAAGGAAGGAACTGCCTGAATCTTACTCTCATCAGATTAGCTTAAAGTTAACATAGACAAACTCAGTTAAGTTAAGAAACTTATCTTACCTTGAAAGTGCTAAAAAAGGGAAAAGGGGAGGGGGGAAAGGGGGAATCAAAAGAAGGAAGGAAAGAAAGAAATGGAAAAGGGAAAGTGGGGAAAAAGGGGTTGGGGTTGGATATAAGAGGGTAAACACACTGAAAGTAGTGGTGTTCAGAAACAAAATACTGGGGAATATGGATAAAGGGGAAAAAAGGGGGAAATAGAAAAAGAATGAAGATGACATGTAGGGCAATAAAGTGTTAGTAATTATAACTTAGAATGTGAATGGGATGAACTCTCCCTTAAAACGTAAGTGAATAGCAGACTGGATTAAAAACCAGAATCCTACAATATGCTGCTTACAAGAAACTCATCTGAAGCAGAGAGATACATATAGAGTAAAGGTAAAAGGTTAGAACAAAATATATTTTGCTTCAATGGAATTAAAAAAAATCATGGGTAGCAATTGTTATTTCAGAAAACAGCTGCAAAAATAGATAACAATAAAAGAGATAAGGAAGGAAACTATATCCTCCTAAAAGGCACCATAGACAATTAAGTAATTTCAATACTGAATATGTATGTACCCAATGTTATAGAATCCCATTTCTTAGAAGATAAAGTGGAGGTGCTACAGGAAGACAAAGACAACAAAACTCTACTAGAGGGAGACCTCAACCTCCCACTCTCAGATTTAGATAAATCTAACTATAAAATAAAACAAGAATGAAATTAAGGAGGTAAATAGATTGTTAGACAACCTAGATATGATAGACTTATGGAGGAGACTGAATGGGGATAGAAAGAAATATACTTTCTTTTCTGCAGTACAAAATTTATGCACTAGGACATTAAAAACCTAATAATCAATTGCAGAAAGACAGAAATAGTGAAAACATCTTTTTCAGATCATAATGCAATAAAAATCATATGCAATATCGGACCACAGAAGTATAGAACCAGAACTAATTGATAACTGTATACCCTCATTTTAAAGAATGAGTGGATCAAACAACAAATTATAGAAATAATTAAATATTTTATACTAGATAAGGACAATAATGAAACATCATACCAAAACCTATGGGATACACTCAAGGAGGATATCAGGGGATATATTATATCTTTAAATGTTTATTTGAATAAATTAGAGAAAGAAAAAAATCAATGAAATAAATGTGCAACTAAAAAAATTAGAGAAGGAACAAATTAAAAAACCCAGTTAAATACTAAATTAAAAATTTGAAAAATTAAAGGAGAAATTAATAAAATTGAAAGAAAGAATACTATTGAACTAATAAATAAAAGCAAGAGCTGGTTTTATGAAAAACAATAAAACTGATAAAACTCTGGTCAATTTAATTAAAAAAGAAAGAAGGAAACCAAATTTCCTAATATCATTAATGAAAAAAAGTGAACTCACCACCAATGAGTAGAAAATTAAAGTAATAATGCAGAATTATTTTGCAAAACTCTATGCCAAAAAATTTGATAATCTAAATGAAATGGATGGATACTTACAAAACTATGTTTCCCAATTGAAATGAAGAGGAAATTAAAAACCTAATAACCTATTTCAGAAAAAGAAATTAAAGAAGCCATTATTGAACTCCATAAGAAAAAATCTCCAGGGCCAGATAGATTCACAAGTGAATTCTATCAAACATTTAAGAACAATTGTTTCCAATTCTATATAAACTCTGGAAAAATAGGTGAAGACAAAACTCTGCCTAACTCTTTCTATGACACCAATATGGTGCTGATACCTAAGCCAGAAAGAGTTAACACAGAGAAAGAAAATTTCCTTGATGAATATAGATGCATAATTCTTAAAATCTTGGCAAAACGACTGCAACAAGTTATCACTAGGATAATACACTATGACCAAGTAGCATTTATTTCAGGAATGCAAGGTTGGTTCAATATTAGTAAAACTGTTAGTATAATTAATTATATCAATAACAAACCCATCAGAAATCATATGATTATATCAATAGATGCTGAAAAAGCTTTTGACAAAATACAGCACTCATTCTTGATAAAAACACTAGAAAGTGTAGGAATAAATGGATTATTCCTTAGAATAATAAACAGTCTCTATCTGAAACCATCAACAATCATTATATGCAATAGGGATAGTCTAGAGGCATTCCCAGTAAGATCAGGGGTGAAACAAGGGTGCCCACTATCACCACTACTTTTCAACATTGCATTAGAAATGTTAGCTGCAGCAATAAGAGGAGAAAAAGAAATCAAAGGAATTAGAATTTGGAAGGAAGAACCAAAATTCTCACTCTTTGCAGATGACATGATGGTATACCTAGAGAATCCCAAAAAATCTTCTAAAAAGAATCCTAGAAATAATTAGCAACTTTAGCAAAGTCGCAGAACATAAAATAAACTCTCATAAATCCTCAGCATTTCTATATATGACTAGCAAGATTCAGCAGAATGAGCTAGAAAGAGAAATCCTATTCAACGTAACTTCAGACCATATAAAATACCTGGGAGTCTACCTGTTAAGGAAGAATCAGAAGCTTTTTGAAAACAATTACAAAACACTTCTCACACAAATAAAATCAGAAGAAAATAACTGGGCAAATATCAACTGCTCATGGATAGGCTGAGCAAATGTAATAAAAATGCCAATTCTAGCAAAATTAAACTACTTGTTTAGTGCTCTACCTTTCAAAATTCCAAAAAAAAAAATTAATGAGTTAGAAAAAGTTGTTAGAAATTCATATGGAGAAATAAAAAGCCAAGAATCTCCAGGGATTTAATGGGAAAAAAAAGTACAAAAGATGGTAGTTTAGCCCTACCAGATCTAAAATTAAATTATAAAGCATCATTCATGAAAACTGTCTAGTATTGGCTAAGAAACAGAGTGATGGATCAGTGGAATAGACTAGGTGTTATAGCAGGAAATGATTATAGTAATCTACTTTTGATAAACCCAAAGAGTCCAGCTATTAGGATAAAGAACTCTCTCTTTGATAAAAACTGTTGGGAAAATTGAAAGTTAGTATGGAAGAAACTTCGATTAGACCAACACTTCAAACCCTATAGGAAGATAAGATCAAAATGGATAAAGGATTTAGACATAAAAAACAATATTACAAACAAATTAAAAGATCAAGCAGCAGTTTAGCTGTCAGACCTGTGGAAAGGGAAGTAGTTTATGACCAAAGAAGAGATAGAGAACATCATTAAAAATAAACTAGATAATTTTGATAATATTAAGTTGAAAAGCTTTTGCGTAGACAAAACCACTGTAACCAAGATAAAAAGAAATGTAGTAAATTGGGTAACAATTTTTACAGCCAGTGTTTCTGACAAAGGAATCATCTCTAAAATATACAGAGAACTGAGTCAAAATTTTTTTTTAAAAAGACAAGGCATTACCAATAGACAAATGAGCAGGCAAAGGATATGCAAAGGCAATTTATGCATGAGGAAATCAAAGCAATCCAAAGTAATATGAAAAATTCATCTGAATCACTAATTATTAGAGAAATGCAAATTAAAACACCTCTGAGGTACCACCTCACACCTATCAGTGTGGCCAATATGACAGAAAGGATAATGATCAATGTTGGAAGGGATTTGGGAAATCTGGGACACTAATACATTGTTGGTGGAGCTGTGAACTCATCCAACTTTTCTGGAGAGCAATGTGGAATTATGCCCAAAAGGCAACAAAAGTGTGCATACCCTTTGTTCCAGAAATACCACTACTGGGTCAATACCCTAAAGAGATTATGAAAAAGGGTAAAATCATCACCTGTACAAACGTGTTTCATAGCAACTCTGTTTGTGGTGGCAAAGAAATGGAAACTAAGGGAATGTCCATCAATTGGGGAATGGCTTAACAAACTGTGGTATATGTATGTGATGGAACACTATTGTTCTATTAGAAACCAGTAGGGATGGGAATTCAAGGAAGCCTGGAGGGATTTGCATGAACTGATGCTGAGCAAGATGAGCAGAACCAGAAAAACAATGTACACCCTAACAGCAACATGGGAGTGATGATCAACCTTATTGGACTTACTCATACCAACAGGGCAACAATCAGGCACAGTCTTGGATGGAGAATGCCATCTGTATCCTGAGAAAGAATTGTGGAGTTTGAACAAAGACCAAAGACTATTATATTAAATTTTTAAAAAATGTTATCTTACTATGTAATTCTGCTATATCACATGATATATATATATATGCTTCTTCCTGAAGGATATGATCTCTCTCTCATTACATTCAGCTTAGATCAGTGCATACTATGGGAATGATGTAAAGACTATCAAACTTCCTTCTGTGTGGAGTGGGGGGATTGAAGCAAGATTGGGGGAAACATTGTAAAACTCAAAATAAATAAATCTTTTCTAAAATTAAAAAAAAGAAATTTGTGTGTTGCAAATGAAAGAATCTTTAAAATCTAGTTCTGTATGAAATTGAGAAAAAATGAATGTATGATATAAACATAAAAAAATCAAAGAATAACATATCACTTTCCTTTGAAAACTATGGGTGGAAAATTAATCCCTGAGCAAAAATGGATTGAGGCAATTATAAAGGGGGAAAATGATAATTTTGTGTATATGAAATAAAATTATTACAACTAGGACAAAAATAAAAGCAAAAATTACAGGTTAATCATAGAAAAACATTTCACAATGACAAAAATCTTTTAAAAAAGTAGATAAACACCATACTACAGAAATATAAATGGAAAGATTTATTTTAAACCAATTGAAGAATATGGGAATTTATAGACCACATTCTACTTCCCAGAAGAGATGAAATATTCCACCCATTGTTTCTTCAGAGGTATCAGGGTCTACTGGTGTTGAACTTTATATGTAACTTCATCTGTTTTCAATGTGTTCCTCAGTTTTACTGGGGTTTTTTCCTCCTTTTTTTTCCAATTTATTTTGTAAAAGTCATTCATCCCAAGAAGGCTATTGGGACAAGGTCCCAGGGAGATGTGATGTGAAAACCAAACAAAAAATCCAATAAAGTTAATTTTTTAAATACATGTCATCTTTTTTATAATTGCATTCTAATCGATTTTTTTAAAATTGAATTCTGTTTTATATATTCTTTAAGAATTATTTTAGGGAGTGTTCACTTCGCAGCACATATATTAAAATTGGAAAGATAAAGAGAGAATTTGCATGCCCCTGCACAAGGATAATATTCAAATCATTTTGGAAGAAAGCTAGGTGGCATAGTGGATAGATCAGCAACCCCAGAGTCAGGAAGACCTGAGTTCAAATCTGGTCTCAGACATATAAGACTTACTTAGCTTTTGGGTAAGTCAATTAACGTGATAGTCTTGCAAAAGCCAATAACTAACAAACAAACAAAATAATAATTTTAGAATTTTGCTTTTGTACACACATACACACATATACACATTTTACATTTCTGAATTAGTTTTAGAAAGTTAATTTGAAATCATGATTAGAATTTAGTTTATATTAATTCTATGCTCATAGATCAAGGACAAACCTGGAAAACCATTGCATAACCATATAATGCCATTTGCATCTGGGGGGGAGCACAAAATATGAATATATATCCTGTTTACTTTTTTAAAACTTCTCTGATGTTTTTCCTTCCTATCTGCTTTCTGTCATTCCCTTTAATCTTAATTCTTATTACAAAAATGACTAATATGTAAATAAATGTACATGTACATTCCATAAATATACATGTAAAACTTTTACCCGATTGCTCACTACCAAGGGGAGGGGGGAGAAGGGACACTGGTAGAAAAATATGTGACTTATAAATTTGCAGGTAATTGGAAAAATAACAGTATCAATCAAAAATTATGCTCATAGGATACATAACTTTATATTTCTAAAGAAGTGTCTCATAATTAAATCAAATGGGTCAGTCATATAATTATCATATAATTATCAGAAGAGAATATATACTAGAATTATGAAATATAACAAAATGTGCTTTAATATGTTTTATCTTATGAACTGATAATTCTCTGCATTATATTTATAAATACATATATGTATACATAAACTGACTCTTTATATCTATAGTTACATGTGAATATTTTAGTAGAAATAGTGTTACATTTTCTCAAAGATCCTTCTATTTCCATAAAAATAATCTTATTATTTTTGCTATTTTTTAATTAATATGATGAATTTTAGTTGTTGTAATCCACATAATGACCATCCATGAGCCCTAAATAACAATGACTTCCACCTTAAATCACAGGACAGGGATGGATTTAGAGAATAGAATCAGACATTATTCTTTGAAAAGAGCCAATGAGGGGAAATGTTTTGTCTGATTATAAATATTTATTACAAGGAATTCTCCTCATTCTCTCTCTCCTTCTTCTCCTCCTAATCATTCTCCTGTTCCTCTTCTCCATCACTCTCCATGAATTGTTAGGCAGAATGGAGAGAAAACAGATATCTATTAATTAATTTGTAAGAAAAAACTTAGTAATTTGGTGCTTCACCTGCATCTAGTTATTTGGGGAGAAAAGAATAAGGACTAATACAGAGGAATGCTGTCATCAATAACTCCCAATTAATGTAGACCTTGAAGAAAAGTGTTCTATCTCTGATAAGGAAAAAAAAAATTAGCTGCCAAGAATTTCAAGCATAACCATATAAATCCAGATGTGACACCACTTCATAGTATACAACCTCTGAGTAAGTCAACTTTCTTATCTTAACCCTGAGGGAATAGTGATTTAGTAAACAAGGACAAGAAAAAATAAGAATTAGAAAGTTAAAGTACTGTATTTAATTATTGTCTCTCTTTTAAATCTTTCTTCTAATTACATTACTTTAATAAATGAAATTTCTAAAATTATGTTATGCAAGTGAAATAATCTAAGTAGAAAATATATTAACCCCAGTGGTGAAAATGATATAGAGATGATTAGGTTTCTCATTCATGCTGTTGTTTACCATAGTATGGATTAGTAATTAGAAATAGAATTCAAAGTTCACAATAAAGTTTTCATGTCTGAATAGTGAATTCCCATGGTGTTTTCCCAATTATCCTGGACTGAGAATTGCTGAAATTTAAGAACTGACCCAAAACCTGAAACAGTCCTATCATCCTGGTAGTAGCCAATAGAATTGCAGGCCTTGAGAAACTAATCAACCTCTAAAGTTGTGTCCCATGAATTACTTGATTTAAATGACAATAGTTTTCAAGTCCCTTCAGTTTTAGCCACATATGCTACTTAATGTGTTCAGTTCATATTATGAATCACTGCGTGGGTACATGGCTTAACCACTAATACCTTTGTGAATGTTCCAGCAAAAAGCCTTTGCTGCCAAATCACTTTTTCTTTTTTTTTGTCAAATATTTAGCTTTTAATAAACTGTGTGTCCTCCTTTTGCTGTAATCACTTGCTTCATATGATTTGACATGGAATTCACAAGATTTTGACACATATTCTGTAATTCTTCATGATAAAACCACATTTTTCTACATTGGCTACCAAATGTGATTTTGATGAGCAGTCAGTTTCTCCAAGTCTAGATTTGATTCTATCCCAATACTTTTCAAATCAGGGGAGTTCTCAGACTGCTGAAGCATGTCTATATTAATCTTTTGGATAGATTTATTAACCAAGATGCAGCTTGATGATGCAAGACAATATTGCAATATCTCCAATTGACATTTTCTGCAATTCTAGAATAATTGTGCTTTTACGATCTCAAATATATTTATCAGTCCATTGTCCCCGCAATGAAGAATTTTAGGTCCACTGGAAGTGAAAAAATCCCCCAAAACATTTAACATTGAATGCAAAAGTGGTTTTTATCAGAAAAAAAAAATTATCTTTCTCCAATGTTCAGCAACCCAGTCTTTGTATTGTTTTTCCCATAGTAATCGTTTTCTTCTTCACAGCTGTGGTGAGCAGTTGCTTTCTTACTGATCTTCTGGATGGGTTGCCAATTTCAAGCAACTTGCACCACACTGTGGAAGAATCAATTATAATTCTTCCAGTTGCCAGATACCTCTGAAGATCTCTGTTTTTGAGGATTAATTAGGCTATTTTGCAGCAACATATTGCCAATACTTGATGTTATTTTTATTTTTCTGCCACACTAACTTTTGTGCTTTGGGAAGATTGATCCTATTTTTGCACTTGAATGATTCTTGAAACACTAGATTTACCCATACCAAGAGCTGCTGCAATATCCCTAACAGTCATTGAAGTGTGCTCTTTTGCACATTTCACTGGAGAAATATCCATTTTTTTAAAACCGCAAAATTAAAGAATTTGTCAGTCCTGAGTGAAAAAAATCATGTATGCCTGACCACTGCTTATACCAAGTAATTCCACAAGCTGTTGAGTCATACTCCAAAATCCTCTTCTTTCCTCCTGTCTATAAAGGAAAGCTGTAAGTGAAAAAGGTCCTTTTTTATGCAACTCTTGAGTTGTGTATTTGGAAATTGAATTCTCTGTTCAGTTCTGTTGTGTCAGGAAATTCTGGAAGTCCTCTATTTTGTTGAACATCCATCTTTTTTCGCTGACTGTATATGCTGAATTTTGCAAGGTAGTACATTTTGAGTTGTAATCCCAGGTCCTTTGTTCTCTGAAATATGCTATTCTATTTCTTCTAATCCTTTAATGTTGAAGATGATAGGTCCTGTCTGAGTCTGATTGTGTTTCCTTTGTATTTGAATTGTTTCCTTTTTGCTGCTTACAATATTCTCTCCTTTATTTGAGAGTTCTAGAATATGGCTATTACAGTCCTTGGAGTTTTTATCCTGGGACCTCTTTCTGGAGGGTTTTTTCCAATATTTATATTGTTATCTTATTCTAGTAGATTTAGAGTTTCCCATTAAAATTTCTTGCATGATGTTTTCCAGGTTCTTTTTTTAATCCAAATCACTTTGTTTTCAAAACTTGTTGCGGTTCTGATCACTACTCAATATTTTTCTTAGTGTAGTAGTGAAAGTAATTGAACAGGATATCAGGGAGAATGTTTGTATACGTGTGTAAATGCATTTATATGTCAGTGCATATGTGATATATGTAGACACATATATTAATAGGAATATATATATATATATATATATATATATATACACCTACATATGCAGAAAGGCAGCAGAAAACTTATAAATCAAAGGTGCACTCATTTTCTTATAGGACAAAAGTGAAGGAACTGACTTAAAACTGCTTTATTCCAATGTACTTATTTTGAATAAAGAAAGAGGTAATCTCTGATTCAAGTTAGTTATACTAGGCTCATCTAGGATTAGAAAAAGGAACATTTAGAAGGGAACAAACAGGAAAAAAAACCTTTGAAGTCAATGTGGGTAGTTGTTGGCATCAAAGCTACCTCATTAAAAATCTTTGTTTATCTTCAGTACTCATGGCCAGTGTACTTGAAGATGGCTAAGACTGAAAAGAAGTTGAATCAACATGTATTTCTGGGTAGGGATGCTTTTCTGTTCTATAATTACCTATGTAACTTCATTTAGCAGAACCAAAATTGAGACCTAAATTGAGAAATGATGGCAAAGAGATACAGAAACATAAGATGGCTTATGTTCTTTTTTCCATTTATGTCCTGCCAGGCACATGTGTATTATTAATAAATCATTTTGTGAGAAATGCCCATTTCCCTGTTCCCTGAAATCCTGAATCAGACAATTTGAATTTAAATATATTTGCTTTTTAATGTTATTCAATCATATCAGATTCTTTGTAGCCCATACAATTTAGTATACCACTTCTATCCTCCATTTCCACTCAAAATTTGTTCATGTTTGTTCTTTCCATGAAACAATCTAATCACCCTCTGCCATCATCCTTTTCTTTTGTCTCCAATCTTTCCCAACATGAGTCTTGTCTCCTCATTATGTAACCAACTATTTAAGTTTAAGTTTCAGTTTTTGACCTTGCAATGAATAAACTGAATTAATTTTTCTAAGTATTGATTGATCGATCTTTTTGTTTTCCAAGGAACTCTCAAAAGTTTTCTCTGCCACCATAATTTGAAAGGTCTGACTTTGTGGTGCTCAAACTTCCTTATAGTCCAACTCTCACAGCTATACATTGCTACCAGAAAAACAAAAGCAAAACAAACAAAAAACATAGTTTTACTATATGGATCTTTGTCTGCACGGTGTTGTCTTCTTTTTAGTATGCTGTCCAGATTTGTCAAAAATTTTCAAGGAGCAAGCATCCTCTAATTTCATGACTTCAGTAAGTCTCTGCAATGATTTTTGAGGCCAAGAACATAAAAATCAGACACCACTTCCATTTCTTTCTCTGTGTGTATTTTTGTATAACATTTTATGCTCTCCTCTTTCACCTTCAGAAAGATGCTTCTTAATTCCTTTTTACTTTTTAACATGAGAGTTGCATCATTTGCATATCTGATTGCAGATCTTTCTCCCAGCAACTTTATTTCTAGCTTTTGGTTTGTTTAGCCTAGCATTTCTCATGATTTACTCCATATATAAGTTAAATAAATAAGATGACTATATATAGACTCGCAGCACAACTTTTCAAATCTTAAAATCATCAATTGTTCCATTTTCAACTCTGATCCTTCTTGACCTTATAGAGGTTCTTCAGGAGACAAATAAGATAATCTGCTACTCCATATTTTGGAAGACAGGCCATATTTTGTTGTAATCCTCACAATGCAGTCAATGAAGCAGAAGCAGATATTTTCTGGACCTCCTTTGCTTTTATAATAAATATCTTGAAGTACATTTCATTTTTATATATATTAGTTATTTCATTTTTTCTTGAAAAAATTATTTTAAGGGTTTGCTCTTTCAAATGTGATTTTATTAGCTCAAAATCATTTCTAATAAAAAATTTCTGATCATATAAAATTTAATAGAAAAATATAATTCAATATATAAACATGAAATTTTATCAAAATATGTTCTTAATATTAGGGAAACTTTATATATTTATATATTTATGCCATATATTTTTTGTTTTGCCTTCTAAATTCTGTGGTAGCACTTGAAGGCAAAATGTTCAAATCACAGGACCATAATTCAATTTCACAGTTAAACTGCCATAAAATGTTAAATTACCATTCATGTCTTTAAAGGAGTCTCTGAGAAATTCCTCAGGAAAACTTAGCAAGTAGTAGATATCAATACCTTCATTTTTCAAATTGAGGAAAATGAGACACAGAGAAATAAAAGACCAGTCAAGCAACTGTTTTTACGGAATAGCCCTATCTTAATGATAACCTTTAATAATTTTTATTTTGGTATTTGAATATTTGTAAAGCATTTTTTAAAAGTTATCTCATTTTTTCCTCACAAGCAAACCTCATGACATAGAACTCTTGTAAATCCCATTTTACAGATAAAAAAACTGAACACTTGCTCAAAGTCATACAATTAGCACGTGTCTGAAAGAGAAACTCAGTTCTTCCAGAGTCCAAAATCAGAACTGTGTCACCTAGTGGTCTGGTTCTACCAAGCTCAAGTCACATAGAATCACATGAAAGTTATGGGAAAGACTGGTTCCTGGATTATAGTCACAAACACAACTTCTTTTCTTGGATTGAAGGCAACAGAACCCAATTATACTCATGATGGTCATCGTTTTAGCTAATTATCAAGTGCTTTGCAAATCTGATGGGGGGGACACTAAAAATTCTCCTAAGGTTCCCCTCCCTGCTTTAATTATAATAGTCAAAGTTTGAAAAGATATACAATCTAGCCTGTCAGACTTTTAAGCTGGGAGCAAAGCTGGGAGACTTAGGTGATGGCATTCACTTTCTGCTGGATCACAATAAATCCATCAAAAAGCATCAATGTTCTCAGTATGTCCTAGACACTATGCTAAAATTGGAATAAAAAGAACATCAAAAATAATCCCTTCCCTCAAGGAGTTTACATTCAAATGAGCTAAGACAATACAGAAAAGGAATCTGAAAAGAAAGGGAAAAGAGAAGGATCAAGGATGATGATATCTGTTAAAGGGAAATTAGAAAAATCAAGAATGGAACTCAGAGGTAGATGAAAAGCAGCTTGGACCTATACAAAATGAAGGTCCAAGAAGGAACTCATCAATTGGAGAGGGAACTGGCCTTATATTCACAGTTTAGATGTCAATTCAGTCTTCTTGATATCAGTATGTCCTATACAAGAATGCTTGAGAAGTCAGAGAAAATAATCAAAGCTTTTTTCCTGAAGATAATTAATTGAGGTGAATCTTTTTTTAAGATTTTATTTATTTTGAGTTTTACAATTTTTCCCCTAATCTTACATCTCTACATTGATCCAATTCAATATGATGAGAGAGAAATCACATCCTTAAGAAAGAAACATAAAGTATAAGAGATAGCAAGATCAGACAATAAGACATCAGTATTTTTTTTCCAAATTAAAGGTAATAGTCCTTAGTCTTCATTCAAACTCCACAGTTCTTTGTCTGGATACAGATGGTATTATCCATTGCAGATAGGCCAAAATTGTCCTTGATTGTTGCATTGATGGAATGAGCAAGTCCATCAAGGTTGGTCATCACCCCCATGTTGCTGTTAGGGTGTACAGTGTTTTTCTGGTTCTGCTCATCTCGCTCAGCATCAGTTCATGCAAATCCTCCAGGCTTCCCTCAATTCCCATCCCTGGTTTCTTATTGAACAATAATGTTCCATGACATATACATATATACATATATATATATATATATATATATATATATATATATATGTATATATATATATATATATATATATATATATCTCACATTTTGCTAAGCCATTCCCAAATTGAAGGACATTAACTTAATTTCCAATTCTTTGCCACCACAAACAGGGCTGCTATGAATATTTTTGTGCAAGTGATGTTTTACCATTTTTCATCATCTCTTCAGGGTACAGACTCAGTAGAGGTATTGCTGGATCAGAGTATACACATTTTTGTTGCCCTTTGGGCATAATTCCAGACTGCTCTCCAGAAATCACAGCTCCACCAACAATGTATTAGTGTCCCAGATTTCCCACAATCCTTCCAACAAGGATCATTGTCCTTTCTGGTCATATTGGGCCATCTGAGAGGTGTGAGGTGGGAATTTGAGGTGAATCTTGAAGGAATCTAGAGGGTCTAAAAGGCAAAGGTTAGAAGAGAAGATTTTTCCAGACATGGTACACAACTAGATGGATTGTCATATCAGAAAATAAAGAGCATAGATTGTATTGTAATTGAATTGAATGAATAAGATCATAATAGATGTAGAGGAATAAAGGACTATAAATCATGAAGGAGCATAGACAAGATGGTAGACCAGATATCTCACAATCAGTTGAGACCTCCAAATATTCCCTTCCAAACAATTTTATCCACAATTAAAATTCTGGTTTGGCAAGGTCAACAAAAGATCAAAGTGAGATATTCTTCTAGTTGAAAACAACATAAAAGGTCAGAAGAATAGGTCTAAGTATTCTGGAACACATACATGCAAAACTAGTGACAAAACTTGTTGGCAGTGATGGAAAGAGTAGGAGCTTCAGGATTTTGTAAAGCAGAGGGTAAGAGAATCTAGCTAGTAATTAGCACAATATTAAAAAAGAATCCAAGGACCCAGAACTTGATGCTATTTGATAGCTCTAGTCCTATATATATACAAAGGTAGAGAAAAGTACTTTCGGTCATGATGGAGCAGGGGCCCTGAAAATAGAATAAATACTGATTGCAAACCCAAGGAAATAAAGACCAATATTAGATAAGGAAAAGTGTGAAAAACAAGAAAAATAGTGACCACACTTCTCCCCAGGGCACACTATCATGCAAGTATCAAAAACTTCCAAACCCAAGAACTGTCTCTGAAAATAGTCTAAAATTGTGATAGTGATTTCTTTCCGCTAATGTGGAAATTAGAGTCCAACTTTAACAAAAACTTCAAAATCAAGAAATAGTCTGGAAAAGTAAAAACAAAAGCCACAAAAATAACAAATATAAAATTTGATGATAGAAATGATCAAAGCATTAATTCAGAAACTGCCAAACAAAATCACAAGCAAATTTTCAAAGGAACAAAATGAAATGATTTTGGCATAAGCTCAACAAAAAGTTCTTGGAAATCATTTAAAATTTCAAAATCAATTAAGAATAGCAGAAGAAAAATAAGTAAGGGAATGAGAGTGAGGAGAAACACAAAATATACTGCAGGAAAGAACCCCTTAAATAGCAAAACTGACTAAAGGGAAAAAAATGGTACAACATTAAGTAATCCCTCCAAAAAAATTGAAATGTGGTAACCTAAGCTATTAACTTTATGAGATATTTGAAACAATAAAACAGACTTCCAGAGCTGGGCTTTTCCCAATACAATTTTAAATGAAGCTTCTACACAGACATTAAAGCTACACATTTCCCCCCAAAAAGAGTGAAACAAGTTCTTAACACAAGATATAATGGAGGATCTTCAGTGAAGGTCTGTTTCTTTGAGGGTAAAGGAAATATAGCCCTGTATATATGGGGGAGCCAGAAAATCAACAGGAGGCTTGTAAATATAAGGCAGATCAGGTCCCAGCTCAGCAAACCAGCTTGATAGCAGGCCAGCAGGGAGGGTCACAATACCACAAAAAAGTCTAAGTCCACAGAGCACTGGGGCAACAGACACTACTTGGTTAGAAACAAACCACTGCATAGACAATGGCTGGGCATAAAGGAAGAAACAAGCCTCTGACAGTCAACACCTGGGCCGTGTATATAAGATTTGGCAAGCAATAAACCAGGGACTAGATCCTGGCCCCATTAACGAAAAGTTGGGACCATATTCCTTGTGCCACAGAAGCAGAGTTCAACTATCAAAATGAGCAAAATAACAAAATGAGTGCTAACCATACAAAGCTACTATTCTTATTGGAATGATAAAAATGTATCTCAGAAGAAAAAAGTGACAAATTGCCTACATATTAAATCTCAAAGGAATTTATTTTTTGGTCTAAAATCTAAAAACCTCATGGATGAACTATAAAAATTATCTCTATGTAACTCTTTCCCTTAATCCTAATTCCTCATACCAAAAAAAGAATAATCTATAAACATGATTATCAAAAATATGTAGTACAATGCTAACCTTACCATTCACCACTGAGGGGAGTGGGATGGGAAGGAAGGGTGGAAGGATATTTTGTAACATAAAAATATACATGTGTATATGGATGAAAAAAATTTTAAAAAACTTTTGGAAGAGATTAAAAAAGAAATTCTAAAACAAGAGAGGTAGAAAATAAAATGATAAAAAGAAATGAGTGCCATGGAAGAGAATCATGAAAAATTGACTGAAGCAATCAAGTCCTTTAAAAGTAAAAATGACCAACTGGAAGAAGAATACAACTCATTAAAAAGTAAAATTAACCAACTAGAAAAGGAAACACAATAGCCAATTGAAGAAAATACCCCCCCCAATGAGAATTGGACAAATGGAAGTTAATGACTCTATGAGACACCAAGATTCCATCAAATAAAACCAAAAAACTGAAAAAATAGAAAATGTAAAGGTCGTTTTAGGAAAAACAAGTAACCTTGTTTTTATATATAACATATATAATTAGATCCAAGAAAGATCATTTATGAATTATTGGTCTACCCAAAGGCCTTAACAAAAAAAATCCTGGAAAATATCTTTCAGTAAAATATCATGGAAAACTGGCCTAATATCCTACAAGAAGAAGACAAAATAGTCCTTGTAAGAATCCACAGAATACCTCTAGAAAGAAATCCCAGAATAAAAGATACAAGGAACATTGAAGTCAAATTCCAGAACTTTCAACTAAAAAAGAAAATACTGCAAGCAGACAAAAAAGAAGCAATTTAAATACCAAGGAAGCACAAGAATTATATACAGCTTACCAGCTTCAACATTAAAGTATTGGAGGACCTGGAATTTATCCTGCGAAATTCAGCATATTCCATCAGGGAAACAGATAGATTTTCAATGAAATAGAGAACTTCCAAAATTTTCTCATAAAAAGACCAGAACTGAACAGAAAATTCAATCTTCAAATATTAGATGCATTAAAAAGGTCAATGGAAAGGGGGAGAACCCTACTACTCAAAAACATTAAGCTGCATACATCCCTACAAGGGAAGCTAATACTTGTTACTATTGAGCATTGAATTTCTCTTAGGACAGGTATGGGTATCAGATGACCACAAATGTGTTGAACCTTTAGCCAATACCTTAGCTAATGAGAGTTGAATATCGTTGTATGGATTGTACTTAGAGGATAAGGGTATAAATGAGTTATGAAGCAATGCTGATTACAAAGATTGTATTTTCTGTTAGGAGAGAGGAAGAGTACTTGGAGCGTCTGTAAATCACCAAATCATGAAATGATCTTATGTTAATAGAGACTTTAGTTAAGGACAATTGTAGGATAATTGGGACAGAAGGACAGAGTATACTTAGAATATACATAAATAGATCATGAAGAGATATTTTCTTATTCTAAACATTAGTTAATAAAGGTTATAATGCTATAGTTGAAGTACTACAGGGGCAGAAGATAGTGTTCTTAGTGGGACTAGACATGAATAGATCATGAAGTGATTTTGCTTTGCTTGATACTTTGGTCACAACTGGAGGGAGTATGCTTGGGTGGGGAATATAGATGCTTCATGAAATGATTTTTCTTTACAGAATGCTTTGGCTCATTATGACTGTGAATCTATGGACGGTACTTGCCTATATTTTGATGTTATATATGACTCTGAGGCATATATTTCTAATGGGACAGAAGAGAAAAGTATACTTAGTGACATTGAGGCAATGTTTCTTATCAATTAATCAATCAGCCCTTGAGAAAGGTACTTCTGCCAGGACATATATGCATCAAGTAGCATAGCATCCAAATTCTTAGAAGAGAAACTTAATGAATTTCAGGGAGGGGACCTCAGTCTCTCTCTCTCTCTCTCTCTCTCTCTCTCTCTCTCTCTCTCTCTCTCTCTCTCTCTCTCTCTCTCTCACCAATCATACCTATCAGAACAGGACAGGAGAAATTCCATTTATATTAATCATTAATAATATAAAAGACTTGGGAGCTTACCTGCCCAAACAGTTTCACACAAATAAAGACAGATCCAAACCATTAGAGTAATATACTTATTACTCATAAGTAGGCCAAGTCAATTTAGTTAAAAAATGATAATTTTACTTAAGTTAATTTACTTATTCATTGCCATACCAATCAAATAATCAAAGATTTATTTTATAGAAATGATCAAAATCATAACCAAATCCACCTGGAAGAACAAAAAGTCAAGAATATCAAAGCAATTAATAAAAATATATATAAAGAAAGACATCCTAGCAGTTTTCAACTACATAATGAAGTGATAATCTCCAAAACAATGTGATACTGGCTAAGAAGAGTGGTGTATCAGTGGAAATAAATGATCAATCTAATGTTTGGCAAATACGAAGTTCCAAGAAAAACTCACTATTTGATAAAATTTCATAACAAGAAATTGGAAAGAAATTTGGCAAAAATAAGGCAGAGACCAACATTTTACACTATATAAATGATAAACTCAAAATGAATTAATGATTTATATGTAACAAATAGTACAGGGACAGCTAGGTGGTGCAGTAGATAGAGCACCATTCCTGGAATTAGGGGGGACCTGAGTTCAAATGTGACCTCAGACACTTAAGAATTACCTTCCTGTGTGACCATGGGTAAATCACTTAATCCCATTGCCCTGCCCCCTCCCAAAAAAGAATGATAGTATAAGTAAATTAAGGGACAATTAATATACCTATTAGTTCTATGGATAAATGAAGAATTATCACCAAATAACAGATATAGGGCATCACAGGTTAAAAAAGAATTATTTTGATTACATGAAAGTAAAACAGGTTTTGCACAATCTAAACAGATAGAGCCAAAATTAGAAGGAAAGTAGGAAACTGGATGAAAAATTTTCAAGTTTCTATATTAATGGCTTCATTTCTCAAATATATAGGTGAATCAAATTTATAAAACTAAGAGTCATTCTCAAATTGATAAATGGTCAAAGTATATTAGGATATAACTTTCAAAAGAAATCACAGCTATTGATGACATATTTTTCTAAAAATGCTCTAAATCACTCTAGATTAGAAAAATTGAAAGGAAAACCACTTTGACTCAATTCCTCATACCTAGCAGATGATCTATCATGACTGAAAGGAAAAATATCAATTGTTGGAAGGGCTATGGGGAAAAAATAGGCAAACCCATGTGTTATTAGTAGAGTTGAGAACTAATCTAACAATAAAGAACAATAAATTGTTCCCAACCAAACCAGTTTTGTACTGTAAAAATCGAAATGCCTTTTGACTCAGCAATGTCATAATATGGATGTGCATCTCAATGAGATACAAGGAAAAAAAAGGACTTTTATTTATTAAAAAAATATTTATAGCAGCTCTTCATGGTGGTAAAGAATTGAAAATGGAAGGAATGCTTATCAATTGAGGAACAATTAAACAAATTTTGACATATAATGGTGATACAATACTATTGTGTTATGAGAAATCATAAGTAGGAAGGTTTCACGAAATTTTGGGTAATCATCTTTGTAATAATGTAAAATGAAGTGAGCCAAACCTAAATACTGTGCCTAGTAAGAGCAATATTCTAAGGGTGATCAAGTGTGAAAGACTCGGTTTTTTTGATCAACACAATGATACAAGAAACATCCAAATGATATCTGATGGAAAATGGTATCCTCCTCCAGAGAGAGAATTAATGAACTCTGAATGTAATTTGGAACATAGTTTTTTTTTCACTTTCTTCTTTTTTGTGTGTGTGTATATGCAATTTCTTTTGCAACATGGAAAATAGCAAAATATTTTGCATGGTTTTACATGTTTAATCAATATATTTCTTGTCTTCTCAAAGAATTTTGGAGATTCGAGTGAAAGGGAGAGAATATGGAATTGAATTTAAAAAATAAATGTTAATATTCTTAAATATATTTGGGCATTTTAAATTAAATAAACATAGTTTAAAAATATAAAAAAATCCTGGAGTTACCCAGGATTTTAAAGAAGAGGAGTGTGAGGTTCAAAGTGGTTTATTGACTTTCATAGGGAAGCATATCTACTATATACCTGAGATGAGATTTAAATCCAGCTCTTTTTTCCTTCAGTTCAATATTCTCTTCACTTCATCATGAAACCTTTCATGTAAATTAAGGGTAAGGAAACTGGAAAGATACAAAGAACCCAAATGGAAACTATTTTACCCTCCATGGTAGTTAAAAAGCATCTCAAAATTATTTCTTTGAATTTTTTGATCATTCCTTTTTATTCTGCCTTCCTCTTTCTCTTTTTGATCCTCCCCTCCATCTTAAGAAGCTCACAGAGATACAAGAAAAAGAGCTGTATTTAAGCCAGGGAATTGTGTTCACATGGGAGGAAAAAACAAACAAAAAACAATGAAACAGAAACTTTAAGTGTTCTTGTACATTTTTTCTCCTTTCATTATCAATAAATAAATATAGCTTTTTCTATGAACCATATATTTTCAAAGTTTAGTCTTGGGCATTGCATAGAATTATGTATTATTAATGTATTATTTTTAAAAGACTGTGTCTATCTTGCCTTGATTATAAGTGCAAAGATCATTCACAGACTGATTGGCCTGGAGCATTGATCTGTTCACGCCTGACCTGGCCTAATTAGTCCCTTCTTTGTCTACCAGGTGAACTTTTCTCCAAGGATTCACCATATTAATGCTGAACTTGGTGAGGACCTAACTGATTTATCTGTGGATTCTTGAGATCAAGTTATCTACCAATCTAAGCCCCCTTGATAACAGAGATTACGTATGTGCACCACCAAGCTTAGCACTTTAAAGTCTTAAGTTATTTTTATGTTAGCTTTGAAATTATTATGATACTATTTGATCTATTATGATACTACTACAACACAATTTAAAAGAGTCAGGAATGTAGGATAGGCATGAGCGATTTAAATGCTGGACTTTCCTAAAATTTTTCTAGAACACTTTGTTTTGATATTCCAGTGTTCTTGCTTATATTCTAACTAGTACCATACTTATATTTGTATATATCACATCTTGCTTAATATGTTATTTGAGATCAGTGACTTTTTATATTTGTTTTTATCTCAATGCCAGACACATTTTAAATGATTTCTCAAATTCAAATGAATTCATCAAATGGATAATAAATGAATAACACAAAATTAAATTGCCCAGGGTATACTAATCAAAAGATATGTGTATGAATGAGGCAATGGGTGTGGAAGACTCATAGGAATACAGAGTATATTGACATATCTTTAGGGGAACTTATCCACTGTCTTTTAACTAGTTCAGAAAAGCTTTGTAGAAAAGGGATTATATGAGTTGTCTGAATAAAGGAAGAGTTTGACACGATGAAGTTGGTTTTGCAGAAAGAGGATTTAGTTTGACAAAAGAACAGAGCCATATTACAATTACAAAATATTTTTTGCATTATATTTACATATTAACTTTGATGATACTTTTTAAAGTTCTATCTCAGCTTTAGTTTTCACCCCTTCCATTGCCCTATGATCATTAATTCTTTTTTTTTTGCTTTTTTATTTTACTTTTTCCAATTACATGCGAAGATAGTTTTCGACATCTTTTTTTCTAAGCTTTTGGATCTCCACATTTTTCTAATTAAGTTCCCTTCCTTCTACCCTTACTATGGCTGTGAGTAATTTGATACAGATAACAGTGTAATTGATACATGTAATTGTGCTTAATTATTTTCATATTAGTTAAGTTGTGAAGGAAGAATTAAAACTAAAGGGAAAAAACATGAGAAAAAAAGGAAAAACATGTTTTAAAAGATAGTGATATACTTTGCTCTGCATTCAGACTCCATATGTTATTTATTTTTTTATCTCTGGATGTGGATGAACTTTTCCATCACAAGACTTTTAGACTTGTCCTTGATTTCCAAACTTGTAGAGAGGAACTGAGTCCATCATAGATGATCATCACACAAGTAGATGTTAATATGTACAATGTTCTACTGGTTCTGCTCACTTCACTTAACATCAATATAAGCAGGTGTTTCCATGCTTTTCTAAAGTGCAGCAACTTATGATTTCTTATAGCAAAATAGTATCACATGACATTGATATACCATAATTTGTTCAACAGTTCCTCAACTGATAGGCATTACCTAAATTTCCAATTCTCTGTCACTACAAAAATAGAACTTCTAAAAAGTATTTTTGTGTAAATGGGTCTTTTTCCTTTTTTAATGATCTCTTTGGGATACAGATCTGGTAGTGCTTTTGCTAAAACAAAAGCTAGGAGCCATTTAATTGCCCTTTGAGAATAGTTCCAAATTGCTCTTCAAAATAGTTGGATCAGTTCACAACTACACCAAAAATTCATTGGTGTTCCAGTTTTCCCACATTCTTTCCAACATTGATGATCATCAATTCTTCTTTTGTCATTTTTCATTTATTTCATCCATTCAGTCATTCATTTATATATTACCAAAAAATCTTATTGTAAGAGTAAATATAACCTCCCACATGCCACAAAAATAAAAAAACCTTACCAAAAATAAAGTGAGATAAAAAGGGAAAAAAAGTTTTCTCCAGTCTATGTTCAGATTCTACCAGCTCTGACTCTGGGATAGATTGTATTTTTATCATAAATCCATCCAAGTTGCTTCACAGTTGCTACTGCTAATTGTATTTCCTTCCATCCATTTCTCCCCACTCTCATTTATTCTATTCTCTCTCTTGTTTCACTTTTTCCCTTCTCAAAAGTATGATATGGGGCAGCCAAAGTGCAGAGGACAGAGCACAAGCCCTGGGGCCAAGAGAACCCAAGTCCAAGTCTCACCTCAGACACCTAACTACCACCCACCCAACCCCACCACCTTGAAACAAATAAAAATGTGTGTTGTGTCTGACTAACCTCTCCTGTGATCTTTCCTATCACCTATACCCTACCCCCTCCACTCCCCCATCCCCTTTCTCCCATCCCCTTCCTCTTCTTTTTCTTCTAGGGTAAGATTTCTATACTCTATTAAGTGTGTATATTCTTTCCTCTCTGAGCTATTTGTGATGAGAATGAAGCTTCACTCAGTCATCCTCCTCTTCCCCCTCTTCCATTCCATTGCAAAAGCTTTTTTGACTCTTTTACATTTCTTTTTCACCCAATGACTCCATCTTAATAATATATTACATCTTCATATTCAACTCTCTTCTTTGCCTTTTCTATATACACTCCTAACTGCTCTAATAAATGAAAAGGTTCATATGAGTTATCAGTATCATCTTCCCATGTAGGAATCCAATCAATTCAACATCATTAAATCTCTTGTAATTGCTCCTTCTCATCCACCCTCTCTTTGCTTATACTTGGAAATCAAATTTTATTTTCAGCTCTGGTCATTTCAACAGGAAAGTATGAAAGTCTCCTATTTCATTGAATGTCCATCTTTTCCCCTGGAAAAGGATGTTTAATTTTTCTGGGTAGTTGATTCTCAGTTGATTCCCAAGCTCTTTTCCCTTCTGGAGTATTATATTCCAAGTTCTACAAGCCCCTAATGTGTAGCTGCTGCCAAGTCATGAGTAATACTGACTGTTCCATGATATTTGAATTGTTTTCTATCTGGCTGCTTATAATATTTTCTCTTTGACATGAGAGTTCTGGAACTTGGCTATAATATTCCTGGGAGTTATTTTTGAAGATCCCTTTCAGAAGGAGAGCATTGAATTCCCTTAATTTCTATTTTATCCTCTGCTTCTAGGATATTAGGGCAATTTTCCTGTAGATATTCTTTAAAAATGAAGTCAAGGCTCTTTTCCTGGTCATGAGTTTCAGGTAGCCCAATAATTTTTAAGTTGTCTTTTCTGATTTGTTTTCCAAGTTAGTTGTTTATCAAATTAGATATTTCATGTTTTCTTCAAGTTCTTAATTTTTTTGTTTTGTTTTATTGTTTCTTGATTATGCACAAAGTTATCAGCTTGCTTTGGTTTCATTATACATATGAAGAAATTATTTTCTTCAGAGAGCTTTATTATCTCCTTTTCCACCTGGCTAAATCTGCTCTTTTTACATTTATTCAAATATTTTTGAGTTTTACAATTTTTTCTGCCTCCCCCCCTACCCCCAAAAGAAGGTAGTCTATTAGTCTTTACATTATTTCCATGCTACAAGTTGGTCTAAACTGGATCTGTTGAGAGAGAAATCATATCCTTAAGAAAGAAAAATAAAGAATAAGAGATAGCAAAAATTGCATAATAAGAATATGCTTGATATCTTTTTAAATTAAAGGTAATAGTCTTTGTTCAAACTGCACAATTCTTTCCCTGAATACATATGGTATTCTCCATCACAGATACCTCAAAATTGTCCTTGATTGTTGTGCTGATAGAGTGAGCAAGTCCATTAAGACTGATCATCAACCCCATGTTGCTGTTAAGGTGTATGATATTCTTCTAGTTCTGCTCATCTTGCTCAGCATCAATTCATAGAAATCCTTACAGTCTTCTCTAAATTCTGATCGCTAATTTTTCTAGTAGAACAAAGTGTTACATAATATACACATACCACAATTTGTTCAGCTATTCCACAATTGATAGACATTCACTCAATGTTCAAATCTTTGTCACCACAAACACAGCTGTCATCAATATTTTTGTACAAGTGATGATTTTACCCATTTTTATGATCCCTTCAGGGTATAGATGCTGTAGTGGTATTGCTGGATCAAAGGGTATGCACATATTTATTTCCCTTTGGATGTAATTCCAAATGGCTCTCCAAGAAAGATGGATGAATTCACAGCTCCACCAACAATGTATTAGTGTCTCAGATTTCCCACACCAATTCCAACATTGATCCGTGTCTCTGTGGTCATATTGACCAATCTGAGAGGTGTGAGGTGGTACCTCAGATATGCTTTAATTTTCATTTCTCTAGCAAGTAATGATCTAGAGCAATTTTTCATGCAACTGGATAACTTTGATTTGCTCATCTGTAAATTACCTCCACATATCCTTTGACCACTTGTCAATTGGGAATGTCTTGGATTTTTTATAAATTTGACTCAGCTCTCTATATTTTTGGAAATAAATCCTTTGTTTGAAATACAAGTTGTAAAAATTGTTTCCCAATTTACAATATTTCTTTTGGTCTTAGTTACAGTAGGGTACTTTTTTAGGATTTTGCAAGGCAAATGGGGTTAAGTGGCTTGCCCAAGGCCACACAACTAGGTTATTATTAAGTGTCTGAGGCTGGATTTGAACACAGGTACTCCTGACTCCAGGGCCAGTGATCTATCCACAGCACTACCTAGCTGCCCCAGTTATAGTAATTTTGGGTGCAAAAACCTTTTAGTCTAATATAATCAAAATTATTTAGTTTATTTTTACTTATGGTCTCTATCTCTTCATTAGTCATAAACTCCTTCTTTCTCCATGTATCTCACAGGCAAACTATTCCTTGATTTCCTAGTTTGCTTATATTATTGTCCTGAGTATTATATCTAAATCCGGTATCCATTTTGACCTGATCTTGGAATAAGGTGTGAGGTGTTAATCTAATCCAAGTTTCTTCCATACTAACTTCTGAATTTCCCAACAGTTTTTATCAAAGAGAGAGCTTTTATCACAAAAGCTGGACTCTTTGGGTTTCTCAAATAGCAGATTACTAGAATCATTTCCTACTGTCTCTTTTTCACCTAGTCTATTCCACTGATCGAACACTCACTCTATTTCTTAGTCAATATCAGACAGTTTTGATGACTGATGCTTTATAATTTAATTTTAGATCTGATAGGGCTAAGCCACCTTCTTTGGCACTTTTTTTCATTGAATCCCTGGAAATTCTCAACTTTTTATTTCTCCATATGAGTTTACTTAAATTTTTTTCTACTTCATTAATGTAATTTTGGGGGGAATTTTGATTGGAAGGGCATTAAATAAGTAATTTAAATTAGGTGGAATTGTCATTTTTATTTTATTAGCTTAGCCTATTCATGAGCAGTTGGTTTGCCCAGGTATTTAAATCTGATTTTCTTTGTGTGAGAAGAGTTTTGTAATTGTTTTCAAAAAGCTTCCAAGTGTGCCTTGACAGGTAGACTCCCAGGTATTTTATATTGTGAGTAGTTACTTTGAATGGGATTTTTCTTTCTAGTTCTTTCTGCTGTATCTTGCTATTTACATATAGAAATGTTGAGGATTTATGAGGGTTTGTTTTACATCCTTCTACTTTGATAAAGTTACTAATGATTTCTAGTAGTTTTTTAGATGATTTTTTGGTCTTCTCTAGTCTTCCATAAAGAGTGAGAGTTTAGTCTCTTTTTTATTTAATATTTATTTAGTCTCATTTTGTACAAATAATGTTTTTTATACATTAATAAAATATTCCTGTTTAAGAGTAAACAAAATACCCCCTCCCCCCAAAAAATTATAGACTCGCTTGAATGATAAAGTAAAAGGGAAAGAAAAAAATGAAAATGAAAATGAAAAATAATAGTAATAATTGTAGGTATGGCCAGGTGGCTCAGAGCACCAGCCAGGAGCACCCGAGCCCAAATCTGGCCCCGTACACCCAACAATCACCTAGCTGTATGGCATGTAAGCCACCCCAGCCCCACTGCCCTGCAAAAACCAAAAAAAGAAAAAAAACTGACCCAGAAAAAAATGAAATAGTAATAATAGTAGGGGCAGCTGGGTGGAGGACAGAGCACTGGCCCTTGAGCCAGGCACCTGGGTCCAAATCTGGCCTCAGACACCCAACGATCACCCCGTATGTGACCCCAGGCAGGCCACCCAGCCCCATTTGCCCAGCATCCCCCCAAAATAATAATAATAATAATAATAATAATAATAATAATAATAATGATGTGCTTCAGTCTGTGTTCCAACACCACCAACTCTGTCACAGGTGGATCATATTCTTTAGGATAAGTCCATTACAAAAGTTACTTCCATATTTTTTCACAGTTGCCATTTCTGGTCACAACTTTCTCCTTTCATTTTTCTCCACTACCATGTACTATATTTTCCTCTCTCCTTTCACTCTGACTCTGCTGTAGGGTAACTGAGTGGCACAGCAGACAGATCCCTGGCCCTGGGACTAAGAGGCCTGAGCCCCCATACCACCCCCTTAGGCCCAGCATCCACCTGGCCCTATGGTCCTGGGCAGGCCATCCAATCCCAGCCCATTGCAAGAAGAAAAAAAGAAAATGTGTTATATCTGACCACTTTCCCCCCATGGTCCATCCTCTCCTCCTTCATTCACAGCCCCCCCTTCACCCATCCCCCCCTCCTTCTTACTCCAGATGCCTATACCCCATTGAATATATATATGCTGTTTCCTCTCCTAGCCACCTCTGATGAGAGCGAAGATTCCCTCATTCCCCCTTGCCTTCCGCCCTTCCTTATCATTGAAATAGCTCATTGTAACAAAGAAAAATCTTATTATATGAAATATCTTGGCCTATTCCTCCTCTCCTTTTTCTTTCTCCCATTAAATTTCCCTTTTTTCTATTGACTCCATTTTTACACCATATTTTATCTTCAAATTCATCTTTCTCCTGTGCTTCACCTATAAAAGCTCCTTCTACTTGCTCTGTTGAGAAGGTTCATATGAGTATTATCAGTGTCATTTTTCTATACAGAAATACATGCAGTTCATCATCATGAAGTCCCTCATATTTTCCCCTTCTCCTCCAATCTCTATGCTTCACCTGAGTCCTGTATTTGAAGATAAAACCTTCTGTTCAGCTCTGGCCATTCCAACAGGAACATTTGAAATTCCTCTAGTTCACTGAAAGTCCATCTTTTTCCCTGGAAGAGGACATTCAGTTTTGCTGGGTAGTAGATTCTCAGTTGCATTTTAAGCTCTTTTGCCTTCTGGTATATTATATTCCAAGCCCTATGAGCTTTTAATGTTGTTGCTGCTAAGTCCTGTGTGATCCTGCCTGCAACTCCACGATATTTGAATTGTGTCCTTCTGCTGCTTGTAACATTTTCCCTTTGACTTGGGAGTTCTGGAACTTGGCTATAATATTCCTGGGGGTTTGTTTTTTTTTGGATCTCTTTCTTGGGGAGATTGGTGGATTCTCTCCATTTCTTTTTTGCCCTCTGATTCTAGGATATCAGGGCAATTTTCCTGTAGTAAATCTTTGAAAATGATGTCAAGGCTCTTTTCCTGATCATGACTTTCAGGTATTCCAAGAATTTTTAAATTATCTTTCCTAAATCTGTTTTCCATGTCAGTTGTTTTTTCAATGAGATGTTTCACATTTTCTTCTAATTTTTCATTCTTTTGGTGTTGAAGTATTGAGTCCTGATTTCTCATAAATTCAGCAATCTCCTTGAGTTCTATTATTTGTCTGAAGGATTTGTGTTCCTCAGAGAGTTTTCTTATCTCTTTTTCCATCTGGCCAATTCTGCCTTTTAAAGCATTCTTCTCCTCAATGACTTTTTGAACTGTTTTATACATTTGACCTAAGCTGGTTTTTAGCATGCTATTGTCTTCAGCATTTTTTTGGATTTCCTTGACTAATCTTCTGACTTCATTTTCATGTTTTTCCTGCATCACTCTCATTTCTTTGCACAATTTTTATTCTATCTCCCTCATTTGATTTTCAAAGTCTTTTTTGAGCTCTGCTGTAGCCTGAGCCCAATTTCTGTTTTCCTTGGAGTCTTTAGAGACAAGAGCTTGTGCTTCCTCATCTTCAGACTGAGTGTTTTGATCCTTCTTGGGCTCACAGGCAAAGCATTTCTCAATGGTGTTCCTCTTTTTTCTCTCCTTACTCATTTTCCCAGTCTGTGCCTGGTTTTTGGGGTGCTTCCTGAGCTTTTGGGACACTCCTACAAGGATCTCAGTGTGTGAGGCTCTGTCCTCCCTCCTGGTCTGTGAATAAGTGCTCCCCTCTGCCATGAGGCTGAGATGGGGGGGTCAGTCTGCTGTTCTGTGGGGGGCTCAGACTGCGATCAGGATCTGAATGTGGTCAGTACCCCAGTGTCCTGTTCCAGGGAGAGAGGACAGAGCTCGGCAGTCTCCTTCTTCACTCCCCTCTATAGGCTCAGTGTGCTCATGCCCTGAGGGCTCCTGCTTACCAGCTTCTGCTTCCTGTTCCTGGATCTGGGCTGCCATGGCCACACTGCTCTCTGTGTGCCCTGAGGGCTGGGCTTAATGTGCTCGCTCTGGCAGATGTCCCCCCACTGTTCCCCCAAGTTTGCCCAGTGTTCCTCAGGGTGTAGGTCAGGAAACTCCCCTGGTGCTGTGAGACAGGGCTCCCAGAAGTTTTTTCCCTCTAGTAGGCCACCCCTCTGGTGTGCTGCCCCTCCAACCCCCAGGGAGCAGAGCCTTTCTGCTCTTTTCCAGCTTACCTTGAGTAGGAGAACTGCCTCACTGGGTCCCTCTGTGGGTTCTGTCTCTTGAAAATTTAGTTAGAGTCCTTAGTTTATAAGTTTTATGAGAGAGAGCTCCTAAGAGATCATCCTCTCTTGTCACCATCTTGGCTCTGCCTCCCAAAGCAGAGAGTTTAGTCTCTTCCTTCCCAATTGTAATTCCTCCAATTTCTTTTCCTTCTCTTATTGATGAAGTTAACATTTTTAAAACAATATTGAATAGTATTGGTAATAATGGACATCCTTGTTTCACTCCTGATGTTATGGGGAATGCAACTAGATTATCTCCTTTGCACATAATGATTGTAGATGACTTCAGATAGTGTATAGTATTCTAAGGAACAATCTATCTATTCTTTTGTTCTCTAGTGTTTTTAGTAGGAATGGGTGCTGTATTTTTTCAAAGTCTTTTTCAGAATCTATGGATAAAAACATGATTTCTGATAGGTTTATTATTGACATAGTTAATTATACTAACAGTTTCCCTAATATTGAACCAACCCTGCATTCCTGGGAAAATCCTACTTGGTCAAAATGTATTATCCTAGTGATAACTTGCTGTAATCATTTTGCTAATATTTTATTTAAGATTTTTGCATATATATTCATCAGAGAGATAGGTATAGAATTTTCCTTTTTTAGTATTTATTCTTCCTGTTTTAGGTATCAGCACCATAATGGTGTCATAGGAAGAGTTAAGCAGAGTTCCATCTTTCCCTATTTTTCCAAAGAGTTTATATAAAATTGGAAACAATTGTTCCTTGAATGTTTGATAGAATTCACTTGTGAATCCATCTGGCCCTGGAGATTTTTTCCTTAAAGAATTCAATAGCTTGTCGAATTTCTTTTTTTCTGAGATAGGATTATTCCTCTTCATTTAACCTGGGCAATTTATGTTTTGTAAATATTCATCCATTTCACTTAGATGATCAAATTTATTGGCATAAATTTGGAAAAATAACTATAATAATTATTTTAATTTACTCTTCATTGGTGGTGAGTTCACCTTTTTCATTTATGATACTATTTGGTTTTCTTCTTTCTTTTTTTTTAAATAAAATTAACCAGAGGTTTATCAATTTTGTTGTTTTTGTTATAAAGCCAACTCTTTGTTTTATTTATTAATTCAATAGTTTTCTTGCTTTCAGTTTTATTTATTTCTCCTTTAATTTTTAGAATTTCTAATCTGATAATTAATTGGGGGGGTTAATTTGTTCTTTCTCTATTTTTAGTTGCATGTTTAGTTCATTGATTTCCTCTTTCTCTAATTTATTCACGTAAGCATTTAAAGATATAATATATCCCCTGACAACTGCCTTGACTGTATCCCATAAGTTTTGGTATGTTGTTTCATTATTGTCATTATCTAGGATGAGATCATTAATTGTTTCTATAATTTGCTGTTTGATCCACTCATTCTTTAATATGAGGTTATTTATTTTCCATTTAGTTTTAGTTCTATCTCTCCGGGTCCCATTATTGCATTTTATTTTTACTGCATTATGATCTGCGAAGGATGTATTCACTATTTCTGCCTTTCTGCATTAGATTATTGCATTTTTATGTCCTAGTCAATGTTCAATTTTTGTGTAAATACCTTATACTGCAGGAAAAACAGTATATTCTTTCTATTCCCATTCAGTTTTCTCCAAAGGTCTATCATGCCTAAATTTTCTAACATTTTATTTACTTCCTTAACTTCCATCTTGTTTATTTTATGGTCAGATTTATCTAAATCTGAGAGCAGGAGGTTGAGTCACACACCAATAGAGTTTTGCTGTCTATGTCTTCCTGTAACTCATTCAATTTCTCCTCTAAGATTTTGGATGCTATATCACTTGGTGCATACATATTTAGTATTGAAATTGCTTAATTGTCTATGGTAACTTTTAGGAGGATATAATTTCCTTTCTTATCTCTTTTAATGAGATCTATTTTTGCATGCACCTTGTCTTAGATAAGGATTGCTGCCCTGCTTTTTTTTTACTTCAGTTGAAGCAATATATATTTTGTTACAACATTCTACCTTTACTCTGTATGTATTTCTCTGCTTCAAATGAGTTTCTTGTAAGCAGCATATTGTAGATTCTTGTTTTTAATCCAGTGTGCTATTTGCTCATTCTTTATGGGAAAACTCATTCCATTCACCTTCAAAGTCAAAATTGCTAAGTCTTTATTGCCCTCCATCTCATCATCCTTCTGTATTTTCCCCCATTTTTCACTTTATCCATATTCCCCAGTATTTCATTTCTGAATACCACTATCTTCAGTGTGCATGCCCCCTTATATCAACCCTCCTCCTCTTTCATTCCCTTTTTTCCTTTTCCCTTTCTTCCTTACCTTCTATTAGTTTCTCTTTTCTTCCCCCTTACAACATCCCCCTTCCCCCCTTTTAATACTGGAAAGGTAAGAAAAGTTTTTTAACTCAACTGAATGTGTGTGTGTTAACTTTAAGCCAAATCAGATAAAAGTAAGCTTCAGGTGGTTCACACCTTCTCCCTTCTTCCCTACTATTGCAATAGGTCCTTTTTTCCTCCTTATGTAATGTGATTTATCCCCATTCAATCTCATCCAACTTACCATTTCTTTACTGTCCCCCTTTTTAAGGAGTTATTGTTTTTAAATCATTCTATCAGAGTCATGGTTAAGTTCTGAGTGTTCATTATTTCTGGCTAAATATATTCTCTCCAATAGAGTTACAATTCTCAAGAGTTATGAGAGTCTTTCTCCCAGGTAAGGATATAGCCAGTTTTATCTTATTGGATAGCAGTTTTTCCCGTTATTTTTTTACCTTTTCATGTGTCTTTTGAGTCTCCTGTTTGATGTCTAAATTTTCTAGTTAACTCTGCTCTTTTCCTCAGGAAATATTGGAAGTCTCCTATTTTATTAAATGTCCTTCTTTTCCCCTAGAAGAGAAAGCTCAGTTTTGCCAGATAGTGAGTTTTTGGCTGTATTAAAAGCTCTTCAGAATATCTCATTTCAGACCCTTTGATCCTTTAAATGCTGATGCAGCCAATTCCAGCATAATACTTAATGTGACTCTTTGGTATCTAAATTGTTTCTTTCTGTTTGCTTGAAGGATTTTCTCTTTTATCTGATAGTTGTGGAATTTGGAAACATTATTCCAAGTGTTTTCTTTTTGGTATCCCTTTCTGGTGGGTATTGATGTACTCTTTCAATAAATATTTTGCCATCTGGTTCCATGATGTCAGGGAAATTTTCTGTCACTAAATCCTGTAATATTGAGCCCAAGCTTTTTTTCTTCTTCAATATTTTCAAGTAGCCCCATGATTCATTAGTTGCCTCTTCTAGACCTATTCTTCAGGTCAGTGGTTTTGCAGATGAGGTATTTTACATTTTCTTCTATTTTTTTTTCATTTTATTTTATAGATTCTTGTTGTTTCATGAAGTTTGAAATTTCCACAGACTCCATTCTTTTTTTAGTGTAGATTTCTCTTCATTTACCTTTTTGCAACTCCTTTTCTAATTTGTCAATTCAATTTTTTAAGGAGTTTTCCATTTGTCCAATTGAGGTTTTGAGAGAATTATTTTCTTTTTGCATTTGTTCAATTGTATTTTCCAAGGATTTGTTTTCTTGTTGCAAGGTTTAATTTTCTCTTGGGTTTCTTTTACCAAATTTTTCCAATTGATTTTTAAACTTCATCCTGATTTCTTCAAGGAAGTATGTCTGGTCTGGAGATCAAATCATACTTTCCTCAGGAGTTCTAGAGCTCTCTGAGTTAGGGTCTTTAAGTTAATTGTCAATGGATCCCCCCTTATTGTTGACCTTTCTTCATTTTCCTAAGATCTTCTCTAGGGGGAGGGGCAGGTTCACCTACCTTTGGTTTTGAGGTCCCTAAAGCCTTTGCTCACTGGTTTTAGTAACTCCAGGTGGACCAGCTAGCAGGGGGTGATTGTTGCTTTCGCTGGAGTTTCTGTGATCTTGATTTGAGGCCCTCTCCCTAGGCCTAGGTGGTGAGTGGTGCTACTGGATACTGCTGGATAATTGAACAAAGTGGGTTCGGCCCTAGGGTAAGTATGTTAATCTCCTTTTCACCTGAGGGAGTTCTGCTACCCTTGCCTGAACCTGGGGGTGGGGGTGGGGATCTGTTATTGTGTTTGCTCTGGGAAGAAGAATCCACTGAAATGAAAGTATGGCATCCAAAATGCCCCATACCAGCTGAGCCCAGCAGATCCATGTCCAGCCATCTTTAACTCTCTGTGCTGGAACTCACCCTCCTTCCCCACTGGAGCTCCCCAGGCTATGGCTCCCATAGCCAAAGCCTTGGCAGCTGATCTTAGGTTAGTCTGGCTCTCAGCCCACCCCCAGTGGCACTCTACTCTCTGCCCTGGCTCTCCCATGATTCCAAGAGATAGACCTTGAGATATATGTTCTTCACCTAGCTTCTTTTGGGGGGTTTTGTTGTTCAAATATCTGTTAAGAGATTTGTTTCATATTATTTATGAGAGAAATCCAGGAAACTGCACAGTGCCTGGCTTCTCTCTTCCACCTTGGCCAGAATTCTCTCAAAGGCTTCCCAATTATGCTTCTTAGGATATTTTTCTCATTAACTTTTGGATTGTTTTTTCCAGTAGACCTAAACCAGTTTTTAACATGTTATATTCTTTGGCATTTTTTTTAATCTCATTGTCCAAGCTGCTGACTCGGTTTTCACATTTTTCCTGCATCGCTTTCATTTTTCCTCCCATTTTTTCCTCTACTTCCATCATTTAATTTTGAAAGTATTTTTGAGCCCTTTCATAGCCTGAACCCAATTCCTATTTTTCTTGGATGCTTTGGATGCACAAACTTGGACTGTGTCATCTTCTGAATGTGTGTTTTGATTCTCTATGGGACCAAAATTAAATCTATGGTGAGATTCTTTTTTTTATTCTGTTTATTCATTTTCCCAAGCTGTGCCCTGGTTTTCAGATGCTTTGCAAGTTTTTGAGGGTTATTGGGACACCATCCCCCCCCACCAAGGACTTTAGTTCATTCTGGGTCTTATAAGAGACTCTAACTACTCTCCTGACCTGTGCTCCAGTCTGTGGATGAACACAAACACAACCCTCTGCCCTGAGCTGTGAGGAGAGTTTCTACTCTGTGGCAATGGGAAGGAGGGCTCAAAATGCAGCCAGGGTCTGAATATGTACAAAGCACAAGAGTCCTATCCCAGCAATAATGGAGAGATCTCGACAGCCTCCCCAGATTCCCTTTCCCTTCTGTGGGGTAAGTGCTCTGGGAGCTGCCAGACAGCTCCCTGGTAGGCAGTTCCACAGATCTGCTTTCATTTCCCTGACTGGGACTACACTGAGGGCCACAATGGCCTAGGGTCCACACTAACTCTGGGAGAGGTTTCCCTCTGATCTTCCAAGCTGTGCAAGGTGATCCATGGGTTGGGATTTCTGAATACCATTTCTGCTGCAATGAGCCCAGGTGCCCCCAGATCCCTAGAACCCTGTGGGCTGTTTATGGAAGGCTAGAGCTCATTCCTTCCACCCCAGCATGAACATCACTGTGTTGCCAGCCCTTCTGACCCAGTGTAAGTACCTTCCCCTGGATCTTCCAAATTACCTTGGTTTGGAAAATTACCTCACTAGGTCTTTCTGTGGGTTATGCCTCTCCAAAATTTAGTTAAAGTCATAATTTTAAGACCTTTAGAATTTCTTAGAAGTGAGCTTCTGGGAAATCCTACCTTCACTATGCCATCTTGGCACTGTTCCCTGTTGATCATCAATTCTTAAAAGATTGGATTATTCTCTTAGACTAGCCAATATGACCAGAAATGACAATGATCAATTTTGGAAGGGATGTGGGAAATCTGGGATACTAATACCTTGTTGGTGGAGCTGTGAACTCATCCAGCCTTTCTTGAGAGCAATTGTAATTATGCCCAAAGGGAAATAAGATGTGCATACCCTTTGATACAGCAATACCACTACTGGGTCTATACCCTGAAGAGATGATGAAAAAGGGTAAAAACATCACCTGTACAAAAGTGTTCATAGCAGCTCTGTTTGTGGTAGCAAAGATTGGAATCTGATCCATCAATTAGGTAATGGCTGAACAAATTGTGGCATTTGTACATTATGGAACACTATTGTACTATTAGAAACCAGGAGGGATAGGAATTCAGATATGCCTAGAAGGATTTGCATGAACTTATACTGAGTGAGATGAGCAGAACTAGAAGAACATTGTATACCATAACAGCAACATGGGGGTGATGATCAATATTAATGGACTTGCTCATTTCATCAGTGCAACAATCAGTTACAATTTTAGGGTATGTGCTATGGGGAATACCATGTATATCCAGGGACAGAATTGTGGAGTTTAAAAAAAAGGCCAAAAACTTTTAACTTTAATTTTTAAAAGTTATCTTATTATGTAACTTTGCTAGCTCTTTTATTTTTCCTTTAGGATATGATTTTTCTCTCAACACATTCAATTAGATAAATGTATAGCATAGAAACAATGTAAAGACTATCAGACTGCCTTCCATAGCGGAGGGAAGTAAGATTGGGGACGGGGGAATGGAAAAATTCAATAAAAATAAAAATAATAAAAAAGAAATAGAGAAAAAAAGGTTAACTTATTAAAATTTTAGTAAATAATAAGAAATAATCATGCTTTGTGACATGTTAAAAAGTATACAACTGATCCTTTTTTTTTCATTTTGAGACTGAGAAAATACTATAAAACATTTTATTAATTTCTGAATTGGTTTGTACTTGGTTTGCACATAACACATAGTTGGTAGCAGCATACTGAATTTTCTGCTATTTTCTTTGCTTATATGAAAAAAGAGATTATAATGGATATGTTATTATATGCAAAAGTAATATTTCATAAGGCAGTAGCATATATAAATTTGAAAAAAATAATGTCCTATCTATCTAATGTGGTTTGGATGTCAGAACTGGACTCAGAATTTACTGGGAGTTGCTCATACCAGAAATCTAAAGTGCCACAAATATTTCTTCATGAAACCATTCTAAGAACATTTGACTTTATATGTCACTATTGAATTACAGAATTCTAAATTATTGTGGCCTTTTTCATTTGCTTTATTTTATTTAAAAATGTAGTTGTAGAGATAGTCTTAAATGTATATTAAAAGTATATTGTATATATTTTGAAATAGATAATGGTTCTTCTGGAATGTTTGCAAAAAGGATTATAAACCAAGGGATTAGAGAATCATTAGATCAAAGATAGAAGGAACCTCTAAAGTTAACCTGCAAAGCCATTTAGGTGGATCAATCATCCAAGTTTGATAGTTGTTTTCAGAATTGGCTACATGAAAAAGTTGTGGATCATTCATGAAATCAACAAGTAATTAATTAAGCAACAAACACTGTTTTGTAGGAGTAAGGGCAAAAGATTGCTATTCTCAATGATTTTACATCTTTCTGGGAGGGGTAACAAGCTGAAATACAAGCATATGTAGCTTAAATATATAGAGAATAAACAGAAACTAATCTAAAGATAAATATAAACTAATTTTGAAGAGAGGGGAATAGCAGGTAGAGGAAATCAGGAAAAGATATATATATATATACATATATAAACATATATATATATATATATATATATATATATATATATATATATATATATGGAATGTAGTAATTTAAGGAAGGGAAATTTTTCTGTGATATAGAGGTGAACAGAGAGTATTTTCAGGATATGTAAGGTGGCCAGTGCAGAGTTTGAGGGAGAGACTGGTTTGACTAGATCCCAGAAATCTACTATGGATGTAATGCATTTGTGAGAGTCTTTAAAAGCTAAAGAGGGAAAAATATATTTTTATTCCTACAGGCTAATAGAAACCAGGTGAATATTATGGTCAAATTTGTATTTAAGGTAACCTGTTTTGTCATCAAAATTGACAATGGATAGAAACAGAGAGAATTTTAAGGCAGGAAATTCATTAGGGGAATTTTACAATGTGATGATAATGAAATAAATGAAGTTTACCTTCACTGGTACCTTTAACTTTTATCGGCTATTATTTATGGCTATCTTTTTTTTACCCTCTAAGGTACCCCCATCACCCAAGAGTCTACTTTCCTCTATAGTAGTCTTCCATGATGGTTAGACCTTCTCAATGTTTCTATACCTTCCATTCCTGCTTCATCAATTAAAACCTAATGTTCTGACTTCCCATCTCTTCAGTGTCTGGGGTAGAGAATAATCACATGCTTCTTTGTTACTGGAAGAAGATTATAAGATTCTCTGATTAGTGACATTTTAACTAGAAACTTCTAGAAATAATATATTCTATAGTATCAGCTGAGCAAAACAGTTAGTTTATTTATAATTTCTCAGCCACCTTATTAAAAATAAGGAAATAGTTATACATCATGAGATGACAGACAATTATTCATTACAAGCATCTTTAACTTCTTTCAGTTCTTTTATCTCTGAGAGAAACTGTTCTTTTTCTAGCCCCTTCAGAATAGTTTGTGTCTCTCCTATGTGTCTTCTATCTTAAAATCTGTTTCCTCAAGCTGATTTTATCAGCATTCCAAAAAGACTTATATTTTCCTTCCCTGCTCATCAAGAATAAATGTCCATTTGATCGAGAGATCATGCTTTACAATTGCCTGCTCAAAATCCATTCCAAAATGATCAAAAGGTAGTTAGTGAACATGTAGATGGATTATCCTTAAAAATCAGATGGACCACCTCACCATCAGAGACTGGAGGGGATAGTAAGGGTTTATGTCATAAAGCTATGGGATGAGGAGAAATGCAGAAGAGTGAACTGCTGGGAAATTGTTTTAATTATTTTGTGAAATATGAGGTGAAATCCTCAACATAAAGGTGGGAGAAACCTGATTTTCCTGGAGAAAGAAGAAAAATATTTAAATAGTAGTGGAGAAGATATAGGAAATCAATAATGGAGGAGTGGGATTCCTTTGCTGCAGTGAAGTCCCAGGGGAGATTAATTAGTGTATTTTTGGTGGACCTAGTCAAAAGTGGCATTATTTCCTCATTTTCTTTGGTAGCACAAGTAGTAACCAGGGAAAGGATAGTGGGAGTAATCTAATCGAAATTGGGGTTGGGACATGATTGGTAATACAAGAAAACAAGGAATTCAGGAGGAGAGAATACTATTGAATTGAACTGGTTCACTGCAAGGTTGATTGGGAAAAGAGAAGAGGCTATCAGAAACAGGGTAATAGATGTGGCTAATGATGTGTTCACAGTGGAGATACAAAATGGGTTCAGGAAATACAAAAATCAGAAAGAAATAAAAAAATAAAATATTATGATCAGATAAAATAAATTCAGAATTCATGAACTTAGAAGAATACATGAGTCATGATCATCCCTCTCTATAGATAAGGTAAAATAAAATAAATTATTTGATTGGGTAAAATCACTGGAAATTTGTTAATTGTGATACAAGATTTCCAAAGGGCTCATTAAATGAGGAAGAGAGATTTTTTTTTTGAAAGTAGGACTGAGATGGATTGAAATGAAGAAATGAATGACCTAGTTGGGGAAAAGTACAAATCATGAGAGGAGTACAAGATTCTAGGTGAGAAGTGATGGTTCAATGAGCTGACAGATGCCATGGGCAAGAGAGGCTTCATGAATATTAATTTGGTAGTTATTTGGAAAAAAATAAATGAGCAAATGGACAACTAGCCTAGTAATACTGTAATAAGGAAATTTCATCTAACCTCCCTCATTTACATACCATCATCAAATTCTATTTTTGGGGGAAGGAGGTCAGGAATAAGGGAGGATGAAATTCTCCATGAGGACTTATAAATTCTACTGTGAGTTGCAGCACTAAATAGCAGAAATTGATAGACAAAGCGTGAGAATTGTTAGTCTAATGATGTATAGTGATTTGGGAATTATTTCATAAGCATTTTTTAAATAAAAGTTTCAACATATTTTAAAACTACCATTTGGCATATATTATTTTTAAAGAACAAAGTGAATGATATTTAATTTCACTTTAAAAGTCATTGTGGTATATTTACATTTGCTTTTGATTTTTAAAGACTGAAGGGTCTTAAGGTAATTGGAAATGGTGACATCCTGAGAGATTTTTACATCAGATCTAGTCATTGTTTTTCTGACTCTGTTCTTCCTTCTCTGACTCCTCCTCTTCTTCTTTCTGTCTCCAAACACAAAGAAATACATTTGAGTTTCCAGCAAATTATAAGTGTAATGGAGTTTCTATGATTAGCAATATAAAGAAAGATCTACTTGATTAAATTCTAAAGTTCCACAGTCTAATTTCTTGGACCAAAAATTATTTTGATCCTTGGAGTTCAAAAAAGAGGTTTAATTCTTATTTTTAATTGCTTTTCAATTTTCTTTTTCTCTCTAAGCTAACTTCCAAGTAGGATAAGAAGCAGAGTTCCAAACTACAATAGAAACCATTTCCTGATGTTGAGGTCCTGAGTTTACATAGTTTAGGTGTTTACTTTAAGTAAGCTTAAATACTTTGAGACTCACCCATTTTCAAAGGGGAATAGCCTGAAATTAAATAAGAATCTTTCTGTCCTTAACAGTGGCCAAAGCCCAAAATTGAAACCCACTTGTATAGTGCACAAATGTTGGTTAACCTTTCCCTTTCACATGTCTTTGTGCCTCTCCTATTCATTGTCTTAGCCAGATGCGGCTGTACAGAAAAAGATCAAAGGCACAACCAAAAGAAAAGAAACCCTACAAGAAAGTCTGATTTCATTCTATGCTTCAGTCAAAGCAGCAAAAGACAAATGATTTTGAGCAAGCTTGTGATCTCAGCAATGCTGATTTGAACTGAAATGAGCATTTGTACATGCTTGGTGATTAAAAACCTGCCACAAGGACCTTCTGGATTCTAATTTGAATGTATCATTTGACTATTTATGAGCTGCTGTGTACTGAAGGGAGGGTCACCAATAAAAAAGACAAAAAAAAGTAAAGTTGATTAATATCCTCTATTTTTGTCCTTAAACCAATGAACATATGACTATTTAGGGAGAAAAGTTGGGTATTGTCTATAATTTCCTCTGCTTTTAGTCATAGAAAGTTCTTACTCTCATTCCTCTTGTCCCTGACTTCCAGTGGCATTGCTTTTCCCCCTCATAATTATTCTCATTTTTAGAAAAAAATTTTATTTGTGATCAGAATTGTTTCATCTGGAATGTATCCAGGACATTAAAAAGTAATTGAATAAATAAAAGACACTTGAATGTAAAATTAACTTTTCATAAAAATGTTCACTTATTCAAGATAATCATCATTTCAAATGAAATAATATTTTAACTTAGGTGTGAACTATATACTTTATTTCCCCTAACTACATAAGTTTGTCATTGATTTTTTTTAACGAAATGACCATATGATAATTCATTAGCATCAGATACAGTAAATTTCCCCAGTAGCCATATGTAAGCAAAGAACTGTAGTTGATACTGACAAGGGGTCCCTAGTTCCTATCTGTAGGAAATTTGAGTACAAAGGTTGCTATGTTTGGATCTGGAAGAGACTTTGGGGTCATCTAGTCTCAGGTACTTCCTAGCTTTCTGAATCTGGGAAAGTTACTTGACACTATCTGCTTCAGTTTCCTATTCTTTAAAATGACTGAAGAAAGGAATAGCAAATCATTTGTGCCCTTTTCAAGAAAACCCAAATAAAGTCATGAAGAATTAATCAGGATTAAAATGAGAGAAGAGCAACAAGCATGATTTGCCAGGTGCTGCTCTGGAAACAGAAAAACAAGTAAAATGAAAGACAACCCCTGACGTCAGACTTTAAATTCTAACAGAGGAACATTCATTTTAAGAGTAAATTAAAGAATTCAGAGAAGCCTGGAAGGATTTTTCATGAACTGATGCTGAGGGAGATGAGCAGAATCAGAAGAACATTGTACATCCTAACAGCAGCATGGGAATGATAATCAACTTTAATGGACTTGCTCATACTAACAGGGCAGCAATCAGTCACAATTTTGGGATATCTGTGATGGAGAATGCCATCTGTATCCTGAGAAAGAATTGTGGAGTTTGAACAAAGACCAAAGACTTACCTTTTAAAAAAAGTTAGCTTATTATGTAATTTTGCTATATCACATACTATATGTTTCTTCCTTAAGGATACGATTCCTTGGAGTGGCCAGGTGTCACAGTGGATAGAGCACCGGCCCTGGAGTTAGGAGTACCTGAGTTCAAATCCAGCCTCAGACACTTAATAATTACCTAGCTGTGTGGCCTTGGGCAAGCCACTTAACCCCATTAACTTACCAAAAAAAAAAAAAAGATGCTTTCTCTCTCATCACATTCAGCTTGGATCAATGCATACTAAGGGAATGATGTAAAGGCTAATAAATTGCCTTCTGTGGGGGTGGGGGGAGAGAAGCAAAATTTTGGGGAAAAATTATAAAACTCAAAATAAATAAAACCTTTCTAAAATTATAAAAGTGAATTAAAAGGGGCAGTAAAGGTAGAAAAGTAGTCTGGTTAGTTAAAATACTAAAAAGGTTTGAAGTGAATATGGATTCATGGATATTTCCTCAAGTACAAAATCCAGAGGCAGAACTCAAGAATTAGATGAATTTGCATGGATGGACTAGTCATCCAAGTGAGAAGGTTAATAAAGTTGTGGAGATGGAAGCAGTGTCTTGAAAATCAGAACCTCAGCTTCTATAAATTAAGGCATGATGGAGTCGGTCTCCTGAGAAACTATTTTTAAAATTTCAGAGTAACACATTATTATTATTTTTATATTTAATATTTTGTTAATTTTTCAAAACACATTACAAAGTATTGAGTTTCACATTTTTCTCCCTCCCCTCCTTCCATCCTCTCCCATCCACCTCATAGAATCTAAATATTCTAAATCTAAAATAGTCTATAAATGTATAAATGTACTAAATATAAAGCCATATTAATCAATGTTGTTAAAAAATGATTACAGTTTTAAAAACCCACAAAACATAATACATCTTTTAAAAATTGAAGAGAGTAAGCTTCGATCAGTATTTAAACTCCATAATTCCTTCTCTATGGATGGTATTTTTTATCACAAGACTCTTAGAATAGTCTTTGATTATTGTACTGCTGCAATGAACAAGTCCATCATAGTCAATCATCACACCATGTGGCTGTTAAAATGTATAATGTTCTGGTCTTGCTCATTGCATTCCACATCAATTCATGCAGGTCTTTCCAGGCTATTCTGAAGTCCTGTCCATCATGATTTCTTATGGAACAATAGTATTCCATGACATTCATATACCATGATTTGTTCAGTTGTTCCCTAATTGATGAACATTCCCTCAATTTCCAATTCTTTGCCACCATCAAAAGAGTTGCTATAAATATTTTTTTACACTTGGATTTTTACCCTTTTTCATGATCTCTTTGGGATACAGACCTAATAGTGGTATTGGTGGATCAAAGAGTATGTTTAGTTTTATTGCCCATTGGCCACAATTCCAAATTTCTCTCCAGAATGGTTAGCTCAGTTCATAACTTGACCAACAATGCAATAATGTCCCAATTTTTCAATATCCCCTCCAACACTGATCATTTTTCATTGTAGTCATATTGATTAATCTCATAGGTATGAGGTGATACCTCAGAGTTGTTTTAGTTTGCATCCCTCTAACCAATAATGATATAGAGGATTTTTTCATAAGACTATAGTTTTACTTTCTACATCTGAGAATGGTTTTTTCAAATCCTTTAACCATTTATCAGTTGAGGAATGACTTACATTCTTATAAATTTGGCACTTCTCTACATATTTTTAAAATGAGTCCTTGTTCGGAAACACTAGTGGTAAAAATTGTTTCTCAAATTACTGCCTTCCTTTTTAATCTTGTTTGCATCAGTTTTATATGTGTAAAATCTTTCCAATTTAATGCAATTAAAATTATGCATTTTGCATTTCATAATGTTCTTTTTCCTCTTCTTTGGTCATAAACTTTTCCATTGAACAGACAGGTAAACTATTCCCTTTTCTCCTATTTGGCTTATAATATCAACTTTTATGTTCAAATCCTAAACCATTTCAACTTTATCTTGGTAGTGGGTATGAAATGTTGTCTAGTTCCTACCATACTATCTTTCAGGTTCCCCAGTAGTTTTTATCCAAGTAAGTTCTTATCCTGGAAGCTGTAGTTTATCAAATAGTAGATGAGTATTCATTTACTACTATTTGTTTTGCACATAATCAATTCCACTGGTTCACCACTCTTCTTAGATAGTACCAAACAGTTTTGAAGACTGATGCTTTATAACACCTCCCTTTGTATTTTTTCATGAATTCCCTTGATATTCTTGATATTCTTATGAATTTAGTTCCTATTTTTTCAAGTTCAGTAAATAAATATTTGGTAGTTTCATAATTTAATTTAAGTAGAATTATTATTTTTCTTATATATTTTATTTATATGTGCTCAGCCTACACAGGAACAATTTATATTTGCCCAGTTAGTTAGTTAGTTCTGATTTTATTCGTGTGAAAAGAGTTTTATAGTTGTTTTCATATAGTTTTTGAGTCTGCCATGGCAGGTAGACTCTCAAGTATTTTATGTTGTCTACACTTTAAGTGGAATTTCTCTTTCTATCTGTTGTCCTTGGGCTTTATTGTGCTTATATAATATATATATGTATATATATATACATATATACATATATATATATATATATATAATATATATATACTGATGATTTAGGTGGTTTTATTTTATATCCCGCAAATTTAAAAATTTGTAAAGTTAATTGCTTCATGTAGGTTTTTAGATTACCTAGGATTCTATAAGTATATCATCATATCATCTGCAAAGAGTGAGTTTTGTTTCTTCATTACCCATTTTAATTTCTTTGATTTCTTTTTATTCTCTTATTGCTGAAACTAACATTCCTAATACAATATTGAATAATGGGGATGATCAGCATACTTATTTCACCCCTGATCCTAGTGGTAATGCTTCTAGCTTATTTGCATCACATATAAAGCTTGTTGATGGTTTTAGAATGATATATTTAAACATTTCATTCATTCCTGTGCTTTCTAGTATTTTAATAGGAATGAGTGCTATATTTTGTCAAAAGAGTTTACATCATCTACTGAAATAATCATGATTTATGCTAGACTTGTTACTGATATGTTCAATTATACTGATAGTAATCCTAATATTGAACCAACCCTGATTCCTGTTATAAATTCTATTTGATCATAGTGTATTGTCCTAGTTTCCATTTTATGGGAGAGTTTATTCCATTTGCATTCACAGTCATTACCATCTATGCTAACTCCCCTCAGTTTGAACTTCCTCCCCCCTTTCACTTTATCCTTCCTAACAACTGTTTTGATTCTGAATACCACTTCCCTCAATCTTTTCCCATTTCTATCAGACACTCTCCCCTTTCTTCCCCCTTTCCCCTTCTTTTCCTCCCTTCTATCATACCCTCCTTACTCTTCCCCCCCCTTTCCCCTCCTAATAACCGAGGGGTAAGATAAATTTCTAAACCCAAATGAGTGTATATATTATCTCTTTGAACCAAATCTAATGATAGTAAGTTTCAAGCAGTTCTCACCCCCTTTCTTCTTTTCCTCAATTTAACAGGTCTTTTTTGCCTCTTCATGTCATGTAATTTACCTCATTCTGTGTCCCTCCCCTTTTTTTAAATGTCTTAATGTTTTTTTCAATCACCCCATCAGAATCAACTTATGTCCACACCTTCAGTCTATGTGTCCTCCTTCTAATAGAGTTGCAATTATCAAGAGTTATGAGAAACTTCCTTGCAGGTAAAGATGCAACCAGTTTAATCTAATTGAATAGCAGCTTTTTTTTCTTTCCCCCTGTTGATCTTTTCTTGTTTCCCTTGAGTCTCCTATTTGAAGATCACATTTTCCATTCAGTTCTGTTCTTTTCAGAACTTTTCTTTTCAGAAAAGTTTGGAAGCCACCTATTTCAGTAAATATGAATCTTTGCCTTTGAAAGAGTATGCTCTTTCTGGGTAGTTAATTCTTGGTTGTAATGCAGGCTCCTGTGCCCTTAGAATATCTTATTCCAGAACCTTCTATAATTTAATGTTGATACAGGAAAGTCCTGTGTAATTCTGCCTGTGGATCCTTGGGATTTGAATTATTTCTTTTTGAACCACTTGCATAAATGTCTACCTGATCTGATAATTCTGGAATTTGGCTAAAATATCCCTTGATGCTTTCATTTTGGGATGTCTTTCGGGGGTAATTATTGGATTCTTTCGATGATTATCTTGCCCTCTGGTTCCAGTTAACCAGAGCCACTTTCCTTGATGATTTCCCAAGGAATGCTAACAAGGCTCTCTCTCTCTTTTTTTTAATCATGACTTTCAGGTAGCTCAATGATTCTAAAATAACCTCTTCTGGACCTATTTTCCACTAAGTTGTTTTTACCAGTGAACTATTTTTTGCATGTTCTATCATTTCTTTCTTTTATTGATAATAAAACTTCGAATTAATAAACATTCTCTTATGGTAATTTTGACTGAGGTATTCAATATTTCTTCTCAGAAATCACTGTAAGAGTGAGAACAGAATCACTAAATAAGTTTTTCCCCAGTGTGAAGGCAAAGCATCCTGCAATGGTCAAATTCTGTGTGATGTCTGTCTCTGGTTGGAGATTTTATGAAATGCAATGAAATTTTAGTAAAATAGAAAATAATAAAGGTATGTTTAAAGAAGATATAATTATGGGAGATAAAGGAGCATAGAAAAAATATTTAAATACATAGAAAGAGGACAACTTACTAAACATATGCCTTGGAGAATAAGCAATTTTCTATCTCCTCAGAGAAAAGCAAAGTTATTTGGCCTAACTGGAAGAATGAAAAATTTAGGTTAGGTTAAGGAGAGGTCATTTAAAAGGACCAAATTTGAGGTTTCTGTTTTCTGCATTTCAAAAGGAACTTCCCTGTGACTTAAAAAAGTCATGAATAAATAGATAAAAGGAAAAAAAGGAGAATAACAGAAATGGTAATAGTAAATTAACAGAAAGCAATAAGAAACAATGAATTTTATTCTTTGAAAAACAGAATTGGCTGAATAATATATCAATAAGCCTGGGTACATGAAACATTAAATAAAATACTAAAATTACTTCTCCAAAAAGTCCTATTTTGATTTGTATTGTGGAGTTGCCCTGGATTCTTGCTAGTGGATCATTAGCTTTGGTAGCTTTTATCAAACTAAAAAGGTTTTTCCAGTGTCTTTCTAGTAGTAGACTGCATCTATATTGTGAATAGTTTACTAATTCATAATAGAGAGATATAGCCTCATCTGTAGGCTTGCTAACCAGAATTCGGGGCAGTTAAGCAGCATACTGGAACACTGGCCTTAGTGTCAGAAGGATGAGCATTCAAATCTGGTCCCAGACATATGACATGTACTAGCTGTATAACCTTGGACAAGTCCCTTAGTCCTGATAGTCTTGCATCCAGGGTCATCTCCAGTCATCCCTATCTGATCACTGGACCCAGATGACTCTAGAAGAGAAAGTGGAGCTGGTGACTTAGCATAGTACCCCCTTACTCAAATTCAATTCATGTGCATCACCTCCCTGGTGTCATGATCTTCTTCGATAATGAAGGATACTTATTTAGGCCATGGAGAATCACAAAATAAATCAAAATTGTAATATTTTCTTTTAGTTCTATTCAGCTCCATTTACCTTCTCTGTTGAAGATGGCAGGAAAGCAGAAAAGAGAGAAAAGGGTTCTAAGTGTTTCCAAGTTTTTAGATTCTTCATAAATTATAATTTTCCTACTAGCATTCTAAATAATTCTAAGATACCAATGAATGCCAATGAGTATCATATTACAAGAGTAACATAATCATTAGTCTTGCAAGTTTTACCATAAATGAAAGCATAAGAAAGAAGAGAGAGAGAAAAGCTGATTCATCATTACCTGCCTAGGAGAGGCAAAGAAAGGAATTGATAAAATTAATGTAAATGGATGCCCCAAAATCAAAATAAATTACAAATGATATTTGGTAATTGCAGAAGAAATATTATTGTTGGGGCGGCTAGGTGGCGCAGTGGATAAAGCACCAGCCCTGGAGTCAGGAGTACCTAGGTTCAAATCTGGTCTCAGACACTTAATAATAACCTAGTCGTGCGGCCTTGGGCAAGCCACTTAACCCCATTGCCTTGCAAAAAAAAAGAAAGAAATATTATTGTTTTGGAAGTTATTCCTGTTTTGGATGTCTACAATTATATTTCTTAAAAGTGAGTAGGGGCAGCTAGGTGGTGCAGTGCATAGAGCACTGGCCCTGGAGTCAGGAGTAGCTGAGTTCAAATCCAGCCTTACCTAGCTGTGTGGCCTTGGGCAAGCCACTTAATCCTATTGCCTTGCAAAATCGTAAAAAAATAAAAAAATAAAGTGAATGGCATAAAAATACTAGCCTCATTGTAATTGAGAATACAAATCATTAAAAGATTTTATTCTATATATTTGTTTTGAGCCTAGTCAGGGGAAAGCAGTCATAAAGGGTTTAGCACAGTGTATTCTGTGATGTAAATCAGTTTCTAAATATAAACTGTTCCTATATGTACTCAAAGAAAAAATGCATAGTCATTTCTATTCATTATAATTCAGTCATTAGCCCTATGCATAGTTTGTTTTATGGTAAAGAAAACAAAAACAAACTTCCAAACTTGCTAGCTCATCATTGTCTTAGAGGACTAAAAATGAGCTAACTCTGTTTATGTTAGTTTTGCATAAGTATTTAGCTAAGTATGATAACATATAATTAGACAGGATTTTTCATTCATTCCTAAAATGAAGACTTCTAAAAATGGCATTATTTAGTGACCCTCAACCCCAATCAACATAAAAGTTGAGATGAGAATTAGTTAAAAAAGAAAAGAAGAATAATAATGATAAAAAGACAGTAAGCAACTCAAAAAAGTTAACCCTTTTATTTAAACAAGTAATTGACAATCAAAACAAAGGAAATCGATAACAAAAATGACATCTTTTCTTAGTAAAATAATTTAAAGAATGTCAAACAATTGTTTCCATGAAGGGGCTAAAAAACTAAGAAATTACCTTATTCAGCAAAAGTCTGACTTACTTGACAAATTAACAGAGATGAATGCCAAAGGCAATACTGTACTGTAACAAATTCATATGTAAAATTTTAATTAAGAAGGATGATAGATGATTATGAGTCATATCTCATAAAGTAAAAGGAAGTAGTAGAAGGCAAAAATAATTTTAAAAAACCCTGACAAGTTATCCAACTAAGAAAAATCAAGGATAAATTTAAGAATAAAAATGTAAGGAGTAATGTAAGAGTATTTTCTTTATCAAGAATAGGGAACTACTACCCTGAATACTAATAATACAGTTCTAAATATACAAATAGATGATAAAGAAATCACATTATAGAGAACAAACCTGGGAAAAATTAGATTGGACCATGTTATATAAAGGAGATATATGATTCAGCCAATGTACTAATAAAGGAATCAAGGGACTGATATATAAGATATCTATAGGAAAGGGAGAAAGACCTGGGAGTACAACCCAGAATGTTTTAGCCTGCAAAATTCAGCATATAGGGGGCGGCTAGGTGTTGTAGTGAATAAAGCACCGGCCTTGGAGTCAGGAGTACTGGGTTCAAATCCAGTTTCAGACACTTAATAATTACCTAGCTGTGTGGCCTTGGGCAAGCCACTTAACCCCATTTCCCTTGCAAAAAGCCTAAAAAAAATTCAGTATATACTGTCATGGGAAAAGATGGATATTCAACGAAATAGAGGACTTCTATAATTTTCTGACAGAAAGACCAGAACTGAACAGAGAATTTAATCCCCAAATACAGGACTTAAGAGTTGCATAAAAAGGTAAATGAAAAGGGGAAGGAAAAAAATGAAAAAAAATGTTACACAGGATCATCAAATTGTATACAACTATAAAAGGGAAGTTATAGCACTTCTAATTCTGTAGAACTTTACTTCTCTTAGGATAATTAAAAGATCAAATATAAGTGAAGGGATTGGACTTAAAGGATATGGGTGTAGTTTAACCTAGTATTTCATTATCCATTGACCCACTTTAAATGTGCTATGCTGACAAAGATTAGCATCTTGTCTAATAAGGGCATCATAAATTCGGTGGTCTTATGTCAGTGTCTCCCATAAGTTACAATTATTTGTAAAGTTCTCAGGGTGAGACCTCCAGAGCCTCCCAGTACTTCAAGATCTTTAAGATATTTGTAGGTAATAGGATCAAATTTCGACTAATTCCATACTTCTCTTAAGAAGGCATTAAGTACCTTGGGAGGGGAGGGGCCAAAAATGTGAGAGGAAACAAATTTACAAATTTGGGGGCAGGAGCACAAATAGTTATGACTTTGTATGATACTTTGACTAATGAGGAGGATTGTGTGTACTGGGAGGGTAATTGAAAAGGGAATAAGGTAAAAAATGATTAGAAATATAATTTGATGTAAGCTGAGATAATGTTGCTTATCAAGCAATCAAGGAATCAACCTGTGATGATATCCTGGTAACAATATTAGCTTATCAAGCAATCAATAATCAAACTGTGATTGATGACACCTGATTAATAATACTAGAGCAAAAAACACCAGTTGAAGAGGTAAAAATATTTATAATTTTAGAGGGGAAGAAGGAAGAAGGAAGAAGGAAGAATGTAAACACTGAGTAAATTCTCTTCAGTAGATTTGGCCCAGCGAGGGAATAAGATACATTTCCACTTGGGTTTAAAAATCTACTCTACAGGGAAGGGGGGGATAGGAAAAGAGGAAAGCTACGTGAAGAAGGGACTGATAAAGAGAAGTTGAAAATATAAGTGAAAATAAACTAAAGGTTAAATTTTAAAAGAAAAATCAAAAGGAAAGGTACTAAAATTTTGGTGAGAAGGAATAAGAGGAAGGAAAGAGAAAAATTTAAAGGGGAAAGATAGCATAGAGGGAAATACAGAATTAGTAATCATAAATGTATATGGGATGAACTGTCCCATAAAACAGAAGAGTATAGGAGTATAGTAGAATGGATTAAAAATCATTTGAAGCAAAGATATATATATATATATATATATAGACACACACACACACACACACACACACACACACACACAAGTAAAGTTTGGAGTAAAATATATTGTGCCTCAACCAGTTAAAAATCAAGAGTAGTGGTCCTGAATTCAGATTAAAGTAAAAAAGAAAAATCATTCTCATTAAAAGGGATAAGAAAAGAAACTAAAGCATTTTAAAAGGCACCATTATTAATGAAACTATATCATTACTAAACAGGTATGGACCCAGCAGTATAGCATCCAGATTCCCAGAGGAAAAGCTGAGTGAATTGCAAGGGAACATGGAAAGCAAAACTTGAATAATGGGGAGACCTCGATCTCCCTCTCTCAGATCTAGATAAATCTAACCACAAAATGAATAAGGAAGTTATGAAAATGAATGAAATCTTCTAAAACTTAACTATGATAGACCTCTGGATAAACCTTAATGGGATAGAAAAGAATAGAACACTGTATGGCAGTACCATCTACCTTCAACAAAACTGACCATGTACTGAGACATAAAAACCTTATAATCAAATGCAGAAAGGCAGAAATAATGAATACACACTTCTGAGACCTGATGCAATAAAATTTACATGTAATAAATGGTCATGGAAAGATAAACAAAAAACTAATTGGAAACTGAATACAATTTTAAATAATGGGTGGATGAAACAGCAAAGAATAAAAAAATCAATAATTATATCCAAGAAAATGATGATGAGACATCATATCTAATTTACACAATGTAGCCAATGCAATTTTGAGGGGAAACTTTATATCTCTAAATACCTATATGAATAAAATAAAGAAAGAGGAAATGAATTAGGTATGCAACTAAGAAAGCTAGAAAAAGAACAAATTAAAATGTTCCCAATTAAATACCAAATTAGAAATTCTGAAAATCAAGGGAGAGATTAATAAAATTGAAAACAAGAAAACTATTGATTACACAAAGAAACAAAGAGTTGCTTTTATGAAAAAGTCAATAAAATTGACTAATCTTTGGTTAATCTGATTTTTAAAAAAGGAAAAAAAGATAATCAACTTACCAGTATCAAAAATGAAAAGAGTGAACTAATCACCAATGAGGAGGAAATATAAGAGATAATTCAAAGCTACTTTGCCAAACTCTATGCCAATAAATTGAATAACCTGAATACAATGGATAAATATTTACAGAAATACAAATTGTCCAGATTACCAGAAAAGGAAGTAAATTACTTAAATAACTCCATTTCACAAAAAGAAATTGAAGAAATAATCAATGAGCTCCCTAAGGAAAAAGTCTCCAGGTCCAGATGGATTTACAAGTGAATGCTACTATTTAAAGAACAATTAATTCCTATTCTACATAAACTATTTTTAAAAATAAGTGAAGGAATTTGGTCAAACTCCTTTTATGACACCAATATGTTGCTGATACCTAAACCAGGAAGCACCAAAACAGACAAAGAAAATTATAGACCAATCTCCCTGATGAATATTGATGCAAATTGATGAATATTGATGCAAAAATCTTAAACTAAAATTTTAACAATCAGACTATGGGAAATTATTACTAGGATAATATACCATGATCAGATGGAATTTATACCAGGTAGGCAGGAAAGTTTCAACATTAGGAAAATATTCAACATAATTGATCATATCAATAGCAAAATCAACAGAAATCATATGATTATCTCAATAGATGTTGAAAAAAGTCTTTGATAAAACACAATATCCATTCCTATTAAAAAAACACTAGAAAGGGGATGGCTAGGTGGAGCAGTGGATAAAGCACCAGCCCTAGAGTCAGGAGTACCTGGGTTCAAATCCAGTCTCAGACACTTAATAATTACCTAGCTGTGTGGCCTTGGGCAAGCCACTTAACCCCATTGCCTTGCAAAAACCTAAAAGCAAAACAAAAAAAAACACTAGAAAGTTTAGGAATAAATGGAGTTTTCCTTAAAAATAAGTAATAGCATCTAAACTTAGATCATTTCCAATAAAATCAGGGATTAAACAAGGATGCCCATTACTATTCAATATAGAAATGCTAGCAGTAGCAATAAGAGAAGGAAAAAGGAATTGAAGGAATCAGAATTGGCAATGAAAAAGAAAAGCTTTCAACTCTTTGCAGATAATATAATGGTATATTTACAGAACCTGAGAAAATAATCTTAAAAACTCCTTGAAACTATTAACAAATTCAACAAAGTAGCAAAATGCAAAATAAACCCACATAAATCATCAGCATTTCTACATATGAAAACAAAACCTAAGAGCAAGAGATAAAAAGAGAAATTCCATTTGAACAACGATAGACAATATTAAATACTTGAGAATCTATTTCCTAAGACAAACCCAAAAACTATACCAACAGAATTATAAAGCACTTCTCACCCAAATAAAGTCAAATCTAAATAACTGGAAAAAATATCAAATACTCATGTTAGGTCAAGATACTATAATAAAAATGACAATTCTACCCAAATTAAATCAAACTACCAAATAACTACTTTACAAAGGTAGGAAAAATAAGAACAAAATTCATCTGGAGAAACAAAAGGGCAAGAATAGTAAGGGAATTGATGAAAATGAATGTAAAGGAAGATGGTCTAGCTCTACCATTTCTAAAACTACATTAAAATGCACAGGAAACAAAACTCCCTGGTACTGCTTAAGATATAGAGTGATGAATCAGTGGATTAGGCTAGATTCAAAAGAAGCCAGAGTAAATGTCTATAGCTTTCTACTATTTTTAAAAATTTATTTATTTTGAATTTTACAATTTTTCCCTAATCTTGTTTTTCCTCCCCCCAACCCCCACAGAAATCTACTATTTGACAAACCTGAAAACATCTACTTCTGGGATAAGAACTCACTATTTAACAAAAATTGTTGGGAAAACTGGAAAATAGAATGGCAAAAACTAAGTATAGACCCACATCTCATACCCTATAACAAAATAAGGTCAAAATCGGTACAGGATGTAGACATAAAGGGTGACACCATAGATAAATGAATAGACCAAGAAATACTCTATCAGATCTATGCAAAGGGAATAAATTTATGATCAAATAAGAATTAGAGTACTTTATAAAATGCAAAATGAATGACTTTGACTATATTAAATTAAAATGTTTTTGCACTAAAAATTCAATGCTGCTAAAATTGGAAGGAAATTGGATACCTGGGAAACAATCTTCATAGCTAGAAGTTTTGATAGAGGTCTCATTTCTAAATTATATAGAGAGAATTTGCATCAAATTTATAAGGTTACAAGTCATTCCCCAATTGATAAATGATCAAAGGACAGACAATTTTCAAATGAATATATTAAAGTTATATACAATCCTATGAAAAATGCTCCAAACCATTATTGATTAGAGAAATTCAAATTAAAGCAATGAGGTATCACCTCACCCCTATCAGATTGGCTAAGATGAGAAAAAAAGGGAAAAAGGATCAATGTTGGAGAGTTTGTAGGAGGAATGGGACATTGATACATTTTTAGTGGAGCTGTAAATGGATCCAACCATTCTGAAGAGCAACATGGAACTATGCCCAAAGTGCAATAAAAATATTCATTCCCTTTGACCCAGCAATTTTAATTCTAGGCCTGTATCCAGAAGAAAATCATAAAAACTGGGAAAAATTGCACATGTTCCAAAATATTCATAGTAGCTCTTTTTGTGCTGGAAAAGAATTGGAAATTGAGGAGATAACCATCTATTGTGGAATGGCTAAACAAGTTATGGTGCATGAATACTATGATATAGTATTGTTCTATAAGAAACCATAAATAGTCAGTCTCTAGAGAAGCATGGAATCACTTATAGGATCTGATGCTTAGTGAATGGGAGTATAACCAAGAGAACAATGTATACATTAACAACAACATTGTGAGACGACCAGCCTTAATGGAAGCAACTCCTCTTAGCAGCTGAGAGAATAGGACAACCATATTAGACTGGCTATGGACAATGCTATCCCAATTCAAGAAATAAAAACAAAGAAAACAAAACAGCAACAACAACAAAAACAATCCTTCAGAGTTTAATGAACACTTTATAAAAATTATTTTTATGTATCTCTTTCCCTTAATCCTAATTGCTTATATCAAAATGACTAATCTGTAAACATGATTATCCAAAATAAGTTTGTACAATGCTATCCTATTTGCCACTAAGAAGAGGGGGGTGGGAAGAAGGGTAGATGGAATATCTCTTTTATACCTGAGGCAAGATTCTGCTGCTTTGCATATACTCAGATCTCTGTCATAATCTGTGATTCCAGTCTCAGAAAAGGAGTAGAAGCACCATAGAGCTTACTGGCATGGAAGAATGGGGGCCTTCTCACAATTTCAGGGAAGAAAGAAGTAATTATGGTCACTCACAAGTCAGGAGAGTAGTCATAGTTTCTCATAAGATCTCAGAAGAACTTGAAGGTCTTTAGAGATATCCCCGAAAATAGCCACAGTATCCCTCAAAAATAAGGCCAATGTGTTCTTTAACCCAGAACCATAACCCCACCTTAATAAAGAGTTAAAAATCAAGTAATAGACTAAAGAAAATGAGTGAATATTAGAATAAAAAATCTCACCACAGATAATTATTTTGATCATATGGAGATCAAAATACACATTCAGAAGAAGATAGCAAAATCAAAGCTTATGCAGCAAAAAATTTCCTAGGAAAAAAAGTATGTATTGGTTTCAAGTAATCTAAGAGCTCATAAAATATTTTGAAAATCAAGTAAGGGAAATAGAAGAATGATTGAGAAGAGAAATGAGAGTGATTAGGGAAAATAATAAAAACTGAGTCAGAAGTTTGACAAAGGAGACACAAAAAACCTGAAGAAAATAACAGTCTGGTTCAAATGAAAAATGTGTACCAAAAGGTCAATAAGAAGAAGAATGTCTTAAAAAGAAGAATTGGACAAATGGAAAAGGTGATACAAAAACTCTCTAAAGAAAATGATTCCTTAAAACATAAAATATAGCTAAAAAAAGTTGGTGGCCTTGTGAGAAATCAATAAACAATAAAATCAGGATAAAAGAAAAAGCTTTTGCAGTGGAGTGGCAGAAGGGGAATATGAGGAGAAGTGAGTCTTATTCTCACAGGAACTGGTACATGGAATAAACTACACTCACTTGGATAGAGAAATCTATGTTAGTTCTAGAGAAAAATAGAGAGGAAAGATATGGGAGAAAGGGGATGGGGCAGGAGGAAAGAGGATAGAAGGAAGGAAGATTGTGGAAGAGGGTAGTCAGATGCAAAACATTTTTGAAAAAGGACATGGTAAAAAGAGAGAAAAGGATAAATGGGGCTAAGAGGGAACAGAATGGAGGGAATACAGTTAGCAATAGTAACTGTCAGAAAAAATATTGAAACAAGTTTCTGTGATAAAGACCTTATTTCTCAAAAGTAGAGAATTGAGTCAAATTTATAAAAAATAATGAATGAGCCATTCCCCAATCCCAATTCATAAATGATCAAAAGATATAAATAGTATTCAGATAAGGTTATCAAAGCAATCTATTTAAATAAACAAAGACCCTAACTCACTATTAAAGGAGAAATGGGGGTTGGAATAATTCTGAGTAATAACACCTATTGAATTGGCTAATAGGACAGAAAGAGAAAAATGACAAATGATGGAAGGGTTTTAGGGAAACTGAGGCATTGATGCACTGTTGGAAGAGTTGTGAAATGATTCAATAATTATGTATAGCAATTTGGTACTATGCCAAAAGGTCTACCCTTTGACTTAGGAGTGTCACTGCCTAAGAGATAAAATATGGGAAGAAAAGAATCTATAGTATAGGAATATTTCTAGCAGCTCTTTTAAGTTGGTGGGGAGCTGGAGATTGAGGGGGATACCCAGCAGTTGGAGAATGGCTGAAGAAATTGTCATATGTGACTGAGATGAAATACTTTTCCATTATGGGCAATAATGAACAGGATACTCTCAGTTAAAAACTTAATTAATTCGATGCAATGAGAAATGTTCTTTATGCAAAGTTAACAGCAATATTGCAGGATGAACAGCTGTAAATGATCTACCTTTTCTCAGCAATGCTGTGATGACCCAAGAGAATCTGAAAAACTCAAGATAAAGAATGGTATCCATGCCAAAGATAGAGTTGATGATGTCTGAATACAGATCGAAGCATGCGTTTTTGAATTTCATTTTTCTTGACGTTTCTCTTTTGGGGGGGGATGCTCATGTTTACAATATGACTATTGTAGTATTTTATATGACTACACATTTTACTCTATATCAAGCAACTTGATGGGGAGTGGGGAGGGAGGAAGGGAGAGAATTTGGAACTCAAGATTTTAGAAGTGAATGTTGAAAGCTGTTTTTTCAAAAATAAAATAAAATTTACAAAAAAAAAAGAGAAATATCTAACAACTTTGTTCAAGGACCCTTCAATAATAATCAGCAACCATATTGTGCAAAACAGTAGATGTTTCCCATCTAATAATATTTTCCACTATGATTAAAGAAATATAGAGCAGAATCAAATTAGAAGCATAAGACATTGCAGAACCCTTTTGGAAGATCTGGAGTACTGTGCATTCAGGAACCCCCAAAGTATTTAGCGGTAGAATCTAGAGCCCTTAGCAGCCTTGGGTTTCATCTGTATTCCTCTGATCTCTGCTACGGAATGAATTCATCATGGAAATTTATTGGGGCTTCCATGGTATTTATTTGGGGATTTTCTAATTTCCCTGAACCCCTCCAGAATTCAGTATCTTTGGATATTCTTTGAATTTCTTGGGAGGTTTCTGACTTTTTTGCTCATGCTGACATTGGTCTGCATGGTACCCTTTCTGATTGTCAGTGGGCTATGTAGATTGGCTTTTTGGGCAATTCTGAGGTGGACAAATTCATTTATATTTTTATCATTGAATTTCTTGATCATTATTCAATCTGACACAAACTGCAGGTTTTTCAAGAGTGGACATATAGGAGTTGATCATTCTGACCCCCTTCAAGCAGAGATCTTGTCCAGCAGCTTGTTTTATTTTTTCTAAAGTCCTAAGTCATTTGTACTATAGAAAATACAAAATAAATAGCCTTTAAGAAAATTAAGGTAAATTGCATTGCGTACTGTTTTAGGGATTAAGATTGACAATCCGTGTTCTGCTTAGTAGGGAGTGGTAGCATTAAAAGAATTAGTAACAGAAATCAGTGAGTCACATCCTCAGACTTAATAGCAAAAGAAAAATGTGCATACTGAAAGAGAAATGAATAGGAAGGACAGGGTTCTACAAGTTCATAGCATCTCAAAGAATTCAGCTATAAAAGACAGATGAATTAAAACTGAACTTTTGTAGGAAGTCACACTGAATTTGTGATTTCCTCTGATTTCACTGGTATAGGAAATTCTCAATTTGGAAACTCCCTCCACTCATTCAAACCAGGAAAATAGACTATAACTTACAGTTTAGAGAATTGACTGGGTCAAAGAGTTCAAGTGGCTTGCCTGTGGTCACATAACTAGTATGAGTTAAAGATAGGATTTGACCTCAAATCTGTCTGTGACAGTGGAAACACTAAATCAACAGTAAATCAACCTAAGACTATTACTAAGGTCAAATGATGTGGTATGTCATTTAAATAAGATTTTAATGTCCCTTTACTGACCTATACTGAAAAAAAAAAAGAATTTCTGCTTAACAGATTACAGTGTTAGCTTGCACTTAAGTGTTTGAATAAATGTTTGACTCTAGTAGAGATATTCCAGAATGAGAATGCTGCAGGGGCTGACACTGGATTTTGCAGGGTAAGGAGACCTCAGATGCTGAAGGAGGTTTCAAGGTGAGACTATAGCTGAGATGTGAGATAAGTTGAATTTTATAAGTAAAAAGCACAACCAGAATGGAAATGAATGTACATCCTGGGCATCTTCCCCAAAAAGAGGTCCCCTCCCCTTCAAAAAAATCAACAAATCAATGGATGAAGGAAGAATGAGAAATTTATGTGTATATAAATATATAAATATATATATATATATAATAATGAAATAAAAACTTTCTAATTTAGAGCATTAATTTTCTTTTTTTCAAATATATTACATTTATGACTCAAGTAATAGGCTCAAGCAATTTGAATCAGTGTCTGTCAAAAGCAATGTCTACTATCTTACTTTCTACTAATAGGTATCTATTATCCCTAATAGGGGAATTCATAGTCAATATAATATTCCCTAGTTATAATTTCATTCAGAGTAGTGTGTTCAGTTCTTGCAGAAATGTTTTAAAAAGAATATCAAATCAACTGAAACACATCCAGAAGAAGGTAACAAGGGCAATGAGAGAACATAAAATCATATCACACAGGTAGAATATAAAGAATAGGGAAAGATAAAATTTAGAAAGAATTTAATTTACTAGAGAATAGAAAAAATAGACTTGTTTTTACCATTTCTTGGAGGGCATAACTAGAGGCAAACTGCAGAAGTGATTTGTTTTCCCAATATAAGAACTTGTTCAGTTAGAGCAGGCTAAAAGTAGGCTTCTACAGTAGATAATGGTTATAGATTTTGCAATTTCTTTGTTTTTTTTAAGGGTTTACTGAATAGTTGGCTGTCATAGATGTCATAGAGGGAATTTCTGCTGAAGTTGGACTGGTCCCTAACAGTTTAAAGATTCTATTATTTTAAGATTCAAGGTCCCCCTCTCTGTTCCTGACTAGTTTTAGTTGTGGTAGCATCACTGACTACTCAAAATGTCATTCAAGGTCAGGGAGGGGGAATAATAATAATGTCTAACTATGGTCATCTTAAGGAAAGCATTTTTAAACCATATATTATGCAAATTGCAAGTCACAAATTATGCAAATGCAAATTATGTGAAAGACATCACAATTCATTAAGTTTTATGCTTAAATAAGAATCCTCTACAAAGTACTCTAGAAATCCAGCTTCTACTTAGACATCTCCATTGAGGGACAATAAACAACTTTTTGTTGAGAAAGAACATTTTGCTTTTGAAAATTTTTAATTATAACATTTCTAAATGTGAAATGTTATCATTCTTATTAATAATAGTGCATTACAATCATGATTATGAGAGTAATTTGAAGTTTTCGTCTGATGATGAAAATATAGTATGAAGTACCAATAATCTGTCTCTTTATTTTAGATAACTTCCATAGTACAGCATGGGTTTAGAATTCTGAAAAGCTGCATTTGAATTTTATTTTATTTCTCACTCATTTTTCATGTGCAAAATATGTAATGTCATCTTTAGGTAAAAAAATGAAACTAGTATTTATCACAAAGGAGTATTAGACATTTGGAGGAAATTTCTTTGACTTTGTGGTCAGGGGTTTCACCAATACTTGAAGAAAATGAAAAGGGAAGTCATAAACCTGATTATGGAAACAATGCCCGTCAATAAATAAAAAAGACTTGGCAGCATTTCTATGTTTTTTTGCCCAATGGATAATTATTCTTTGTTTTGTTTTTATTTTTTGCAAGGCAATGGGGTTAAGTGACTTGCCTAATGTCATACAGCTGAGTAAACATTAAGGATCTGAGGTCAAATTTGAACTCAGGTCCCTATGCTCTATTCATTGCACCACCTAGTTACCCCTGCATAATTATTCTTAACTAGATGTGGGGATAATAGAAGATGATACTTGCAGATATAAACCAATGCCAGACAACCCAGGGGTATTGGACACTGTCTACACTCCAAAAGCACATGCTAGACCATGAGAGCTGAGTTTATAAATGGAACTGGAGATAGGATAGAAAGGGTTTAAGACAGCATGCACATCCCAATGTATGAAAGAAAATGATTCCAAATTTCTAACTTTCTTATTTTTCTTATTTTACAGACATTGAAGCAAGATCTCTATTCCAACAACAATTTTGGTTTTATTGTTCAGAATGAGGTGAGAACTATATATTCTCTTTCAAAATATATAAAACAGAGGATAAGTTATTTACATTAATTCACCAATGCTAAGAAAAATATATGGAGTCTTTAAGTGTCTTTTTTCCTAGACATATATGTGTGTGTGTGTGTGTGTGTGTGTGTGTGTGTGAAACTACACAGAAGTACATATCACTTAACATTTTTTGTATATCAAGCATTACTTTGACAAATTTTGCTTACATGAAATATATTTATGTTCTACAGATTGTGATGTTAAATAGATTTCCTGCACTTGGGGGACCTTGCAATTCCTTGAAGAGTTGCTAACACTTTTCGTCAATTCATTAATACAATCCTGATGACAGGAATTAAAATGAGAAGCCAAGATGTTAATTTTGAAGACAGAGAGCAAGCCAAACTGTAAACATGTTTCTTCGGAAGGAATTTGTAATAATAGCATTAAATCTCTCTCTCTCTCTCTCTCTCTCTCTGTCTCTCTCTCTCTCTCTCTCTCTCTCTCTCTCTCTCTCTCTCTCTCTCTCTCTCTGTCTCTCTCTCTGTCTCTGTCTCTCTCTCTGTCTCTGTCTCTCTCTCTCTCTCTCTCTCTCTCTCTCTCTCTCTCTCTCTCTCTCTCTCTCTCCTTTCTTTTTTGTTCCTCAGGTTGTTAACTGCAGCTATTAGTATTTTACTATTCCTAGAGAGAAGGAAATGGGAAGAAAAAAACTAATTTTAACTTTTACAAACATGATCAGTCCCATAAGGACCTCAAGTTCACCATCACAGTTGCTTTGTCACTGAGCAGGGGTATTGGACACTGTCTACACTCCACCAGAGTGGAAAGAGTCTTGAAGTGAGAATCAGGAGAATTGTGCTTGACTGCATGACCTTAGATAAATCATTTAATATTTCTGTTCTATTTCCTTATATGGAAAAATGGGGACAATAATTCCCCAACTGTATCTGATGGGGTTGAATGAAAAGCAAATGAGGATGAACATGAGGAGTTAACAATTAGAGCATTTTTGTTACTGGTAATAATAATATCAATGGTAACATTTTATTGATTATTCCTCAGGTATTATCTTTGTCTGTCATGAGAACCTAATTATACTATTAAAAGGAAGATCTCATATATTTGTCAAGAACATCTAGCCATAATCTTTACTAAAGTAATGTGCATCAGTTACATATAAAGAAAAATGAGAGAGCAATACTTCATTTTTAAAATTCCCCTTAAAAAGTATTTTAAAAATGTAGCACACTTCTAAATAAAATATAAAGATTTTGGGGGGAAATCTCATTTTTCATAACTTTCTTGTAATTACATTCATAACTTTTACTAACTTTATCTTGTTTTTTATTTCTCTATGTATTTGCTGCATTTCTCCAAAATAAGATAATTTCTTTTATTATTATATAAATATTTTATTTATTTTCCAATTATATACAACAGTAGTTTCAACCTATCACTTTTGTAATTTTGTAATTCTGAATTTTACAAGTTTCCCTCTCCCTCCCTTCCTTCTCCCCTGACTACAGAAGGCAATCTGAAAATCTTTACATTGTTCCCATGGTATGCATTGATCAAAATTGAATGTGCTGAGAGGAAAAAAAACTTATCCTTATGGAAAAAATAAAATATTAGACATAGTAAAATTATGTAGTACATAAGACAACTTTTTTAAAAATTACTTGAAGGTAATAATCTTTGGTCTTTGTTTAAACTCCACAGTTCTTTCTCTGGATGCATATTGTATTCTCCATCACACATACCCCAAAATTGTCCCTGATTATTGCCCTGATAGAATGAGCAAGTCCATTAAGTTTGATCATCACCCCCATGTTGCATTTAGGGTATAAATTGTTCTGGTTCTGCTCATCTTGCTCAGCCATCAATTCATGCAAGTCTTTGCAGACATTTCTGAAATCCAATTGCTCCTGATTTCTAATACAACAATAGTGTACCATCACATACATATACCATAGTTTGTTCAACCGTACCCCAATTTATGGACATCCCCTCAATTTCCAATTCTTTGCCACCAAAAACAGAGCTGCTATGAGTATTTTTGTACAAGTAATGTTTTTACCCACTTTCATGATCTCTTCAGGGTATAGACCCAGTACAGAAATTGTTGGATCAAAGTGTATGAACATTTCAAAATAACGTAATTTCCATGAAGGCATGATGATTTCATATTTGTCTCTCCCCATTATTTAAATCTTTTTCCAACCTCCAAGAACAGTGTCTTAATAGTTATTTAATGACATTTTTGTTCTGACTGACCTCTAAAAAATATGTTGAATAATTTAATAACAATCTCAACAAAACAAAATAGAACAAAATAAAAAATACTTCAGAATCTGAAGAACACCATATTCACTTTTAAAGAAAATATCTCATGTATTTCTTTCCCTTAATTCTAGTTCTTCAAAGAAAAAAAGGCTAACTTGTACACAAGCTTAAAACAAATTTGTAAGTGCAATATTAGCCAGTTAGCTGCTGAAAGGAGGGAATGGGTGGGAAGGGAAGGTGAAAGGAAATTTGCTAAGTTAGAAATATGCATAGGCATATGGGTGAATGTTTAAAAAAAACTTTCATAACATGCATTTGGAAAAGTATAACATCAATAAAAAATAAAACTGCAAATATTTCTACTTGGTCTACATGATATTTCATTTATTCTGGTAATTCAATGAATATTCAAAATCTCAAATGGATCTCTGATTTTGTCAGTGTAGATATTACCTCTTCCAATGCAGGGTGGAACCCATTCATACCTATCCATAATGTGCTAATTTAGATAATATTCTCTCATGCTCATCAAATACTATACATTCTATGTACAGGGTAAGGAATCAAATCTTTTCACTTACTCAAAGATACAGATGGAATAAAAGTTCAAATAAATGATTAGTACACAGTAATATTTAATAGAAATAATATAATTATAATAAAATAAATTTTACTACATATAATAAAATAATAAGAGAAATAACATAATAATTATAAAAGAAACTTTATACCTGACTAGATTATTCTATTGCTTTTGCTATTGAACTAGTACACATTGCCCAGCACTTTATACAATGGACTGCATAAAATAACTTATAAATAAATATTAGTGATGGACAACTTACTTTAGGAATCTATCCAAAACAAATTCTCCTTATTTTAATTGTTTTTATCTTGGGGTTCTGTGAACTTGATATTTCAATACATCAATGTATAATATTAAATGTATTTCACTATAATTTTTTCTTTTTAATCCACTGTATTTTATTTTATACATTTAAAACTTCTAAAGGTATCCATAATATAGAAAAGGTTAAGAATGCCTACCTTAAATAAATGTCACAATCTGAGATATAAACCAGATTCATTTTCTCCAGGAAGCCAGTTTCATTAAAAAATAGATAATAGTAGGATTAAGAGAATTCCAAAGATGTTTTCTTTTTTACAAATCAAATTAACACCCTGCTGATTGTATTTAGCAACTATGGAAAAATACAATCTCAACAACCTGGAGGGAGAAATTTACATCAATTAAAATGGCAATAAGAATAAAAAGTATAGGTCAATGTTGCTAAGTCTGTCCTGTTGATTCACACTAGAAAAATAGAGCTCCCCAAGTAATCTGTACTTTGGACCTATGAGAAGCATCAGTTCTCTAGTTAGGTACAAGAAAAGCAAGAGTGAAAAGAGAGACAGAAAGACAGAGAAGCAACATTATCATTTCTAAGGTGGGGGGGCTAATCACAAGAGATTACGTGTCACCCTCCAAAAGAGGTTAAATCAATCTGATTTTGTACAACAGACTTTTAGCTTGCACTTGAATTATATCCCTACACCTGTGAACGATAGTAGTCCAGGCCAAGTGATTTGTAATAAATGTTCAGTAAAATAAAATATTGCCAAACAAAGAAAAGACAGTTCTCAGATGAAACTGTATCAGCTTGTCATATTCATTTGAGGGACAAGGATTTGAAAGGGGAGGGGAAGATAGATTCAGGGTAGGGTAGGTTAGAGGAGGTTAGGAAGGAACCTCTAAGCAACCACAATCAACAATTGCAGATAAAAATAAATGAGTCCATAAAATACTTCAAGACTAAAATTCTGAAACATTTCATGCTATTGGTTTCATGTTTGCATCTTAAAATTTGAAAGATGGTCTCAAATTCTGTCTTCTTGGAGTTAAGTGAATGAGTGACATCAATGGATTTAAACAACTTCAAGATTCTGCCTTTAGTTGGCAACTGGCAAAGTCAGTTTCCATATATGCTATCTCATCCATTTCCCAAGTTACTTTATTTACTTTACACTGAGCCTGGAATTGAGTTTGACTTAATTCTAGGGGCAAAAATGCAACAATCCTCTTCTACTTTTAGGAGATTTTTTTTCCATTTATAAAATTTCCTTTTCAGCTATACCAAAAATCATATTTACCAGTGATTAATGTTAGATAAAATTAAAATAATAACCAAAACTGAGTAGCAATATAAGAGATGTTTTCCATCCTTCTGTGGGCTCTTTTGCTTCTTTCACTAACCTCCAGGAAAGAAAAGAAGCAGGAGGATTAGAGAGAGAAAGAGAGAGAGAGAGAGAGAGAGAGAGAGAGAGAGAGAGAGAGAGACTTGATTCTCAATGACCAATACCCCGTTACAAAAATTTTATGCAAAATAATTTCTAGTGGAGGGAGAGGTCATCAGCAAGTGGGAATAGCAAGAACGAATGTCATAGGAAGCAACACTTAAGGAGTTTTTCAACTTGAAGGTACATAATAAAGGGATCATTGCCACTCTAGATAAGAACCTGGGCTAAGACCTCGAGCAGGGTGATAAAAAGACATATGTGAGGAATAACAATTTGGTTGATTTAAAAGAAACAAAGTGTCCAAGGAAGAATAATATTCAATACACCCAGAAGTCTGTCCTGGAACCAGAATGTGAAGGGTTTTAAATGCCAAACAAATGGATCTCTATTTTATCCTATTAACTTCTGTAAACCTATGAAAAAAAAAATTTGCTCAGAAGGAGATGGTAAATCTTTGCTTTAGGAGTATCACTTTGGCAGCTATATGGGGAATCCATCTGAGAAGAGAGAAACTAGAAAGAAAAAGATAAATTAAGAGGTGCTTATTTATTGTCTAGATGAGGGGATAGAGGACTTTGAATGGGAAGGTGATTGGACAAGTGGATAAAGGAGATTGATGACAAACATGGTTTTAGACAGAATTAACAGGACTTCTCGAATCATCCAATATGATGGATGAAAAAGAGAAAAGACATAAGGATAAGTCAGAGATTATGAACAAGGTTGACTAAAACGCTTAACAGAAATAGAAAAATTAGTAATAATAGAAGACCTGGAGGACAGATAATAATCTGTTTTGGATATGTTGATTTTATGATGGCTATAAGATAAATGGCTTGGAATATCCTATACATTGTTGTTGAGAGGTACCTGGAGCTCAGAAAAGAGACTAGAGCTATGTGTCTATATTTGAAATCTATCTATACATATATATATATATATATATATATATATATATATATATATATATATATATATACATATATGCATATTTTCCAAAAGTCATTTACATCATTGCACTGTTTTATGAAGTTGTGTAACATATATGTATTTGTATTTATACATGGAAAAAATCTCAGTAGATTTCCTCTGTTTTTAGTCCTTAGTAATTATCTCACATGAAACTCTTCTAAATCTCCAGTATAAACACTGAAAATCATTATATGGTACTATACATGCACACAATAATATACGCTTACAATTTATAGATATGCATGTGTTATATAGTGGATATATATATACACATACATACATATAGGTTTATATATGCAATGTACATACCTATTTAGTATTTTCCCTAAAATATTTGTTATAAAATATTTTTTGTCTAACTAAAACTTATCATACAAAAAAATCCAAATTTTTACAAAGTGAGTATTTCCAAATCTTTATTTGTCAAAAAGGGATCAAACCCTGAGATGAAATTTTTCCTAGGCCTTCATTAACCAAAGAATTGACTTTGAAAAAAGGTTAAAAAAGTAGTGTAAGACACAAACAAGGGAAGGATTAAAATGGCTGCAATCACATATCCATCCATTCTATATGCATTTATCTATTAAGTGCTTTTCAATCTATCTATGATTTTTTGATAAATCTTAGGAAGTTGCCCCGTGTCAAATGATTAATAAGTATAAAAGGCATAATATGAACCTACACCTTTCCTCATTTTAAACCAGATAAACTACCCTCTGTTCTGTACTACCCAGTCTATACTAGAATATGATTGGTAAAACACATGTTTTGCTATTTCATCTTTGTATGGAAGAAAGTGTAAAAATAGAAATATACTGTCTTCTTCTATAACACTCCTGAGGTAACTAAAAATAGATTTAGCATAACTTAAAGATGAAAAATACAAAATAAAATCTACCAATCATTCATTTGAGCCAATATATTCAGCAACTAGAATGTTACTACTGAAAAGGACATGTTTTTAACTAGGGAAAATCGCCAGTCATATGAATCCATTGAATGGCATTGTTATGAAAGACAAATACAGCTGGTAACTGATTGTTTGCCAGTTGTACAAATATCTTTCTTTAATATATCATTATAATATAGGATAATCATTCTTTGCTTAGGATATATTCTTCTGAGCAAAGTAATATTTGTTTTTTATGATTATCACATTCTTCTTTTCTATTATTATCTCACAATACTTTTTTATGATTTGCATGAACAAAGAATGAAAGTTTAAAAAGTACAAACAAATAATTTAGCTATAAATAAATATAAAAGAAATTGGGTTCATATTTCTTTTATTAGCTATAATTCAGGAAAAAATGTTCTGTAAAATTCTTACATTAAAAAATGGGGGGTCAAAGTAGATACAATACTGTGTTATTTGAAGTACTCTATTTTTTTCTAAGTGAATATACAAACTATGCACTGTATTGAATTTTTTTTCCTCTTTACCTAGTGTCATCCAGTCATTTTCTCTTCTTCAAGGCAATCTTAGCAATACTATGGGCTACAAGTTTGCCATGTGATCATCTTTGCAGGAAATTAAAAACTTCCATGCCTAGGGAAGAGTATGAGCATGACTAAAGCTTTGGTCAATCCCTATTTCATAATAACAATTTAAGTTGGTTTTATTGAGAGATTTACACTTTAATCCTAGCTGAATGACAATCTCAGCAATTTATGTTTTGACCATAAGGGATATAACAACACTGAAGAATTTGTAACAGGATCCATCCAATGAAGAGTTACAACTGAAAATAAAACCTCAAGTACATAATCTATTGTTGGTGAATCAGTGGTATGATCTGCATGTAGGAAAGACAGCAATACTTACTAAAAATATGTTCCCTCTATAATAAATCTTTCAACACAATAGCTATGTGGACTTGTATAATATATTAATTTCCAGATTCCCTGACTGTGAGTCATCAAATTCCATGACTTTGCCGGGAATTTATTCTGGAAGACCCCAATGACAATCCCCATGCTTGCAAGAATGGGGCTGTGCTTTTCTAATTAGGAAATGTCTTTCCATATGAAATTATGTGAGAGAAAGTTTGCATCAGATTAATTCAGTTATTTCAAACCCAGGTTTATCTAAGGATTATGAAGCATGTGATCATTTCAAAACTAAATGGCTGCAACAAATGCATTGCCTTCAACCAGTCATTACTTTCTGTAATTTAGGAAATCATGACTTAATGTTACTTACTTGCTGTCACTCTTTAAACTGTTTTCTGAAGGATCAGAAATGATGTGAAAAATATTCATTATTCAAACTTACAAATATCTTTATATATGAAAATTAACCTCTGTTAATTTGTTCATATTTGTTCATATGCTCAGATGGCTGCAAAGGATTTTAGAGGTGATCTAGCTTGGTTTTGTCCTCATTTTATGAGCAAAGCACCAATGCCTAAAGATGGGAAATGTCTCAATCAGAACCACACTAGTCAGTTGCAGATGGCAATAATTAATCAAAAAAAATGTCAAGATATAGTTTCCAAAATTGATCTGTAAGTCTCCTTGTTCTTTCAAGCATCAGATTCCCTCACCACAGAGGATCACCTTCTTCCCTGCCCTTAGCTAAACACAAAAATAACTATACAAGAAGTGGTTTTTGGTCTGTTGTTTCCCATGAAGAAGTATTTTCTATAGAACAAAGGTGAAAAAAGTGAGCTTAAGATAAGGGGTTTTGGTCTATGGATGGGAAAGAAATATTTAGAAAAAAAAAGGGGTTGGCCTTGGGATGCTAAGATTATCATGCAAAGTTTGTGGAGGTTTCAGGCACTTTTGAAAAGTTAGATGCGTGGGGCGGCTAGGTGGCACAGTGGAAACAGCACTGGCCCTGGAGTCAGGAGGGACCTGAGTTCAAAGCCGAACTCAGACACTTAATTACCTAGCTGTGTGGCCTTGGGCAAGCCACTTAACTCCATTGCCTTGCAAAAGAAAGAAAGAAAGAAAGGTTAGATGTGAACAGTGTTCTACACAATGGGGAACAGCCTGGAATTTTATAATTTAAATCTGAGATTCTAACTCTAAAACAGGATTGGTTTAAGAAAATTCAAGTGCCTAAGACTCTCATTCAACTTTACTTTTTTTCTGAATTTTTTTTTTCTTCCTGATTAACTAATGGCACTTTTCTAACTCCTAGAGATAGTACCCCACTGATACCTGTCAGAAAAATGAGTACTGCTTATGTAATGACCATGGAAAATGGAATTAGTCTGTTCTAGATCACCATCATTCAGAATTAGAACCTTCTATAATTGTTTTTTTTTTCCTCCTAGGCAAAATATTATTTGGTAAAAGACATTTGGGATTTGAAGGTTAGGTTGCATACTGAAGTGGGTTTAGTCAATGAGCACAGCTTAATGCTGTTAAGTCTCAATTTACCAACTTCTTAAATAGGAATAATAATGCCTTGCTTAGGCTTAAGGTGAGTAAAAAGTTTTGTAAGGCTTTCAAGTGCTATAGAAATGGGAGTTATTCATGGATAAAACCCATGCTATGTATACATAAATAATGCAGAAACAGGAAACATAAATCAAATGCTATACATTCATAGATTGCTTATTGTTCTCTTTCACAGAATTATATTGTTGTTCCTTTCAGGCATTTATATGGTGACTTTTCTAATTGTTACATTCTAAACGTTACTTTAAAATTCTGTTTATTAACAGTACTTTATATAGTAGATACAGACCTTAGTTTCAAAGATTTTTTTTTTTAAATCACCCTTCCTTTCAAAACGATGAATTTCTACAATTAGAGGAAACAATGATAAAGGGCACTTGAGATCATCCAACAAATCTTGCTTCAGAACAATTGTTTGTGATTCATACACTCCTCTTTGCCTATCTCCCTGGCAGTTTCCCCAACAATGAATCTTTGAGTTTTAAGCCATGTGTTTTACAAAGGATTGAGCAAATCTTATTTGAAGTTTTGAAAGGACAAATTTTAAAGCCAATAATGTGACTCCATTCTTTTGTAAAGTGTAGTCTTATTAAACACAAAGTAAAAATATACAAGTGTGCACTGAAGACCATTCTATTTGTACAGGTGTAATTTTTTTATCACATAATCAAACACCAGGCAGTCAGTGTTATGCAAGTACCATAAGATAAAAGATGTAGTTATTTTAATTCAAAGGAATAAGTTGTATATTATTTTAAAGAAGTTTTCAGAGGTATTTAATTCTGATGTCAAAATATGTAATGAAAATAAGTTCAAATGCAAAATGGAGTCTCATTTATTGAACTCAAGACCTTTTCCTCCCAAACTTCTGAACATCCCTATTGCTCTCAGGGGTACTACTTACTATCTTTCAGTTGCATAGGCTAGCCAAACCTAGACTAGTTGCAGTGGTTAGTCAGCACCTAGCCAAATCTTGGTCTTTCTAACTTTATAACATCTCTTCTACATATTCTCTTCTCACATAATGAAGTACATAGATTACAATTCTTTTTTATTTTCTTTTTGGATTACACTATGATCAGCCAATTGGTCTTCCTACTTCTAGTCTTTCCCCAAACTTGTTTATCTTGCACTCAGCTGTTAAGGTGATATTTCTAAAGTATAAGTTCAATATCATTGTTCCAGTGATATTTCTAAAGAGTAAGTCAATAAATGATGTCAATAAATGGTGTCAATAAATTTCAGTGACCCCCTATTTCTTTGAGGATAAAATATTAACTATTTCCATTGGCCTTTAAACCACATCATAATCTGGCCATTTTACCCTGTCAATCTTGCACTTTGTTTCCTTCTATGTGCTACGATTCAAATATACTGGTTTGTGTGTTGTTTCTCACATATGACATTTTGTCTTTTGTCTCCATGCCTTTTTCCTGGCTCTTCTCCGTACCTGGAATGCTCTGTCTTCTCACATCTGCTTCTTAGTTTGCCTGGCTTCTTTCCAAATTCTGCTTAAGTCTTGCCTTGGGCAAGAGCCTTTTCCTGGTCCCCATAAAAACTATTCCTTGCCATTCTATTCTCTCTCTCTCTCTCTCTCTCTCTCTCTCTCTCTCTCTCTCTCTCTCTCTCTCTCTCTCTCTTTCTCTCTCTCATTTCTCTCTCATTTCTTTCTCTCTTTATACATACTATATATATATATACACACATATGTATGTCTGTGTGTCTGTGTATATACATATATACACACATGTGTTGTCTTCAGAATGTGAGTTCTTTGATAACGTGAATTATTTTTTCTTACTTTGTAGCACTTAGCAAAGTCCCTGATACATACATTGTACATGTTTAATGAATGCTTATGGACTTGGAGACTGATTATGGAAGGGTCAGTGAGAAAAGAGAAGTTTAGGGTGAGAATTCTGCAAGTTTGAGATAAGAAGGGACATTTTTGTTTTGGGTAAATGTCTACATGAATTCACAGATACCAGAAGTATATCCAGTTTTGTGGGAAAATCAAATGCATGAAGAAGAATAATGAGAAATGGGTCAAAAGCCATCCAGCTCCAAGAAATTCCCTTCATTGCATTCATGTGCTTCATTTACAGTGGTAAGCCCATGAGGACATAAATGTCGTTTTTAAAAATCAGGAGATATTTATGGTTACTCCCAAATCTTCATCTACCTGCTATAAATAAGCTAAAAAAAAGACAAAAGAAAAAATTATTTACTAGAACAATAATGTGGATCTTTAAGAAAAACATGTATACATACATAGACACACATAGAAACATACTAAGTGCATGTATATAATGACAGGGCTTGACAAAATGATTTTTTTTTCTATAGGAAATCCATTTTGGAGGGGGGGGGGTAGTTTTTTTCCCCTTTCGAGAAAAATCAGAACAAAGAACAACATAGAAGTCTTCTCTATTGTTTTTTTTTACAAGTTAGAGATTTGTAATATTTAATAAAATGCCCACAAGGTATGCTGTGATGAGTGTTTTTTTTTCTTTTTTCCTATTTCTGAGCTTTGCAGCTTCTAATGAAAGACATCAGAGGAGTAGAGCTGATTGTGTTTCCTATTGTGCATAGTGGAAGCAATGAACAATATCCACATCAGGAGAAAAGCAGAGGATGGATCTCACCAGGAGTTCCAATAAGTGAGAGGATTAATTTCTCTAAATATGGTTTTAATTGAATTGTGAGATATTTGAAAATAATCAGTTTGGTGAAATTTGTATTTGTATATTTGTTTATACAGAATGGGCACATAAACCTCAGAATTTCTGTTTTGATGGGATAATGTCAAACAAGTTTCATATATGCTGATTTGGAAACAATGACTTAGGCTGGCTAAAATAATTAAATCCATAGCTTTTTGTGAGCAACTTAAATGTAAGCTGGAAATGCAGGAAAATCTTGTTTATTCAACATTATATAAAGCAGTCTTTCTGTCGACCTACCAGTGTAATGATTGATTATTTTTCTCCTTAAAGACCCAAAGGTATCATAACATTCTGCCATGCCTCCTGAATCAACAAAGAAAAATAAATACATTAGGTTCAATGTAATTTAAGAGTAAGATCCCTTTTCTTGTTTTCCAATTCAATGGAAATTGGTGAATATGATAACTTTGGATTTCCTTGAATACTTGTTTAACAACTCATTTCCCCAGCCATGTCAGATGATAGACAGTTGACTATATTTAGGTTGATTCCAATAAGGAAATAAATAATTGACAAAAAAAATCTTGCTAAAGAAACCCTGAGTTGACATGCAACAATTTCTCACCCTAGATATTCAGAGATTCTTGAAATGCTGCCATGCTTTACACATTTATTTGTGGCTAAAATGAATTGTGAAAACAGATTCCTTCATAAATCATATTTGAAATGAAGTTTTCCTTTTTAAAAATTTACACATATATTGTTTTGCTTCCATTTCCAAGGTCAGAGGCCTCAATTTTAATTTCTTTATAAGTATTTTTAATTATTTTAATTATCAAGTCTTTTTGCCCAATATCCCACACCATTCACTGAAAAGAAGAAAGAGAGAAATTGAGAAAGGGAAAATTGGAAGAAAGAAAGGAAGAGGAGAAAAGGGAAGGGGAGGACATTAAGCAACTTTAATAAGGGTCATAACTAATTACTGATAAATTTGGAGTTAGAATCCAGGGCTCCTGACTCTTACTTAGTCTAATTCTAGTATAGAGATGTCGAAAAGCTAGTTCTTTGTACCTTTTCTTTATTATTTAATCAATAGTTATTTCTCACACCATTTGGTTAAAGCAATTTTTTACCACTATGCTATCTATTTGTTGTATGCAAACTATTTTTAAAAACACATAATATTTCTCTCTTCCCTCTTTTCTCACTATGTGTGTGTGTACATGTAATTATCCAACATTTCTTTTCAATCATTTTGGGGTTTTTTTTCAGTCAACCAACTAGCATTTATTAAAGGACTACAATCCTAGGGTTGCATATGATGCTTGTTTTTCATACTGGAAGAAGACCAGTGGCATCAACTGGATTTGAGTGAGGGAGGGGTCATGCTAAATCGCCAGTCTCACTTTCTCCACCAGAACCATCTGGGTCCAGGGGTCAGATATGAATCAGGATGACTGGAGATGGACCTGGATGTGACACACTTAAAGTTAAGTGCATCTGAGGTCATATTTGAACTCAGGTCCTCCTGACTTCAGAGCCAGTGCTCTGCTCACTGTGCCATCTAGGTTATATATATAAAGGGAAATGGCCCTTTCAACTCTCAATTAGCTCACAGTTTAAAGTGGTAAGCAAAAAAAAGGATATAAAAATTATATGGCATGTACATATATGCATATATTTATATCTGTGTATATATAATTGAATACATGTAAATATATGTCTATAAATACATATATAGAGAAATTATTTCCATTTGTTACAATATATGGATACATACATCCATATTTATGAATATATATGAATATATTATATATGTATATTGCATGCCTGTGTGTATACGTGTGTGTGTGTGTGTGTGTGTGTGTGTGTGTGTGTGTGTGTGTAAGCAGTCAGCAGAGAGAAACCCTAGAATAACATATTAAGGAAAATTGGATTAAAGGCTTATTACAGAAGCAGGAATCTAGCTAAAATTTTATGAAACCAGGGAAGATTGGAAGCAAAGTTATGAAAGGAAAGAATTTCAGGAATGGGAAGCAACCATTGAAAATGCCCAAAGTTTGAATTTAATATGTGAGTAAGAATGAAGAGGTCAGTATCACTGGATGTCAGAATACCTGAGGATAGAATACTCTGGACTGAGACTGGAAGAATGTGCCAAGTTATGGAAGTCTTTAAAAAAAGGATTTTATATTTGGGTCAGCAACCAAGGAGCCACCAGAATTAACTGAATGTCAGAGGGGTGACATGGTCATTCAGATGTGTACTTTGGGAAGATCATTTTGGCAATTGATAGAGGAAAAGCTGGAGAGAGGAGAGATTTCACAGGCTGTTGCAGTAGTGTAGATGAGAGGAGTTGAGGGCTTGGATCAGAATGTTGGCAGTGGCACAAGATAAAGTGGCATTTGTGAAAGATTCTGAGAAGGTAAATTGGATATGAAGGTGAGACAGAGTGAGGAACTGAGATGTTTTTTCTGTTGTAAACTTGATAACTGGAGAGATGGTGGTTTTCTTCCACAATAATATGGAATCTGAAGAGGGGAACATCTGGGAGAAAACACAAATAATTCAGTAAAGTTCAAGATGTCTAAAAGGTCATAGAAGTGTTGAAAATATGAAATTGGAGGTCAAGGTCAATGTTAGCATAAATCAATCTGAGAATCAGTCACAGAGATGATGATTGAAGTAATGGGAGATTATGAGGTCACCAAGTTAAAACAGAAGATGAAGAGAAAAAATCCAAAGATAAAGACAAGGGAGACTAAATGGTTTGTAGATATGACCTGAAGATCTAGATAAAGAAACTTAGAAATAAATAATAGTCACACATGGGGTAGTTGGCTGGTATAGGGGAGACAGCTGCATGGCACAGTAGATAGAGCACTGGCCCTGGAGTCAGGAGGATCTAAGTTCAAATGTGGCCTCAGACACTTAATAATTGCCTAACTGTGTGCTCTTGGGCAAGTCACTTAACCCCATTGCCTTAATAAAAAAATAATAAACAGGTGAGAAGAACTAGGAGAGCGTAATGTCACAAAATCACATTCTCATTAAAATAAGCACTTAATATTGTTTCCCATGGTAATCAACACTTTCCCCCTCTCAAATACCTTACATACAATGAACTTTCCTTCATAAGTCTATCATAAGTTTTCTTAACAACAAATATTATTGAGTAGTAATGTTTTATATTTGTCTATAAAAGATCACTTTCCACTAAAATTCTTTCTTGTTAATCCTACATATTCCTCTGCTTGTCATCTTATACCTTGAACTAACACTCCCTCTTAGTACTTAGACCATCATTTCTAATGGCTAATATTTATTTAGTATTTCCTACTATTTTAGAACATGGAGTTACAAAGATGTCTAGGACATTGACCCTTGCCTCACATAGTTATACTAGCAATAACTGAGTTTAAAATGACAGCTTTTATTTATAATGCTTTAAGGTTTGCAAAGCATTTTAGAAATATTGTAAGTCTTTTATCCTCATAAACCTGGGAAGAAAGCACTATTATATTAATTTTGCAGATGAAGAAACTGGGGCATACAAATTAAATGACATGCCTAGAGTCTCATAGCTAGTAGGTGTCTGAGGCTGGATTTAAACTTAGGACTTCCTGATTCCATGGAATTTAATCTACCCAGAGTATTACACAACTGGAAATAGAAAGAAAGTCAAATATAAAGAACACAGACAACAAAATTAGCTAGTACAAGAATGTTTTGGTGGTTTAAAGTGGAAAAAAATGGACACAAGGATGCAATCCACTCATTCCAAGACTTTTTTGTATGCCTAATAAAGGAGAAGTAGATGTGATCTGAAAGTCCTTTGCTTTCTCCATAATGCTTTGGATGTTGGCAATTTGGACTTTAGTTCTTCTGCTTCTTTGAAAACTTTGTTATTAGGATAATTATCCACTCAGTCTCTGCTCACATCTTGCTGAAGACTAACTTTCAGACTATTAAGTGTAACATTACAAGCATATGAAATTATTTTAATTGTTTGATAATTTGAACATTATGTGGCACTGCTTTTCTTTAGTTTTAGAATGTAAACTGATCTTTTCCAGTACAATAAACACTATTGTATTTTCCAAATTTTCTGCCATATTGTGTCCAACATTTTAACAGTATCAGCTTTTAAGCTTTAAATTAGTTGAGGTAGAATTTTATAACTTCTATTATACTTATTTATTTATTTTTGTTGATGCTCCATAAGGTCCACTTGACTTTATTCTCCAGAAAATATGATTCTTTAATCAGCAACTGCACTACTTTTTTTTTACTGATGAGGTTAGGATCTTTCTTCAAAAGGTTCTGTCGTGTAGTATTGATACTTCTGAATCCCCTGCTTCTGTTAAATTCCTATGATTTTTGTCTTTTACTATGCTCATCTTTACTGGAATATTACCTTGATACCGCTAATTTTCTTGAAAAGGTTTCTTGTCATTCTGATTGTATTGTTTTCTTTTATTGCTTTACATTGTCCATTTAGGAAAACCTTATCTCTCCTTGCTATTTTCTGGAATTATGCATTCAGTGGGATCTATTTTTCTCTTTCTTTTTTCCCTTTCTCTTTCCTTCTTTCCTCAACTGTTTATAAAACCTCATTAGATAGTCATTTTGCTTTCTTGTTCTTTTTTTTCTTTGTAGCATTTGTTATTACTGCTATCTCTTGTAAAATATTGCTAGCTTCTGACTATAGTTCTTTTTTTAGGTGTGTTTTTTTTAGGTTTTTGCAAGGCAAATGGGGGTAAGTGGCTTGGCCAAGGCCACACAGCTAGGTAATTATTAAGTGTCTGAGACTGGATTTGAACCCAGGTACTCCTGACTCCAGGGCCGGTGCTCTACCACTGCACCACCTAGCCACCCCCTGACTATAGTTCTTCAGCTACTTTATCTCCCAGATTTAATCCCTTATTCATCCTTTCTACTAAATATGGATGTCATTTAAGTCATGCTATATAATCTGATAATTTTCCCTATTTTCTTCAATTTAAGTATGAATTTTGCAATAAGAAATTAATGATCCAGAGTCAATTCCAGATCTTGTTTTAACTGTTGGTACAAAGGGTCTCTACCTTTGGCTATGAAGATTATATCAATCTGAGTTATATTTTGACCATCTGATGATATCCATGAGTAGAGTCATTTTTGCAGTTATTGAATGATTGTTTGTTATGACCAACAAGTTCTTTCGACAAAACTCTATTAGTCTATGTCACGCTTCATTTTGTTGTTTCCTGAGAAACCTGTATTTGGACTAAGAAGCAACAATTAGAATTGAACATAAAACATGAATGGTTTAAGCCTGAAAAAGGCATATATGCTACTACCTTATTTAGGTAGCATATACAGGGTACATTATGAAAAATAACAGACTCAATGATTCATAAGCTAGAATGAAGTTTCCCTGAAAACATAGCAAGAATCTCAACTATACAGATGATACCAATCTGTTGACAGAAAAAGAATGGTAAAGAGGAAAGTGTAAAAACTGGTTAGAAGTTAAGATCAAAACAACAAAAAGCAAAATAAAAATTACTTGGTAATTGATTGCATCACTCTTGGCAAATAATGGAATCAGTGTCATATTTTATGTTTGAGGGTACAAAAATCACTGCAAGTGGTAACAACAAACATTAAATTAAGACATTTGGTCCTTGGAAGGAAAATTTGGCTAATCTGGATAGCATACTAAAAAGCAAAGAATCTACCAACAAAGTTCTATATGATCAAAGTGTTTTTTTTCTTTCTTTCTGGTATCCATGTTTGGCTGTGAGAATTGGATTATAAAGAATGCTGAACATCTCAGAATCAAAACTTTTGTATTGTGATGCTGGAGAAGATTTTTAAGATTCCTTGGACAGCAATGAAGTCTAATAAATCAATAGTAAAATAAATAAATTCGGGCTATTTACTGAAAGGTTAAATACTAAAGCTGAAGTTGAAATACTTTACATACTGGGAAGAGGGACCTCAGTGAAAGTTTTAGAGCAAAAGATAACATAAAATGAGATAGACATATGATAACATGGATAAAAGAACATGAAATTGGGAAGACTTTGAGAAATAGTGGAGGATCAATGGATCTGTGATGCTATGGTCCATGGGATCATGCAAAATAAGATATTGCTGAACAACTGAACAACAATAACAAAAGGCTGATTAACTAAGAAAATCATTACTCCTTTATATTATATGTTTAATCAATATATTTTTACTTTGACATTACTGGCACTTTCCACTAGACCTACCAATAGAAACTACACCTGACTTAAAAGACTGAAGTACAAACTCATAAATGGACCATGATTTATAACATATTCCTCATTGTATCTGTAGTTCAACACCTTAATACTAACATGTGAAAAGAAGATATTATCATCAGACTTTTGGTGTCCAGATTAATCACATCAAGTCTGAATTTGGATCTTTTAATGATGTTCACATTAACAACTTTTATCATCATGGAATACATTATTCTCTTGACTCTTAACTTCACTCTGAATCACTACATATGAGCTTTTGGAACTTTTTCTGAAAGTTTCACATTCATAATTTCTTAGAGTATTAAAATATAATATACTTTACTTTATCCCACCATTTTCAATAAATGTCTACAAGTTTTGTTTCTAGACTATCTTTTTTTACTGTTTTGAATATGTTTGAGATCCTTGGCATTTTTCTTATACTTTGCTTTCCTTGAAGTATGCTTCATGGTGGAATTATTCATTCAAATGACATATACAATTTATTCACTCTTTTCCTTTTTTTCTAAATTATTCTCCATAACCGTTAGACCAATTCACAGCTTCAACTACATTTATTAATATACTTATATTTTCATGGGCTATAGAACTGTTCACAGAAGATCTAGGATTCAAGATTTTGAAAGAAAAATAGGACTTAGATAAGCAGAGAGTGCATTACATGGAGAGCAAAAAGAAGGAATATCCACTGAGACAAAATGGGGCCCTAGTTGGAGGGCTCTTTGTTGATTGTAATAGAGAATTTCTTTCAGAACTTAGTGGAAGGTTAGCTTGAAATTTGTACTACCTATATATGAAGGAATTTTAAGTTTCAGCCTGAAGCATCCTGTCTCTCATAGTTACTACATGTAGTAACTTAACCTTCTGGACTTTATTTACTGTGCAGATTTCATCAAATCTAGATTTATGATAAATACTGTTATTCTTTTTTGTACAATAAGAGAATCAATATTTATTGTCTAAAAATGTTAATGGGAAGAGGGAGAGTCATGTTCATTGTTCACTCTGACATTGACTGAATGAATGATGGTAGTATTCCCAGAAATGAGGAATTCTAAAGAAGGAACTAGTGTAAAAATGGGGAAATCATTTTAGTCAGTTGAGGTAAGATTCAAGTAAAATGATCAACAGGAAGTTAGAAATGAGGGTTGGATGTTAAGGAGTAAAACCAAACCCAGAGATATAAATTTCATACTGTTATATATGATAGTTAAATACATTGAAAAAATGAGCAAAAAACTGAAGACTTAGTACTGAATACTATATCTCATGGAATTCTGAAATATGGAAAGGGAGGAGGAGAAAGAAGCCAAGAAAGTGATGATAATGAAGCAACCCAAAAGAGGGGAATTAAAATAGGGTCATATGGAGTAATGGGAGCCAAGATGGATAAGAATTTCAGGCTACAGGTGGTTATCTCTGTGTTAAAGTGCAGTAGGAGAATGTATGGCAAAATGTCAGTAAACTATATAAATATTGGCCATCAGGGATATTTGAGAAATACGTTGTCATTGAATAGCATGAAGAAATTAAAGCCCTATATTAATCATATGCAAAAATGCTCCAAATTATTAGTTATTAGAGAAATGCAAATTAAAACAACTCTGAGGTATTACCCCATACCTCTGAGACTGACCAAGATGAGAAAAAGGGAAAATGACTAATGTTGGAGAGGTTGTGCGAGGACTGGTACACTGATGCATTGCAGGTGGAATTGTAATCCAGCCATTCTGGAAAGCAATATGAAACTATGCCCAAAAAGCAATAAAAGCGATCACACCTTTTGACCCAGAAATTCCAATAATAGGCCTATATTCAGAAGACATCAGAAAAAAATGGGAAAAGTCCTACATGTTCCAAAATATTCATAGCAACTTTTCCCTTAAACCCAATTATTCATACCAAAAATGACTAATCTGTAAACATGTTTAAACCAAATGTATATGTGCAACATTCACCTGACTGTTCACCACTATGGGGAGGGGCATGAAAAGGAAGGGTGGAAGGAAATATTACGACTTAAAAATATGCATATTCATATGAATAAATGTTGACAAACTTTCTTAACATGTATCTGAAAAAGTTAAATATCACTTAAAATCAATTAAAAAGAAGCAATTATACAAGATTTATCTATATCTCACTTTATGTAAGACTATTTACCACATTATTATACTAATAGGATTATCTGACAACAATTTCAATTAAAAGTATTTTTTTACTATACGATCTTTCTTTTTTTCTTCTTCCTTTTCTTCCTTTCTTTCCTCCTTCTTTCCCCTTTTTTCTTCCTTCATCCATTCTTTCCTTTCTTTTCATTCTTTCCTTTCTTTTCCTTCCTTCCTTCCTTCTTTACTTCTTTCTGTTGGCCATGAGTGTATCCAGGCAAATTTTATATTTCTTTTTCATCCCAATTGCACAGCATATGTTAAATATCAATTACTAAATGTTAATTGTTATGTGTATCTTGGAAGACTCATTTTGGGTTTAGGTGCCTAAGTTGAAATGAATAGATTGTTACATTAGAGAGTTCATAATACTTTATGATTGCATAAAGTCGGGAACCTTATTTTAAAAAATCTCCCCTGCAACTTAACATAATTCAAATAAAATGTTTTAATTTTCAACAAATTAAATTACAAGTTTTTCTGCCTTCTTTTCAGAAAAACGAACACCTTTTATCCTGTTTCCATTGCTTAAGCAAATGCCATTATTGAATAATCCTAATTTTATATAAATCAGAGTAAGACTGAACTAAGAAAAAAGATAGGCACAATTATTACAACAATGTAAAATTAAAAAACAGGGAAAGACCAGAATTCTAATTATTGTCTTTTTTTTAAAGTATGTACATGTGGTCAATATATGGATTATTTTGCTTAACTATAATTCTTCTACCCAAGGAAAGGTTTTAGACAGACAGAAAAATATTGGGAAATGACAACAATTATTTTACAAAGCACCAATAAAACTTTTAGAGATGAATAGAAGTATGTTAATTTGATTGGGAATTAGAAGGGGGGATAAGGAGTACAATGGAGACAATTAGGAAGAATCATTCTCCCTTCTGTCAAATGCAGCTATTTCTAAAGGTTTGAGGAGGCACTTCATATTTTCAAGTTCTCTCTCAGACTCTGGTTATGCTTACTTAGCATGATTATAAAACTGAAATGGGGTTTAAATGGACATTGAGAGGAATGTCAACGAAGACCTTAAAGAAAACCTGACTGCATCAGTGAGCAATGCTTTAGCAGCTTGGCAGGATGGGATGAGATGGAGTGAGGTGGGGTTGGGGGAAGGTGTGGTTTTTCTGGAAAGTCAGATGGTTTAAGCACCAACTTGTCTCCAAGCAGGTTTCTTGTTGTCAGTGTCCAGGAGGGTGAGGATTGATTTTCTGTAATTCCATTTCCTCTACTTTTACCTTTACAAGCTAAATTTCTAGCTATGAGTCTCATTAATTTCTTATTGTCTCATATAACTAGAAGCAGCCCAAATGAATGGAAAAAAAAGGCAGTTTCAGTACCAGGAAGAAGTGAATTTCTAATCCCATCTCTGATATATATATATATATATAATATACCCCTGGAAAGTTGATTCAATACTTAACAAATGTCCCAGCAGCTATTTATATTTAAGATTCTAGTTTGAATTGTAGGTGCTGATCTGCATTAGGTTAAAGGATTTTCCTATAGCAGTGACATCATAGGTAAGATTATAAAAAAACAACTTGCCAAAAACAGTTTTCAACGAAAATTATCACATTTTGAATAAATAAAGCTGATTCACTCTTACACAAGCATTTTTCTCCCTCTTTCTTCTTTACAAAAATAAAAGTAATAAAAGTAATAGGAAATCCTATCTAGTTATGAGATGAACTGCCATACAAAAAAATTTTAAAAAATGAGTTGGACTGACTCCAAACTCAGAAACTACTGTTCTTGATTAGGCAAATCATGACCTTCAAAAGGGACAATATTTATTATGAAGAGATACACACACATAGAAACCCCAAAACAAATACCTTCAGCAAAATGATAATCAGAATGGACAGATGAATACATCTAGTAAATGAAGCAGCAGAGGTGTAACTGAAATAATTGATGATCACAGCCAAGAAGCAAAATGTTTTTTAAGTTTGGTTTATGTTCCTTTAAAAAATCTTGACGTTTTCTAAACACTGAGGGTGAAAGCATTCTCAAGAGTAGAGCTCTAGTCTATTGTCTATAATTTGCCTAGAAATGGAACTTGATGATGGTTGCTTATGTGAAAATGTAAATGTTCTTTCAAAAACTGTAAACTGGGGAGATAATAAATCTTTCCCATTAAATAAATGGGAAAGAACCTCACAACCTAGCCAGGCTATTCATTATTTTAATGACTTCCTGCCTTAATGCACAACTCTTCTTTTCATTGGTGTTGGCAGTTTGAGTTCCAGTTAAGGATTTCAGCTCACAATGAAGCTTCTATCACTTTCTGGAGTTTTGTCATGCTGGCATGTGGGTCATTCTCCTTTAGTAATGATGAGGATGCTGGAAAGCACTTGCCCCAAGGGGATGGGGAAATGTTCAAACCTGAGCTGTCCAAATCTCCCTGTGAAATACAGTGCTGACTCAGGGATCTGACAAGGGCAGGCGACTGAAGGGAGAGACACTGCAGATGCTGCTCTCCTAGAGGGCCCAGCAGGGGTCACCAAAAGGCAGGGGGCCAGATAGAGAGGGGGCCTGCATGGTCAGTTGTGTGTGTGCCTGGATATGTCTGTGTGTAGCTGTGCATGTGTGCATGTGTATATGTGTGTCTCTGCATCGGTTTCTGTGTGTGTATGTATGAGTCTGTGTCTGTGTGTATGAGCGTAGGTGCATGTGTGCTGATTGTGAATGTGTGTGCACATTGTATTGGGGTGAGCATTTGTGTATGCATATATGCATGTGTGTACACGTGTGTGTGAGTGCATTGTGTAGGCATGTGTGTGTGTCAGGATATGCATGTATATGCATATGTGCATGTTTGTATGTGTGCATATGAATGTCTATTGCATAAAAATGCATGTCTGTGTGTATGTGTAAATGTGTCTGTCTGTATGTATAAATGTGTGTGTATTTGTTTGTGTGTGCCTGTACACGTGTGTGTAACTGTGTATTTATGTGTACATGTTCATGTGTTTATGTGTGTGTTTGCATGTATGTGTGTGGTAGGAGCTAATGAAGGAATCTGGAGTCTAATATGGTTGAAAAATGGTCACTTTTTCCCATTGAGTTTAGAAGAATGCTTCAGTTTAAACAGCAGTATGAAACAAAAAGAATTATGAAAGACTTCTTTAAAAAGTTTCAGAAGTTATCTGTTACACTAAATTTGAATATCCTAAATTTGACTATACCTCAAATATGAGACTGAATTGGCAGAAAATCAGCTTTTTGACATCCATTGAGTCTACCTAATAATGTAAGATTAAAGAAATGATAATAATTTAGAGATGACTTTTATAAACAACTCTCAAATTCCCTGAGAAAAACCATCTAAAATATTTCTTCTTAGGATATGGGGTACCCAAATTGATCCATAAAATGCTTCAGACAAAGGGATAAAGAAAACCTTTCAAATAAAAATGATTTAGAGACTAAAAAGTATAAGGCCCTTTGCTTATAGCACATATTCAATATACCAATATATTAAAAATTAAAGTAAGTATGTATGTGTGTGTGTAGCCTTTGTGCATATTGCTTGGGGTGGATATATGAGGAGTGGTAAAGGGAAAGGGGAGTTGGCCTCTGATCTAAAATCAATCTAGATTCAGATTCTACCTCGCTGTGTAGCACTGTTGAAGTCACTTAATCTCTGAAAGTTCCAGTAAATTAAACCTATACTATTGTCTTAAATGAGGATGCTAGCTACCACAAGCAATGGAGTGCCAGGTCTAAAGTTAGCAAGCCTCATCTCCCTGAGGTCAAATCTGTTTATCTCAATTTATTATCTGCAAAATGGGCTGGAGAAGGAAATGGCAAACCATTCCAGTACCTTTGCCAAGAAAACACCAAAATGGGGTCCCAAGTTGTCAAACATGGGGGCAGCCAGGTGGCACAGTAGATAGAACACCGGCCCTGGACTCAGGAGGACCTGAGTTTAAATCTGACCTCAGACACTTAATAAGTACATTATTACCTAGCTTGTGTGACCTTAAGCAAGTCACTTAACTCCATTGCCCGGCAAAACAACAACTAAAACAACAAAAGGAATCAAACACAACTGAACAGTAACAACATTTTCCTCGGAGACTTAATGCTATTTCTGAACCTATAAGTTGCAGAAGTGCTGACTTGAATTGTTACTGAGAAGTTTCTTGATAGATTTCTAAGGATCAAAGAGATCACAAATCTGACACATATTCCTTATTCCTATATATGTGTGTGCATTTATGGCTATATATGCATGTCCTTATACACACATATCAATTATATTCACACACACATACACACATACACACACACACACTTTTGATGCCAAAAGTAATTTTATTTGAAGAAAAAAATTAGTGCCTCTACTCTATGTGAAAAAAGTCATTTTGATTTTCATATTCCAAAAAGAAAACATCATCATTTGACATAAAATTAAACTTAAACTTTTTTTTCTTTCCCTCCTACAATAGTTTTACTTGCCATTAAAGACAAATCAAATGCTCAGAAATGAGTCTACCTAAAGCCAGTTTAGAGCTAATCCTTATTCACAATTGCAACCCTGACTCATTCAAACCATTTCCAGCTCTATCACCCAAAGATGAAAAGACAAGAGGATCTTTCCTATCTTGCAAATGTAAGAAGCAAAACACAAGTCCTAAGGAACAGTCTGAACTAATAATCCAAAGGGAAAGCCCACTTAGTGAGCATCTGCTGTGAATTGTTGAGCAATGAACAAGAAAAATGGATGTCTTCACTAAACTCAAAAATTGCCCTATTTAACTCAGGTTAGAGGACCTGATTAAGAAGAGGTAATAAAAGAAATGTCTGTGGAGAGTAAAAACAACAGTGACACCCAAGAAATCATGGCAGTGATGCAATGCAAAAAGAATGAGTCCAATTGTTTATTTCTCCATATGGAAGACTTTGCTTAATTACTTAGAGTTAATATAATTGCTTTGGAACTAGAGATAGTAAATAGAAGGAGGGAGAGGAGATGAGAAAATATGTGTCCATGTTGCTCCAGTGTATCTCCTCAGGTATAGCCCATAAAGACCCTCACTATGCTCAAAAAAGCTAAATCAGTTCAACTGGATCTCATTTTCAAAAAGTCAGGCTAATTAACCCTTCTGGGGAAAAAAATGATTTAGAATGTATTGTCACTCCTACCCCAAACCAAAGGCATTTGGGAGCAGAGGTCAAATTACTTCACTTTTGGAAAGAGCAGTGAAGAAGTACAGCCAAGAACAAATTGTTTTCTACTGGGACTGTATAATTGATTGACATATAAGTATTCAGTATGTTCAAGAAAGGAATTTGTAATTAGTTTGATGAAATCTGAATGAGATCAATTTGTCCTTGGGAACAGGAAGTAAGGTCAGGGATAGGGGCCCTAGAAGAACTTTAATTCCTGCTTTACCCACCTTTTTCTGGCGACTTTCTATGTGAACTCAGAGGACCTTTTCATCAAAATAGACTGAATATCTAGAACATCCTTAGTGCTAGAGAGCCGTGTGCATAATCTTACAACTCATCATTGATCATCCACTTCAGCTACAAAATTCTAATTTCTGACAAGAGAATAATCTGTCAGTTAATCTACTTCTTGTAATTGTAATAGATTAATGGGAGCCATTATTCTACTGGTATAAAATTATACTCAGTATAAAACACATGATATTGGATAATAAAAAGGGTTAGATGTGAGACAACTAACCAAGTTCAAAAGGCTGACTGACTCACATTTCTTGTCTGAGCAAATTCTAATCTATCATACCAGAGTTCATGCTATATCACCATTTATCATATTTCTCCTTCTGCTATTTCTCAACCACATGCAAATGCATAACACCAAGTAGAGGTCTCGCAGTTATGGTATAATCTTTTACAAATTCCTGAGCAGCCATCAAATCCTAGAAAATCTCCAACCTTGTAAAATTATTTTAACTAAATGAGAAAACAAGCAATACTATGTTCTTAAGGTCAATGATCATTTTCTTATGAGAAAGTTAGTCACATACTTGATATTTCTTTAAAAAAATGCTACTTGCCTACCCACAAATACTTTCTGGGTAATTAATATTGTTAATTTTTCCTCAGCATTCTCAAAGTCTTTTCAAATACTATAATCTCCCAAATGCACTAGAATTAATATCCATTGTTTTTTCTATGAGTCATTAAATTTCAAGGGTTCCACAATTTCTAAGGGGGAACCTACCAAAATTGCCCTGACATAAGAGATGAATCCTGAACTTATCTCTTTCCTATAACATACTCAAACTTTAGAGTTCGAAGAAAATTAATGCTATCTAAAGCATCTTACTCAAGGACTTAAGACAATGGCATACAGTATAGGTCATCAATTGGCTCAAATTGTGCTTGGATATGTGATCTCAGCTGTGATTCTCATGTATTTTCAGATAACCTCTCTTTTCTCTTGAAATTTTACTGTGTGATAGCTTGTACTATGTACTCAAATACAACCAAATTTTCACTATATTGTAAACTAAATCTAATATGTATATCATGTACTATATTCTCATCTGAGGCCTATTCATCTGAGATTCTATTATTGGGCAAGAAATAACATGAATCATCATTATCCCCATTTTATCAAGAGGAAATTGAGGTTCAAAAACATAATTTGACTTTATTTTTACTTTTATCTTTTGTTTATTTATTTTCATCCGAGGGTCCTGTTGTTGCTGCTGCTATTGTGTTGTTGCTAGTGTTGTAGTTGCTATCATTAACTGGAGAAGAGGATATGGTTCAGGAGGAAATTCCTCAGGTGTTCATTTCCCATAACTGGTCTGTATCTCAATTTTCTACTAAATTTTTATAATACACTTTGAATATGATCTTGTTTAGAGGATATTGCTCATTGAGAAAAATCCTCTGTACTTCATTTCCCATGATATATATCTGGGTTTAAAAAAATAAAATATCATTATAAGGTGAGGACAGATAGGTGGGGAATCTTATAAAGGGTAAAAGGTTTTTTGAGTAAAATGTGAATCAAGGTGATTGATACAGTTAGAAAAGATTTTATCAGAATTAGAAAGAAGATAATGTACACAAGTCTACAGTAATGTTGATCCAGAATTACAGACAGAATTCTGATCACCCTGAAATAAGCAAAACAAATGTGCATATGGAAGGAATTTCAATACATCTCTTGCTACTTAATAAGATCAAGTTTAAACTCATTGAATCACTGACTGCTCCACCGTATCCATCAGTTAGAAGAGAGTGGAAGTTTATACGGAGACATTTTAACCATTTGTGCCCTGAAATTATTTTACATGATTTCTTCTTACAATTTATTTTTCTATTTTATCTTCATTAAAGACTTTTGTTATATGATTTATAGTTTCAACATCTGACCAATAGTTCTTTAAGATATATCTTCACAATCATTATTTCCCTAACAATATAATGTGAACCTTAGCTAGCAAAGGATTCCAGAGCTGAAAGGCACTTATATTCTACAAAGCACCAACCTTTCTGATTCCAATCTGATACATTTGTCCTTTGCATTCAAAAGTATTTATTACCCACTGTGCTTATAACTGTGAGTATACAGAACTTTTCTACTTGAAGCTGCAAACTATGTTATAAGTATACAGTGAACAGTTAAATAAAATATTTTAAAAACATGTTTATTTTTGATAATCCTCTTGGAGAACTGTTGCATTTTTATTGGTGCATTCTTAAAATAGAAGGCTTTAGATTTTACAAGGAAGCAAGTCAGATCACCAAGGAATCATTTAGTCAAGAATTGTGTTTCTGCCTTACTACACTTCTAAAAAATAGTACTGTTGG